>NC_142851.1:32720000-33030000 GCF_061612785.1 Hesperophylax consimilis
CTGATATTTTTTTTGGCGTTTCGTCGCTCGAACGCTCAATCTAGACATTTATATAATCAAAGGAAATGACAAAAAGTAAGGAGGCTTTAATGTTTATAATACATTTATCTAATAAAATGTGTTTTTTTCGTTTTCAATAATTTTAGTTCAGTGTTCCGAAAAACAAACGAGTTGAGCCATTTCGAAACATTTTTATGTTTGATTTCAAAATTTTAATATTTCAAATATTATATGTTTATGTCAAATAATAAAATTTGAAAGGGAATTTCATCACCTTTTAACAGCAGTTTTTAGTTTTCGGATAAGTGAAAAAATATCCCGTTTATTTGAATTTTATTGAGAAGCGGAAATGCACACAAATTTTATGACTCTCTGACAGCATCTTTAAGAAATATAACGGTCAATATGCCAGAGGCATGAAGGGTTAAGAAAGTGCATTTAAAAACCGGTGGCTTTTGGATGTACTAGAGTGCTAATATTACAAAAATGGCATTATTGATGTTGTTGTAGCTGAAAACAATTTTATTTTTTAAAAGATTTTTTAAACAAAGATTTTTAGAAAATTTCAGTTTGGCGTGCGCCGCACGGATTTCCTGAAAAAATCGTTTTCAGCTACAACATCAATAATGCCATTTTTTGTAATATTTGCAATCTAGTACACCAAAAAGTCACGAGCCGCCACTGTTAAAAACAATACCTACCACTCAAGTGTCCTTTTGAGTCTTTCCTTTTAACAAGAACCGCATCGATCCTTGCACAAGTAGATTCACCAGTCTCCGGTATTTGTTTAGCATCTCCTTTGTTTGCGATAAAATCCTGAATATTGCAAAGATTTATCTGTTCTCTTTTCCTATCAATGTAGTTTTTTATTCTCCTCTGAATCTCGTCATTTGAAGCGTTTACTTGTATTATTTTCGGGTCGATCGTGAACTGTTGTGTTAAATTATCAGATTTTTTCTGACCGTCTGATGGAATAGACAATCCACCTTCTGAAAATTGGAAAAAAATATGTAACAATGGTCATGATAATAAAACACCGTCAAACGAGGAATAAAATTTATTAATAAAAATATATATTGTGTTATTTAAAAATAAATAACTTATCAAAATCAACAAACAAATATGTACATATTATATTTTTTCTACATACTAACTAACTTTGTAATAACAATATACACACTGAAAAAAATTTTTGTTCTTTTAACATAGCTGCCAACAGATCGATCGGCGAAATCAGGAACTACAAGTAATTTCGTACTAAAAAATATTGAAACAACGTATCCATTAATATCCATGACATTACTAACATTTATGTACAAATGAAATAGATATAGGATCGGGCAGCGTTTATGTACAGAAAAGTTGAGTTGAATCCTACATTCTACATTATGGGTGTGATTGAGATGATTTGTTTACTCGCTTACACTAAGACGAATGCGGAATGCTGTATGAGACGACCTACTGCTAGTAAGTTGTCGTTTTTACAATTATATGTTGCTACAAACACCATCTCAAAATCTCTAATGGCGCTTAAAATCTTCAGGAAACAATCGACAAAATTGTATTATTTATAGTAAAAAGTAATTTGCATGTATTTACGAATGAAATGTTATTCGTTGGCTTTGACTAATGTTTGCCGTGTGAAGGAAACACTTTCTCATCAAACAAAGAAAGAACGGCCAATCACCATATCTTTTGCTTGCCACTTTGAGATCTCTACAACGTGTCTGTATGTTTTGTAATGTCGTTGATTAAATTTGTAGTTCCTATCTTCATCATAATCAATATCTTCGCTGTGCCACTTTACGTATGATATCATATATTTTAATTTTGAGCAAAACTTTATAAATAAATCATGTAACATCAAAAAGTAGTAAAATAATTATGCTTAGTTTTCATTTTGACTTGTTTTATGTTTGCTGGACCATTGACACTCGGCATTTTCTTTCCATTGACTGTCAACCGTGTCGGGTTCGGAATAGATCTCCTTTTTCCAAATGGGCACCGTACCTTTAAGATGCTCGATGCAGTATTTCACGGCATCCATTGCATCTAATCTGTGCGGACTACTGATCGCTATCACAACGCTCGCCTCCAAAACTGGAACTGTCCCCAATCTGAAAAAAATGATAAAAATATAATAGCGAACCTAACCATCAACAAAACTACAAATAATCAAGTTAGTATAGGTGACACCAAACATAAATCTGAGTGGGTCATCCACGAATAATATTTATTATACAAATAATCAAGTTAGTATAGGTGACACCAAACATAAATCTGAGTGAGTCATCCACAAATAATATTTATTATACTAAACTATAAACGGATATCTGAAAAATCATGGATACTCTAAATTCTCGACAAATAAGTTCCAATTTTGAAAACGGCAATAAAATAATTTTCTTAAAAATATAATATTTCAGGTAGGTACTTTTTCCCTTTTCTGAATTTTCCAAATAAACGCTTCCAATTTTGAAAATCGAAAACAAATCCAACTTTTAGAGTTTATTGAAGCAGAGATATAAATGCACAACTGAAATAAGTATTTTTAATTCTGTCTTGCATGAAAACGAAAAAGCCAAAAAAATCAAAATGTCAAATTTTTCCAATCAAACCCTTAGAAATCGAAGAATCTAATCTAATATTCATTCTGTCTGAGGCGTGCGGGCAGCGTGGATTTGATTTGTATACAAATCTATAGTTATATTCCGAGGGTGACGAAATTTTGCTCACTTGACCTTCAAAACAAGAGGAAGATTATTTTGTTTATATTATATTTCGAAACGCCGGGGACTTCAGCTAATATAATATCCATAAATACATTCTTTCTGACTAGTGTTATTTTATTGTGATAAATAAAAGAGTTACATTTGAATGTTACACCAATCATAATTTATACACTTAATTCTTTTTTTACACAGCAGAAATGTTTCACAAAAAAGTGTATTCATGTTCATTTGGAAAAATGGGATAATTCTAATAGGAACGGACATTTTAATGACCGTGTAAAAACGGAAATTATTGTACAATAGCGATGGATCATTTTATTAAGAGCGATGGTACCAGCTCAATATTATCTTACAGATCAAAGAGTCGGCTCAATTGAACAAAGGCACAATTGAACGACGGCTCACTTGAACGACAGCTCAACTGAACGACGGCACAATTGAACGACGGCACAATTGAATGATGGCTCAATTGAACGACGGCTCAATTGAACGACGGCTCAATTGAACGACGGCTCAATTGAACGACGGCTCAATTGAACGACGGCTCAATTGAACGACGGCTCAATTGAACGACGGCTCAATTGAACGACGGCTCAATTGAACGACGGCTCAATTGAACGACGGCTCAATTGAACGACGGCTCGTACGTCACCTCGTAACATGAAAAAAATAAGATGCGGTAGTAAGTAGTTGTAAGTACATTTGTCCAAGTCCAGACGTCGGACTGTCAGACGCCATTCACGTCTCTGGGTATGTAATAACAATTAATACTTGTATTATTTAAATGGCGCTATTTTCATAAAATACCTCACATTCAACTGAGTCCTGGTGCAGTTTACCGGGAGTTTTACAAATACAGCTCAACAAAAAGAGCTAGCTCAAGTGTGCAACTCGTTCATAAAGGACCCATCAGTAAGAAACATAATAGATTATAACAGCAACATATTTAATTTTACTACTACTATGTGAACAAAATAATCAATCTGCCATTGTTCATTCTTACTGCATTACCAACACAAATAAGTCACTTATTTGTACCTGTGTATAAATGTATAATCATTTCTCAATAGCGTGCCGACCGATGCATAACATAATATTCAAACATAAATCAGTTAATTATGCAATGAGGACATTAAAAAAACCAGCGTGCAGGAATGAATGCTGTAATTATTTATACAAAGGGGAAATAATGCAGTAATAACCAGCTACTAACAAAATAATTCAAGAGAAAACCTTTTTTACAATATTCATTTGATTCTCATCAGAGAAAAATAAAACTTTTTTTTTAATGTGAATACCGCACAAGAAAGCAAAAGGGTATGGGGAAAGGAAAGAGATGGGAAGGAGAAGTACCCGACTATAAAGATCTGTTCACTAAACACCGCTGAAGTCATTTCAAGCAACTTTTCGATTCTGAATAGTGGTCTTTCACCAAGGCGATACTGAAAGTATCTTCCACTCTGGAACGTACCGCAATATACTGTTTATTTTGAATTAATAAATAACACAAATTAATCAAATAAAATTTACTTGCGTATGCCGGGACTTTTAACCGCGACCTCTAGATTGCTAAGTGCCACAAATAATACGCTACATTATTTTTAAACAATTCATTAGCGCATGCCAGGATTTGAATGTGCAAACTCTGGATTCTTTGCCGAGGATCTTAACTGTTCCGCAAAGGAGGTCATCAATATATTCGAAACAATGGTGATATTTTCCATTAAAGGTATTTATGATCCGTTGTTGTGATTATTGATATAGTGTGTATGAAAAATATAGTTAAATTTACTGTACTTGTCATAAAACTAACAATATATAGCCACATTCCCAGTGCGAGGGTTTGAGCATCCCTTCGTGACCATTTTAGTGGAGTCATAAAAAGTTTCTAGGCTGTACATTCAGTCGGACCTGAATGGGGCTTCAAATGCACCATTTTACTTACAAATCAGATAGAGGTTATTATGATTGCATTACAAAAAATCTATAATATGAACTTGACCCCAAATATCATATACAATTATCTCTGAATTATGAAACAACAATATGTATGGGTTTGTGAATAAAAACATATTGTTATTACATTTGGAATCGGCGGTTTTAGATAATTTTTTAAATCAATAATAATGAATGAAAATTACGAGTTTTTAGTATGATAATCATGATCAGAAAAATAAACTTTAAATCTTCCACACATTTTTAAAAGTATTCATGGTTTGTGAAAACACTCCATTATATAACTCTGATAACTTATGTAACTCTTATAGGAAAAATAATCAACAGCAAGTATTATGCAAACTTATTGCAGAGTTTAAGTGATGACAACAAGAAAAACGGCAGCATTTGGCGAAAAAGAAAGTGTAGATTCATCAAGACAATGCACCCGTTCACACATCTGTTATCGCGATGCCCAATAAGTTAAAATTAGAATCGCTTCCACATGCAAAAGAAAGTGTAGTTTCATCAAGACAATGCACCCATTCACAAATCTGTTATTGCGATGAACAATAAGTTAAAATTCTAATTGCTTCCACAAGCACCCTATTCGCCAGATTTAGCCCCCTTAGATTATTTTCTCTTTCAAAACTAGTAAATACAAATACAATAAAATGGCTAGGTGGTAAACGATTTGCCAACAATGAAGAGGTGGATTCTGTGGTTGATGCCTATTTTGAGGACCTCGACGGTTCCCACTATAAACAGGGTATCGAAGCTATTGAACATCGCTGGGAAAAGTGTATAGAGCTGAATGCAGACTATGGTGAGAAATAAAGATAATTTACCCATCTTTGCATTCTTTTTCTAATCTTGATTACCATAAGCAAACACTTCAAAAACTATTCCATACCTAATCAAGGTTATAAATATGTATTCCTATCTAAATTATGAAATCTATTGAAGATTAGACTCATAAATTAAAACAGTGATGGTCAACAATATAATATTATGAGTTAAAAGATAAGATCTATAATAGCAATGATGATACTAAATTTCTTATCTTTGAGAGTAACATTCTTATACATAATACTGCAAACTGTTAACTTCGTGTTGGTAATATCTATATCTAATGTGAGTTGCTTTTTCATATTCAGGGACGAGCTCCCTAGAAGAAACTTATCAAAAAATAAATGCAGTTATCCTATAAGCCAAGTGAAAAATATTACAACTTTTTTATCATGAAAATAATGCAAATAACAGAAAATCTGTTTAATCTGTTGTTACTCACTGCACATCGCAAAAACCTTCGAAAATGGTGAACTCTAATGTTGTGAAATTTACTATTTTCCATTTTCAATTCCATCCTAAATTTTAAAACATACATATTTATTTTATATTATATAAAAATATATGACATGCCTTTATCGTTTGTTCCATACTTTTCAGTTGTTCAATAAGAAAAAAGATTTGGAACAAATAGTACCAAAACTCTGGGTGAAGCTATAACAATTTCATAAAAAGTTTAAATGTTGTAGACGGTATGTAACAAAAGACATTAAAACTAGTCACAAATTTTGGTTTCGTTGGCAGGAATTTTTTTTTGTGTTAAATCTGCCGTATCCGATAATTAAAGGCCTATTTTAAAAGGATTATTAAATAAATGCACAATTTTAAATGTGAACAAAGTTAGTCTTTAGCTTGGGTATAATAAATTTGAACTTAAGACCGTATTAAAAATTTTCGACAACCACTTTAATAGTTCACTGAGGAACAGGTTACAGCCGTTTCGTATCTCACAAAGGAACGTTATGGCGCAAATACATTTGCGAGCTGAGCTTCGAATTATGGGAAAGGGACGAAGCAACAGCAAATGGCTCAAAACGCCGCATGCGGTTGCTTCGTTCCTTTGTTATAATTCGAGGCTCGGCTTGCAAATGTATATGCAGCATAATATCCTTAACCATTTGTTTTACCAAAAGGATTTCAATGAGTATTTTCTCTCAAAGTCGACAGTTTACTAAGCGTCGCTTGGGTTAGACCTGCCGGAGGTTGCCGAAGTTAGGTAACTTGACTTTCTAAAGCAATAACATAACCATTTATGGGTCATCACAGCTGTGACATTCCATCCAGGGGTCAAATCTGTAAACCTGAGTGATGAGGTAAAAACTAACCAAAAGAATCCTGCGTCCCATTTAGTAAAAGACAAAGCGGTGCGGAAATGAGAAAGCATTCTAGATCGAAGAACTGATAAACATACTCTCGGATATCTCATAATAATTAGATGTTTTGTATAAAATTGTAATAGTTATTTGTAACTCATACATGAAGCAGTGTAAGCAATATATTATGTGGTACATTGTTATAGGCTTGTAACGGACGTACTGCTCCGGGCTCGGCCGCAGTCACCCACGTTAAAATTATAAAATAAAATTCTAAATTGAAATATGTAAATGTATGTAAAATTAAACTGTAAACCCTCTATGTATGTAAAATGTAAAAACAATAAATGAAACGTCGGAGCTTGGCTAGAGGTATACGGGCAGAGAAGTATTGTGAGAGCTGGTAAAATCATAATCATATTTTAATTCGGGCACGATTATGAGAGTCGTGCCTATACGAGAGGGAACGTTCGGCCACGGCCCGAAGCAAAGGGCCGTGCGCCGTCATGGCGTGCGAGATGGTTTGCCGTCATAACGTTCCACAGGCGCGATTCTGAGGATCGTGCCTGAACAAAGGCCGTAGTCGCGTTCGACCACGGGCCTGAAATTACCGGCCGAGAGGCGGTAACGAACCGGCGGCGCGCCGCGATCGCGTCACAACGCGGCCCTCGATTCCAGGAATCAAAGAAAAAGTGGGCCCGTGTGAGCGTCGCGCGGCCGCCGCACAGTGTGTCGAATCCCAATCTAGCTCCCCTTTATTCATTCCCATACTCTAAAATCATTTGTTTACAAGATACCAAACTTACAGAATTACAAAATACGTCATTTTAAAGGTAATTAAATAAGGAACAGTTTACAAAAATCGCATAATTTAAAAAATATATTTACGTAGAAAGGCTTCAATTTTAATACTGAACAAATTAATACGTATTGGAGTGCGTTGATGTCTCTTTCACAACTTCTAAAGAATTATGATTTTTAAATAAGATATCATTAATACTACTTTGCATTTTAGGTCATTTTGAAGATTATTAAATACAAAAGTATTTAAAAAATAAAACGTATATAAACATTAATTTTCAAGCTTTTCGCATGAATAAGAAGAGATTAAATTTTTCTTGTCTTTTCAATAAAAAATCTTCCCAATACTCCAATTTCAATTGAACAACATAAGATACTTATAGCCTTAAAACCTCCGTCATTTTGAAGGTAATTAAATATGAAAGTGTTTAAGAAAAAAAATTACTTAAAATATCATATAGGTAGGCAGTGTAGGCACCGCTTTAAGTACTTTACTAATATTAATACACGTTAGAATATTTTTGTCCTTTCAATAATTTACCCTTCTACTCCATTGTCGTTTTTGTGAACAAGTTAGCATGTTTCGAGTCTTACGTCATTTTAAAGGTAGTTTAAAAAGAAGGAGTTTTGTGTAATAATATATTTCTAATTATTTTTTACACTGGCAGGCATCAATTTAAATATTGATTGTACCTACAAAAACTTAATTGTTTTAGTATAATATTTATACGATCAAAGACAGAGCGTGATTTGCCGTCAATGTTGCTTGTGTGGAATAAGGTATATTATTTTTTTTAATTTTTGTGGCATATCGCGGCGATGATGAAAATAATTTGCCCACCATTGAAGCAGCATCTTTTTTACCAGAAGCTCGTAGAGATGCTTGAGCCACCATGGATATTTGTGTTTTGTTGGAGAACTGAAGGATTTTTTTCACTTCTTTTGCTTTGGTTTTTTCGCAACAATCCGCAAAAAGTTTTTTTGGGCGACCGCGTCTGGAAGCACTTGTAACGTTTAACGTCGTATTGTAACTACAAGAAGGTATTGCACCATAAAAAATATCACTAAAATTAATGTCTTTGTTGAGTCAAACGGAATAATTATTCACAAATTTATGAGCACATCTTCCACTTTTCTTCCAACGCATGTGAATTCCAATGGTCACTACACTAATCGAATGTTTAAGTGATTTCAAAATATCGTCAGTAGGATCTACAAAACCAAAATGTCGAATAACATGACGTAATATCTTGTTTGCTCGGTCTTCCTTCGGGTTTCGTAACCAAATATCGAATATCGTTCGGTTAGAAATTGATGGCTGTATCACTGGAATGTGAAGAAATGGCATGAAAACGCAAACAGATGCATAAAAATTTCAGCCAAATGAAATAAAGATGAGTCAACCTTACGACTAATTTTTTTTGGAATCATAGAAATGCATAGAAATAAACTTTCAGACCATGTAAACTTTTGAAACCAGATAAATGAATAAATATTGCTTTCTGTTATTTTTGATTAAATCTTACATGCAATCTGGAAAATATAAATGGTCGAACACGATGAAAAAAATTAATGCATATCTTGATTTGTCGCCTCCATTTCACAGAAAAATAATAAAATTTCACACAAATAAACCACAACCATTCAGCGCAGACGTTCAAAACAGACTGTTTATTGGGGTACAGAGCAGCGGCTCAAGTACAATGGACTTTAAATGTGATCAAACCTACCCCAAAGGCAATAAAAATAAAAATATTTTGCAGTTTTATCTACCTG
Source organism: Hesperophylax consimilis (assembly GCF_061612785.1). Classification (NCBI taxonomy): domain Eukaryota; kingdom Metazoa; phylum Arthropoda; class Insecta; order Trichoptera; family Limnephilidae; genus Hesperophylax; species Hesperophylax consimilis. Next base: position 32,729,407 of record NC_142851.1, read on the forward strand.
GGATATTTAACAACTCAATGCTGAATATTTAAAAAATATTTGAAATACACCAATTTTGTATTAAAGGGGAGCTAGATTGGGATTCGGCACACCGTGCGCCGGTGGCCTATAAAACATGAAACACCCCCTCAGAGGGCAGATCTCCAGAAACCACCACCAGCTCTACACCTCTCTCTCTGCTCTGCCCTCTACCTCGCTCCGACTTCTGACTCTGCTCGCATTCTTTCACTCTGACCCCCGCCTCACCCTGGACCACGGACTTGCCTACCCCTTCGGACCAGACCCGGAATCTGCATCAAGAACAAGCGACAAGCAATCGGACCAGCTCTACAGCGGCTGCAGAGACGCCCCGCTCTACCCCTCCACGCCACTGAAGGACGACATCTCACGCCTCCACAGATTGGGATCACCGGCCCATTTACAGTCTTATGTGTCACACAATTACGTCTGATACAAGGCTAATTGTGGAAACAATAAAACAAACAGAAACAAATAATATTACTTACCGGTGATAAATGGCAATATTATGAACATCCGTCCATTCTTTCCTGATATCCCCACAAATACTCTTCATTACTTTTAAGGCCATGGTATCATATGCTTCATACTCGAGTTGCACCACCTACAAGCATAATTATTGTTGAAACAAAGACATGGAACTGGCAGAGGAAAGCTGAAAGTAGACTGAAGGCTGTAGAAATGAGATTCCTTAGTCTTGTGGGTTGTAAAACCATTCATAAGGAATGTGAGAGTAATATACGTGTAATGAGTAAGATTAAGAAAGGGACGCTTAGATGGTTTGGGCATGAAGAGCGAATGAATGTTAGAAGAAGTCGGGGACGCCCGAGGAAAATATGGCATAAACTATTTATGGTGGTTTTTTTAGAGTTTTTTCATTGATCTCTTTCAGCCAGATTTTAAATCTTGAATTGTACTCATAAAGCTTTTCTATAAGTTTTATATCTGTGAGAAAGGATGTTGTGAGTTGCAAAATAAATGTAGTAAATACATTGACATAATCTTACAGGCACATTTTTACATAAATATAGTGTACATCCTTATAACTAAAAATTTAATTTAGCCACATTGCATTTTTTGCATTCCCAGCATCATTTTGAAGAAATTTAATGGTCGAGAATTTTAGCTTTTTTATATGAATACTGCACAAGAGTCCCAACTGCTCCCGACCGTCTGGAGCCAGTGAGACTATGGCATCTCCAATAAGGGTATGTTGTGAAGCTGAAGGTAGTGGGGAGAGGAAGGAGGTGGGGTAGAGGAAGGTGGCTATTCAGATCTGGTCACCAAACATAGCTAAAGCCATTCAAGCAATGTTTCAATTCTTAATGGTGGTCTTGCACCAGGGCAATACTGAGAGTATCTTCCACTCTGGAACGTGCCACAAGTATACTATTTATTATTTTAAATGAATAAAATGTGTAATAACACAAATTAATTTTAGCAAATAAAATTTACTTGCCGCACGCCGGGATTTGAACCCGCGACCTTTGGCTTGCTAGTCGAGAGACTTAACCCTTGACCACGGAGGCTGCTTCAGATACTATATGCTTGTTAAGATACTATATTTGCAGTTTCTAACATTACAGATTTTTCAGAGTTGATTTGAGAGAAAATGTTGCTTTAAATGGTTTTAGCTTTGTTTGGTGACCAGATCTGATTAGCCAGGTGCTTCTCCACCTTCTTGTACCTCTCCTCACTACCTTCAGCCTCACAACATATACATGGGGATGCCAAAGTCTCACTGATTCCAGATGGTTTGGATTGGCATTTAAAAAAATTCATACTTTGAAAAACATTTACTGCTTTGCAGCAAGAATCCTGCATGAATGGCAGAAAAGAATTACAATTTCACAAATCCAGAATTACAACACAGAAAATACAGAAAGAAAATAAAAAAAATGTTACCTTTTTCCCTTCAAAGTTATCTCTTGTTGTTCCGACAAACAATGAAACAGCTCCGCATGTTTCCGAGGAAACCTCCTTTAGAATATGGTCCACCGACAGAATATCATTTGTGAGTTTCAAAAAATCCATTTTGTTAATCAAATTCAACTCTTTTCATATACTTAACCTCCACTCAATGGCGGGATAATTGCTAGTTCATCATTACTTTCAAAATTAATAAGATGTTCACCATGGTCCGCGCACAGCTCTGTGTTTTTGGCAATCAAAATATTGTTTTTGATACTAGATAATCCAAAAGTGGCACTGATGGACTCCAGAAGGTGTGAATATGTTGTTGTCTTTGGAACAACTATAGAAGATTCCTTCGAGCCAACTATTTCCCTGGATTGAGCGAAAAATAAAATTTTAACAGAGACAGTAGACATATCCATAATCCTGAAAAGAAAAAGTTTTTTAATGCTGGTTTAAATAGTCGTTGTAATTTAAGTATAGTATGTTAATAATGATTATGGTAAATATTTACCTACGACTACCGTTTTTACTACTACAAAAAAATTGCCCCTTTAATAACGCCTGCTCGCGTCCCCTTTAGAGTTATATCCCAGTTTTCAAGTAGTTTGTGGGCTACGCTAAGTTTGTATAGACTGGTTTGTGATTTAATTCTACCTAATCCAACCTAACCTAACATGTACGGAATATTTTCTCAAACGGTAGTCGTAGGTAAATAATTACCATGATTATTTATTTACTTTTAAACGATCTCAAAAATACGGTCATGCGACAAGCATTAGATAGACAGGAAAATAAGTTAACTTTAGAGAAAAAATTTTCACTTAATCACAGTGGTTCAAATATGACACATTAGTTTTCGTGGAAATGAAGCCAATCAACGATGACCTAAGATATTAATCAATTAAATTGATCAGAAACGTTAAATAATTACTTTAAATTACATTTTGACGTAACACGAGTCAGAACCAAGTATGTATATAAGATATTTACCATAACAAAAGTTTGATGAGTAGAACAATTACTTTGCATAAAACAATAAGCGAAGAAACCCAGTTTATTTAAATAAATTTAAAAAAACAATAGTTAAGCTTCGGCACATCTCGCGACCACTTGCGACTTGCAAACATAAAATAATAAACCCGGAAATAAACCACTCAACTTGAAACTGGCGTAGTGTTGCCCGAGTTGCCCAAAAATAAACCACCGCTCACGAGTTGCCAATGTAAAATAAAGCCAGACGTCACTGAAAAACATATATTTATGCTGAGAGTGGTTTATTTATGTTTATGCTGGAAAATGAGATAGAAGGTAACAGCATTGCGTTCCAATATTTGGAACTTGTATGGATCGATAAAATATATCGTAACTGTTAATAGTATTTAAAAATGCTACATTTTGGATTGATTCCATTTCATACCTTAATTCGTGAGTGAGTGGTTTATTTATGCCTTAATTCTTGGTACGATTCTAAAATATTAGTTAGTTCGGCGCGATAGAGCCTAAAAAAACGGCTTTTGTAATTCGAACCCAAGTGTTGCACTTGTGCCCGTTAAAATGATAAGTTTCTACAAATGCTGATTTTGTTATTGATTCCACATCAGACCATGTTTTTTTAGTACGATTCAAAAATTTCAGTCAGTTCCCGAGAAAACGCCTTTCATAATTTGTACCCAGGTCTTGCACTAATTTAGTTTTTTTAATAAAGTTTTGACGAGGATAAAGTTGTCGAATTCTGCTGCACGCAATGCAAAATTTAAAAAATATAACATTTGTTTCAACTTAAAGATGCATTAAAGTTCAATTTTTTCTCAATCGCGTTCTGAGTTAATTTTGAATGTTAAGAAATACTTTTAATTTCTAAATAACCCAAACAAATAACCTATTTTGTGCATGCATTTCCATGTCCCCCGACTTAAATTATTTTTTCCAGTAAAAATAAGCTGAAATCATAGACATATGATTCCTATGTCTGTGGCTGAAATCAAATTATGTTATTTTTAAATTATTGTTTCCAGTAGTAAATAAGCTGAAATCAAATTATGTTATTTTTAAATTATTGTTTCTAGTAGTAATTAAGCTGAAATCAAATAATGTTATTTTTAAATAAATACGCATTTTGCGTGTAGCGGATTTCGGCAACTCTACCAAATCCTTTATCCGAATTTCGATACTCTTCAGCATCTCTTAAGTATATTCTAATATATCGTCGATATTATTTCCCTGAGGAATCGGCAGTTTTTATAACTGATTCCTTTTAGAATATTAATTTATCCAAAATGAAAAAAAAAAATAATGTTACAAATTCTAGAAATTATAATATAATATAATATATTATAATATAATATATTTTGCTATATAGACTACCAAAAGGCTTTCGATAGTGTCCCGCACTCGTGGCTGATCAAAGTATTAAAAATATATAAAATTAACCCCATTATTATTAGCTTTTTGGAAAATATTATGTCCTTTTGGAATACCAATTTACTTATCAATTTAAAAGGTAAGAAAATAGTAATACCGGGCATTTCAATTAAAAGAGGGATTTTTCAAGGAGACTCATTGAGTCCTCTTTGGTTTTGCTTAGCATTGAATCCTCTATCTAAAATGTTAATTAAAAGCAAGTTTGGAATAAAAGTTAAGGGTAATACAAGGGAGAGTAGTACAATTTCGCATTTATTATTTATGGATGATATAAAATTATTTTCGAATTCTGAACAAAATTTAGAGAAAATGATCGAGGTAGTTAAAAACTTTTCAGATGATATCAAAATGACATTTGGTTTAGATAAATGTAGAACGATCCATATAGAGAAAGGCAAAATTATAGATGGGGACGAGAGTATATTTAGAAATTTCCAAATTACTAGTATGAAAAGGGATGAGGTTTATAAGTATTTAGGATACCCACAATCAAATAGATTAGACCATAGTAGTATTAAAAATGATATTAGGATTAAATTTCAAACTAGGATAAGGAAAATTTTAAAATGCAATCTATCTGCTAAAAATTTAGTAAAAGCAATAAATACTTGGGCAATACCTCTATTAACGTACTCATTTGGCATAATTAAATGGTCTAATACAGATTTAGATAACTTAGAAAGATTAATTAGAACTACGCTAACAAAGTTTAATTGCCATCATCCAAATTCAGCTATAGAACGAGTTAATTTACCTAGAAATTTAGGAGGTAGAGGTATAGTCAAAATAACTTCTTTGAAATATAATCAGGTAGAAATGCTAAGAACTTTTTTCCATAGGAAAGCTCATAGCTCAGAAATGCACAAAATAATTTGCAAGGCAGATAGAAATATTACACCTTTAAATTTATACGATGAGAATGCCAACATTTTTATAAATCCCAACCAGGAATTATTAGATTCCTGGTCAAATAAAATTTTACACGCAAAACACTTCAATTATCTCAACCAAACGTATGTTGACAAAATTAAGTCAAACAAATGGTTGAGTATTGGAGAGTTGAGCGCAGAAATAGAAGGATTTATGCTTGCAATTCAGGATAGAGTCATTAATACTAAAAATTATAGAAAGCATATAATCAAAGATACAAATCAAATTGATGATTTGTGTAGAAAATGTTTGGCTTTTCCGGAAACTATAGAACATATTATATCGGGATGTTCTATATTAGCACCGTCCGAGTATACATTTAGGCACAATCAAGTTTTAAAAATAATTCACCAAAATTTGGTAATTAAACATAACTTGATTGACTGCCGTAATGTAGTACCATATTATGAATACGAACCAAATTCATTTTTAGAAAACGAATTTTATAAAATATATTATGATAAAACTATACTAACAGACCGAGCGATTAGTCATAATAGACCCGATATAGTTTTACATGACAAAATTAAAAAAATAACTTATATCATTGATGTTGCTATTCCAAATTCCTGTAATATTCAAAAATCTGTTAGTGAAAAAATAAGAAAATACACAGATTTAGGAAATGAAATAAAAAGAATTTGGCATTCTCAGACTATAAAAATATTACCATTCGTTATTTCGGCTACTGGCATTATACCTAGCTCTCTAATTAAAAATTTAGGCGTATTAGATCTATCAAAAAATTTATATATAAAGATGCAAAAGTCGGTCATTTTGAATACATGTAGGATAACAAAAGATTTTTTAAATATTTATGTTGAGGGATCAGTAGGATTTATAGGCCCTGTTAGAAGTTCTACCGAGCCGAACCCTCTGATATGAAAATATCTGGAGACGGTGAATTTTTTTTTCCCATTTGATATCTGGTGATTTGACGTGTTGTTGTTCTTGTATTGTTTTGTATTTATTTTACTTATATAATGCACTTACATAGTGTTGATTGACTAGCTGATCATTTGTGGAAAAGTGAGTGGAAGGGTTAAGTTTTTCCTTTGGGGAAGACTTAACCCGGACAACTAAATCGGAAGTTTTAAAAAATATTATAATTAATATTATATATGTAATAATTAAAATAATAATAAATTATAATATATATGAAATAACTCATGGATTAGATAAAATTGATTTTACATTGAATTTGATTGCTTTATTATTTTATGTCAAGCATTAGTCAGCGAAGGAACCGGTGCATTGTGGCTGGGACAGGAATATCGACATATCGATCATCTCTAATGAGCATTATTTATGCTAATGAGTTTGACGTTTGACGTGAGTGTGTTTATGGAATTATATGCGTTGGTTTTGGTTTATTTATGTCAATTTATGCATGCGTTTGACCGGGCCGAATTTGACGTTTACCTACTCTGAACTTTATGTAGAACTGATTGATTTTAGTTATTTTATTATGTTAATCATTATCTAATTTCAATATAGAAATTTATATCTTTTGATTGGCTTCTAATTAGTATATCTTCATTTGCTATCTAATGCTTCTAAAATAATGTAAGTATACTAGAAACCATTACGAATTTTACGCTGTTGTATGAGCCGGGTTTGTCACAACGCTTGAGTTTCATTGTGTAAAAACTTTATAACATAGTTTTTTTAAATAAAAATGAGTGCTAACAAACGATTTAAAAGTGATATACCAGATTTGGAAACAACTGAAAAGCAAGAACCATTCGAAAACATTGATAACAATCCCATTGTCATCTCCAACTATTTTATACCAGAAAATGCTTATAAACCAAGTTACCATCATAATATCTACGAAGACATCATAACGCCACCATTTCCCGACATTTGTTCATCATTTCTTACAAGCATTAATAACCTGAGTTTTAAATTGAGGGATCTTAAATTCTCTCGACCAGTCGAATATGTATACAATCCTACTGAATATGCGTACGATGTATTTAAAAATTACATTCACACTTACTGTAATAATCTTAAGCGTCTTATGTTCCTTGGAATGAACCCTGGACCGTGGGGAATGTCACAAACTGGCGTAAGTCAAAATTAATTAATATTAGTAAGTAAATGCAAGAAATTTCGATAAGATAACCTGTCTGTAATGATGATATTCCTGTCAGAATCTAGCAAGACTTTAGAGTTTACAGTTATAAGCAGTGGTGGCTCGAGCACTTCTTCGATGGCCCCCCGATTCTTTTATGTGTACTGAAATCTCACTACCCGAAGAATGTATAAAATTTCTCAAACAAAATTGAAAGTAATTTATCTACATTTAACCAATTTATAATATAGAATAATAAAAGTAGCACCGTATCTTGCAAGATTATCACCAAACTTAATTTGAATGTGCGCGATTCCCGCGTACATACCGTCTAGCATACCGTCCAATTGTAGCCAGGGGATTTTCAAGTCTGTCCCCTTCGAGATTCACATACAATTGCGCATGCGCGGTAGGGGGGAATTCCTAGCGAAAGAATCAAAATGCACGAAATACGAATTTCAAGGGAAAAAGTTCAGTGACGTCCCCTGACTGTGCTGTGTATACTGCACATGGCCAATGCTCAGCGGCGTCAGCGCCTTGACCTCAAGTAGTGTGTAGGTTATTATTATGTATGTGTGCATTTATGCTTTAGTAAATCACGAGGAAGGTCGCGGAGCGGACATCAGTTTGTCCATAGGAACTATTCTAATTTTGAGCTTAAAAAAATCAAAAATAAGGTTTTAACCAGAGGCGGCTCTAGGGATTCAGTCGTGGTAGGTCATTTGAAAAAAATGTGTGACTAATCTTTATTTGATATTGTGAAAAATGCCCATATATTATTAACTATATCAATTTGTTATAGAGTTTTAGAGTCGCGGACTCTAAATAAATATTATGTTAATATAATAAATTGGAAATAAATACACAATCCATGTACTTACGGCAAATTATTTTTAAGATATTAAGTTTTAATGTAGTTGTCCACAACATTAAAATAAATAAAATCAGTGTTTGATTCTATTTGACAATGATTTTTTACGTTTTTTGTTTTGTTTCATTCTAAATCGATAACAACATAAATAATTATTCTAATCCTTTCCCGAACTATGCAATTGAAAAACAACCATTGTTCCACACACTACAAGCGTGTAAAATGAAAAAACGACATTTGTTTATGTCACCATCTCTGTAAAACATATAATATTCACCGTGTTGTCTCCCCCACGGTCATGACCTAAGCGTCCCTAAACTTTCTTCGGAAGCTAATTTTTACTTCGACGAAAAATATAGTGCCATCTCGTTTATTCTATGGCGCGCGTAGGGACAGAAGATGCCAAATTGGACATTCTTTAAATTGACCCAGCGAATCGTGTGGACTTGTGAATGAAAGCTTCTATTAGAGACAACAGATGTCACTGCTAGTCACTCGCCGCCGCCGCTGTTTCGCGTTACATTTTAAATGTTTTGATGCACATAATTGAATATTATTATTGTTGTCTTATAATTTTGGGGGGTCAAACACCAATTGACCTAAGGGAAGAACCGCCACTGGTTTTAACTATTTCCTCTTTAAGTAGGTTTAGGGATTATATGGTGACGATAGACCCCATCGTCCCTTTATGAAAAACCGCCACTGGTTATAAGTCATACAATTTTACGACTTCAAGATTTTATGTTGATATTGTATCAATCACTGTTGCAAAACCTTGAAGGCATAATATTAGCCAGGTGCTGACTGCATTTAAACATTATTTTATTGTAAATTTACTATATATTTATATATGGACCCCTGCATTTGCAGTGTTGAATAATCATGTCCCTGCATGGTATGAAGCACTGCAATTGCAGTGTCAACCTTATACGCTCATTTGCCTTCGAATATTACCTATACTGAGTTAGTCAAAGACAAAAAAAAAAGTGTCACTTTATCCAAGTACTCTATTATTATCTATGTGTTTTAATTTAATTGGAAGTTCATCGTTATTTAATTAGAGCTCATTACACATAGTGTGTACTAACTCTGTACTTTAATTCTTAAGGCTTATAGCTTTTTTTAATTAAATAAGTAATAAATTTGTTGAGGTAAGTCACATAATAATTATGTCCTTTAATTGTAGAATAATTGTTTAGATAAAATATTATGTATTATTGTTATACTATGTAGCTTTTATTTATGTAGTTAGTTAGAAGGAGAAATATATTTATTTCTTTAACCATAAATAATATTTTTTTTTTAAACCAAAAAAAAGAAGTACCACAAGGTTAGTTTTTCCGAATTTTTTTACATTCTTCGGACATTTGACATTACAGTGATATCTCAATCCATTGTTTTTCTGCATGTGTCTTTTATTTCTTCCAGTCCCAAATTAATTTCATACAAAAGTCGAAAAAATAGATCGCATTGGTCTCATTTAAATTGGTCTGGTTTAAAGCACACAGTTTTTCTACTATTTTACACAATCAATCGCTGCCGGCAGTCGCTTCTGACATTAATAAATTGTTTTTAGACAAATACAGCGGTGCACGCGTGTAGTTATCTTTTAACTTTCTAGTTTTTGATTATTTCTGCCTTTAAAATGAACCATCTGGTGAAAAAAGTCTCTTCAATAAAGATTAAAAATTGTCGACAAAGTGGAAAAAAATCCCACTGAAAAACATGTTGATATAGCAATGTGTTTAGGCATCGCAACATTTATATTTATACACATTCATTCATGTGTAAAATATATACGACGAACAAAAAACCTTGCGATTTCGTCAGTAAAAAGATAAATTTAAAAGCAGTATAGTATATTGTAATCGTGTTTTATATTAGAAAATATTTTTTTACTATCGTTTGCGTCTCTGTGATCCAGGGGTAAATCTCTCAACTGGCAAGTCACGGCTTCAAATGTCCATGTAACTGTTATTTAATAACTGAACACAATATTAGTGTATTATTTTGATCGCAGTAATTGAATTGATTATATACCATTAGTGCCACCTGTGAAATTTAGGTCATATTAATTATGAAAGGTTCTTGCCTCTGCTAGTTACTTGCTGTTAAGTCGCGTCCGTAAGAACAGTGTCCTGTATTGCTGCGTGTTGAATTTGAAGGTGTCAATGTGTTGGTGAACACTTTTTCATATAAAAGCCTAGGTTCCTAAAGAACTAGTGTATTAAAACCCTGTAAAAAGTGTCCATTCATGGTGACTGTAAATAAAGTGATTCAGGTTGTCTCTCAAAAATAACGGTGTTGAATTTAAAAGGACCCTACAATTTATAACCATTAGAGATTCTCAAACGAAAATTTGAAACAGAAAAGATATGGTCGCATCTAGGAATTGAACCCAGGACCTTAGCCTTGCCGGGGCTTTGCTGTACCACTGAGTTAATACTACCCTATTTCCTTCAGTCATATTTAACTGTATCATACTTCTAATAAGAACTACCAACATTATCATAATTAAGATTTAACCAAGTACATGTTGTAGTCTATTGGTCAATTTCAAAAATTGGAATGCGCCAATTATTGCGGTTTGTTCGCTAACTGAAAGCACCAAAACACATTTTTTTATTATTATTTGGCTCGTGTGTGGTATTGAACTTACATAGACGATATTCGCTATGTCTTCAATTAACTATTTGAATATTAATATAACTTACCTACTAATAATTGACCAGATTTTGTAAAATATTGTGCAGGTACATAATATATTGTGGTAATTGTAATTATTTAGATTTGATAAAAATCTTATGTTTTATCTATGAACTTTTTGTAGGTTCCATTTGGAGAAATAAATGCTGTCAGAGACTGGTTGAAGTTGGGTGGAGTTATTTATAAACCTGAGAGAGAAGTCAAAACCAGGCCGGTTTTGGGATTTGATTGTAAAAGATCAGAGGTATGTTTTTTAACTCCCACTTTATTTTTTTTTTCGAATTTTGGAAATGTTAAATTTACTAAAATTTTCAATGGATAGTATAATATCCTTGATATTAGTGTATGAGCTCACCCAGACGCCAATAGATTAGTCTATTAGGTTACCCATAGATGGCGTTGGCTATCGATAATAAGAGGATAATAAATAATGTGAGAACCTCGATGTTGGGTTCCATGTTATTCCATCCGTCTTCTAATTAAGATATCGTTGTAAATCTATCACAATAAAAGGTTGTTTCGGAGAATTTTAACAATTCTTCTAATTTCAAAGTTAATTTTCAAGTTCTGTTATTATTTAGTTCTGTCAAGCAACTAGCCTATAATGATATAATAACAGAACTTGAAAAGAATTTTCTCAGAACCCGAAAATGAATGTTTAAATTTGAACAATTCATCAAATTTTAAAGCTTATTTTCAAGTTATATGAAGGTTCTATTCAAGTTCTGTTATTGCATCATTATTGGCCAGTTGCTTCATACAACTGAAATATTAACAGTACTTGAATAAAACATTCACAGAACTTGAAAATCAGCTTTGAAATTTGATGAATTGTTCAAATTTAGTGTTTTGTTGAAGCCAGGTTTTATTGTTTAACCCCTTCAGTAATCATTTCAAAATTAAAAATGGAAAAAAAACACCGTTTTTTTATCAATGAATTTTATTTACTCAAAATATATATCCTCATATAAAAGCCATTTCAGGCCCAAAATGGGAAATGAATATTGATGTTGTGGTGCACAGTGTGAAAAAATAATTAAAAATTTTCTTTAGTATGAATTCCGAATTCTGGCACATAATAGCCGCCCGAGTATACTCGGGCGTGGTCCTTAAGAGTTTAAAAGAGTTTGTGAGAAAACTGCGGAGATACAATAGATAGATACCACATAAAATATGTATGTCTTTCAGCATTTCCATTTTTGAAATAGGTATAAATATTTATTATCAATCTCTATTCTATTTCCTTCATTGTAAATCATATATTTTTTACCATTCTTATACATAATTTTATATCTATTTTAACAGATAAGTGGCAAAAGGTTTTGGAGTCTTGTTCAAGAGTTATGCGGAACTCCTGAAAATTTCTTCCGTAGCAGTTTTGTTCACAACTATTGCCCCTTACAACTTATGACTGAATCTGGTAAAAATGTTACGCCAGCAGAATTAAAGGTGGGTATTAATCAATCAAACCTGATGCATAGCACCTGTTCCGCATAACACTGTATAAACCCTCAATCCCCCTTCCTTCCACCTGCCCTAATTGCCTTTTAACTATACCCATAATATGTTATATTATATCTGTCCTGACAAGGGCACGGTTTTGGCAAACTGCCCAACTGTCTGGTGCAATTTAATGGGAGCACTCTCCCCAATAAAGACTCCATTGAAATGCTTGGAGTTACTATATCAGACCAGCTCAAGTATCGGGGATCCATAGAAGCCCGAGTAAATCAGGCCTCCAAAAAGTTGGGCGTCTTGTACAGGGCTAGGAGATTCTTCAACAGTGACCAGCTGCTGACCCTGTACAAGTCTCAAGTCCGCCCAACTATTGAATTTGGGAGCCACCTTTGGGCTGGTGCCCCTAAATACTTGATAAACCTGCTTGAATCTGTGCAAAGGAGAGCGATCCGTCTGATTGACAATCCATTGTTAACAGACCGATTGCCTTCTCTAATGCATAGACGCAATGTAGGCATGCTGTGTCTGTTCTACAGGTATTTCAATGGAGCCTGCTCCAAGGAGTAGGCAGCATTGATTCCTGATGCACCGGTGCACGTGCGCGAAACTCGACGGACACGAACTGAACACCCATTCACGGTTGACGTTGGTTTCATGAGAACGTGCCTTTTTTACGACTCGTTTTTGTGTAAGTCGGCTCGTATGTGGAACGAGCTACCAGCATCTGTTTTTCCTCCCTCCTATAATCCGAGCCTCTTCAAGGCCCGCATTAACAAATCCCTTCCTACAGCCCCTACCTTATTCCGCCTCACAACGCCGCCCAACCGGGTGGTGACATAGTTCCACTGTCTGTATACTGCACAGGCAGGGACACTCTTGTGAGGTGTCACATAAAAAAAAAAAAATAATAAAATAAAATAAATAAAATTTAAAAAAAACATGTTGCAATAAATTAAATGGAAAGTATTACTAAATTTGGTAAATTTTGGTTTGTACATAATGGGTTTATTAAATAAATACACAATTTTAAAAATGAACACAATTTTACTACATAGTACATATTACAGTCAAATTGCAAATTTGACATGTATTTATAACAGTTAAACAATAGTAGACAATGTAATAAACTTCTACAGCCCCTCTATGGGTTCACTGAAGAAACCGGTTGCTCCTGTGTCATTCCTCCCAAAGGATCCTAATACGTTCTCTTCAGAGATGTGCTTTATTTCAAATAAATCCATTTCAAATGGAAATGCAAAATGCAAAATGGGTATTTTGCATTTTGCATTTTAAATGCTTTTCTCAATGCATTTTACATTTTAAATGCTTTTTTGCAACATTCTTCCTACTATCTCCACTCATCTTTTTTTCATAAGCCCCAAATATCAGTCGGTCCTCAACCTCGCCGTGAGAGATAATTTATATTTGTCATGTTGCTCCATTACAAAAAATACTAATTCAAATAGGTACTGAACATGGGGCCATGACGCTTTAATATTAAATGTTAGATAAAAGTTTCTATGTTTTTAACCTCTCAGAAAAGGACTTTTATTTACTTTGTGTTCCTTTGCGAACTGTCAAAACGCGAAAATTTTTGTGTTATTCACGAGTTTCGTTAAAAACTTCATAACTCACGTTTTGGGAAACGTAGCCTCATTCTAAAAACTGTTTTGGAAAGATTATGAAATTCACTATCGTATTGTTCTGTTGTACGTAAATATTTGCGTTTCTAAATATACATTTTCTGAAAACGTCAAAAATATCTAAAAATCGCTGACCATTATTTCAAAGCTGTGAAAAATGTACTGTTTTCTGAGTATCATAAAGAAATAACACTTTATATATTGAAGAAATATAATTAAAAACTATTAGTCACCTCAAAAGATTAACCGTCCGTACTAAAATATTTTTAATAAATTATTTAAAAACGCAATAAATTATGAACGAACAAGATGACAAATCCAATCGACTTAGATAATGCACCTCTAGATTCCATAGATATTCTTGAATACAGACGCGTAGCGTTATTCATTATCGATACTTTGTTTTTTAAATCATGGCAATCCGTATACTAGTGATGGAAATAAATCGATTTTTGTAAAATCTCGCGCGTTTACGTGAAAAGACGTACTAATGTCTTGACCGCTATTATCATATTTACGTCTTTTGACGTTCTAATGTTCCGAGTGGTTAAGTTGGCAACATTAGTCCCGCGCAAATTTTTTGTGGTTTCATAATCTGTAGTCGTGGTGTTTCTGGATTTACCATCATGTAATGTGTTTGTTCTACATTGATGTCCATTATTAAATGACAAAATTGTTTAAAAATTCTATAATTATTTTAATTGTTTGACCTGAGAAACCATTTTGCATTTTCAGTGCATTTTGAAAATAGGTATTTTGCATTTGGAATGCTTTTCTTAAACCCATTTTGCATTTTCAAATGGAAAAGTTTTGACCCATTTCCATTTTGCATTTCAAATGGTTTTGGGTACCCATTTTGCACATCTCTGGTTAGAGGTTCATATTTATCATTCCCTGTAATAGGATCGCAAGACCCTAAAATTTTTATAAAAATCATCAATAAATCAGAAAGAATTGTATTTTTTAGACGGTTGTTTTTTTTTCAGGCTACTGAACGAGGAACACTTTTCAGCCTATGTGACGCCTCATTAATTGAAGCCATAAATATTTTCAAAGTAAATATTATTATCTGTATCGGCAGATTTGTGGAGGCCCGAGTTATTAAATTGCTGAAGACTGCAAGGTTTAACCATGATGTCAAGGTATGTTTTAGAGATTGGTACAATGCGTGCACGTCATCGAAGATTGTTCTCTTCCTTCTTACATGTCATGTGTGAAAACGAAATAGACAGAAGATACTAGAACAATGATATCACATACAACCTCTCTCTGGGACTAGTATACATTTTGACTTTTATTTGCAACTTCAAATAATGGCCCTTGAAAACTAACCATTTTCGACCTGTGTTTACATTAACTCCTCAGGAAACACAGAGGCCAAGAATGAGTTGTAGAAACGACCTGTTCCCATGTGACAAATGTCAAATGTGTACAAATGTTGGGGGCATGTTTCCCGACTTTGCATTTTCCATAGAAATACCGTTATAACGAGGACAGTACTCCCACCTGACGCCTGTGCTCTAAAGATTGCGATCCATTTGTTAAAATGGGGGAATTTATCAAACGGTAAGTCAAAAGTATTTTGGGGCACCAGACCTGAGGTGGCTACTAAATTCATCAGTGGGGGCGACTTGTTTTTTTTTACATTAGCTCCACACAGGAGGCCCTGATGAAAAAAAAATTCCCTCAGGACCTATGGGGGTGAAGGATCTTTTTAGGGAAAGGAAGGAGATGAAGTCCGGCTGGTGTGGTCAAAAGGTCTTCCTCAACCAGTCTCTTCTGATCCGACCCGCCACGCAGTACATGGGCAAACGCATCCGCCACCAAGACCTAGACAAACCTCGCCCCATGAACCCTCTCACCCCTGCTAAGTCACATAGCGAATCACTTGGGGTGGCCTATCGCAGAGCCATTGTTTATCCAATAAATGGTTTCCGGGCCGGCGGTACCCATACCCGCCTCCCAAATCGGAATTTAGCTGGCAGTAATGGCAATTATATTTTGTTCCAGGTACTGTTGATTCCCCATCCCAGTCCAAGAACCCTCGGCAACAACAATTGGCAAGAAAAAACAATCAAAGTGATTGAAACCCTCGAACTTATGCCATATTTCCAACAACCACCAGTCATCGAAGAATCCTCCAATTATAATATATCTAATTATACGCATTCTGCTGAAAGATCAGTTTTAAACCCTCCCGCCTTCCCATACACAATAACGTACGCAACGAGAAGCGAGGTTACATCGGAGCTTTCAGTAGCAGGACATTTCTTCGAATTATGAAAATGAACAATAAGGACGACAACGATTACATGAAAGCAGCGTTTGAGCTTGCTAATGAAGCCCTGGCAGCTCAAGAAGTACCCGTTGGATGTGTATTTGTCAAAAATGCAAAGATAATAGCTGTTGGCCGAAACACAGTCAACGAAACGAGAAATCCAACAAGGCATGCTGAGATAAATTGTATTGACCAGGTTGTAGACTATTGTAAACAAAACCAATTGCATTCCGATGTTGTGTTTAAGGATATAAGAGTGTTTGTGACTGTTGAACCTTGTATAATGTGTGCAGATGCTCTGCGGATTGTTGGTGTTAGTGAAGTTGTATACGGGTGCGCCAATGACAGATTTGGCGGCAACACCGTCTTTGGAGAATTAAATCTGCATAAGAACTGTTATTTGCAAACGGGCGGAGTAATGGCGGATGAAGCCTTGGCCCTGCTTAAGTTATTCTATAAAGGGACTAACCCCATGGCGCCGGCATCCAAGGCAAAAAAGAGATCTTGATAACCTCAAAAAAATTATGATATATATATGAGTTTTTTTTTATTGTTTTATGTGTCAAGTGAAGTTATTATTTTATCAAGTCTATGTGGATTTTATATGTTTTGTAATAGATAAGAAAAATAAAAACTGTGTTAAAAGAACTTGTGTCTCTGAATTCTTATTGCCTAAATTGAAAGAAAGGTGGATGAACGTTCGATGAATCCTATACAAAAAATAGGAAGATCTATAAATCTCAGTCACATTCTAAATTTTATGTGTAAGGAAAAAAAATGGTTTGATATTGGTGAGCGAGGGACACTACTAAGGACGGGTTGTTTCGGAGAATTTGAAGAATTCATCAAATTTCAATGTTAATTTTCAGGTTCTATGAAAGTCCTATTCAAGTTCTGTTATTATATCAGTATAGGCTAGTAGCTTTACAGAACAGAAATAATAACAGAACCTGAAAAAATCTTTTGAAGAACTTGAAAATTAACTTTGAAATTTGAAGAATTTTTCAAATTTTCCAAAACAACCCGTCCTAAAGTACGAAACCTTGGAAAATCAAGTTCAAAATTTGATGAATTGTTCAAATTCTCTGAAACAACCCATCCTTATAGTCCAAGCGATGACCATAAAAATCCCATCCCATAGGCCACATGAACAAAATTAGTAGTGGCTTAATTAGTAATTAGTACCGCTCACCAAGCTGATGCTCCTTACGCGGGTAATTTAAAAATGTCGCTAGAAGAAAGATATTTTTTGCTCTAATAATCGCGTAGACCACAAGGTTCTCCTCGGCCGAACGACATATTCGTAAACAGGGAATTTTTATCTAAATTCTGACATCGATTTCATTCGTGTGGCACGTCGTATATTTTCATCCCAAAAATGACACCGGAAGTCGTCGCTTTCGAGGACTCCTCCCGGCCCGAAATCTGGATGAATGCGTTTTTTTAACTAATCTTATTTGAGGTTAAAGCCCAGTACTAATTTGGTTCATGTAGCCTATGGGATGGGATTTTTACGGTCATCGCTTGGACTATTATTATTTTTTTAAACTATGGTCATGTACAGCAGATGAATGGAGAAAGGCATTTAGGAAAATATTTTTATTTTTATTTGTTTATTATTTGTGTTTTTTACAATAAATATACAATGTTTACAAGTCATACTGTTTTAATTGATACTACACTTCCATTAAAAGCATTTGCTTGTGGATGGAAGAGGAGTGTACATTTGCGAAAAAATAATATAACTAGTTTACAAAGTAAAAAAAATTACAAAATTAAATTCCATACAAATTATTGTATTTGGAAGGAAGAAAAAATATATATAAAGTTAGTGGAAAAAGGAAGGGTTGCCGCAGAAAGTGAATCAAATACTGTAACACCTCCAACTGTCAGGACATTTTCCATATATTCTGATGGCTGTACGCTACACTAGCGCCTCCTAGCGACGCTAGTTCTGCGGGTTGGTTTTCTTTCATACATTTTGTTGGATTTTATGTAAAATATTTTCACTATTCAGAAATCTAAAATTATGAAAATAAGCTATCAACAACCTGTACAACCTTTCTACTTTTTTACTTGTACATAAAAAATATTAAAGCAGCTATTAAGTTTGTATTAAGACTGGCTCCAGATACTCAGGCATCCGGCATGTCTATATAGGTGCACTAACATGTTCAGGTGGACCTGAAATCTACGCAGTCCCAAACAATAGCATCGACAAACTATAAGTTTAACTTAGCGGCATAACAGTTATAAGTATAAGTCTACCACTGCCACCAAGAACTAAATAAATTAAATTATTTGCCACCATTGTTTGGAAGGAATGCAACATGTTACACTAGCGCCTCTAGGGACTAGGTAATTTAAAAACAAATGAATTAACCCCACACAGGGCTTATGTAAAATTTGGTATGCCGTGTGAAGGGTTTTTTTTAAAGAAAAGAAGGAGAAGAAGTTCTGGAAGGTATGAGGTTGGGTAGGAATCTAGGGATAAGTGTGATCAGAATATGAATATAACCTACCAACCTCTCTCGATCGGGCACACCACGCAGCTGGTGGGCAGGTGCCACCTGAACACACCTCACCAGATGAACCCGGCCACCCCTGCTCACTTGGGGTGACCTATGGCAGAGGTCCCAAATTAAAAGTACAAGTAAGTGCTGCCAATGTGTTAATGGAGTTGGGAATATTATGAAAATTTTAGGGTATGTGCTTTAGTTGATATTGGGCATACTGAGTCTGTTCTCCGGGTATTTTAATGGAGCATGCTAAGGAGCTAGCAGCATTAATCCCCGGTGCACGTGCATAAAACTCGACGTACACAAGCGGAACACCCGTTCACAGTTGATGTTGGCTTCATGAGAAGGAACCACCTCTTCGACTAATTTTTGTGTAAGACGGCTCATATGTAGAACGAGCTACCAGAATCTGGTTTTCCTCCTTCATATAATGCGGACCCCTTCAAGACCCGCATTAATAAATCCCTTCCTACAGCCCCTACCTTAATCCGCCTCACAACACTGCCCAATTGGGTGGTGACATAGCTCCCCTACTTTTCCACTGTACAGACATGGGCGCTCTTGTGAGGTGTCATATAAAAATAGTTGAATCATGTTGTGAGTGAGTAGAAGTTAAGAGTATGAATGTGAATGAAACAAGTAGTGTGTAGTGTGTGTGTACCAAAATAGAGTTGTTCTGCATTCTATCCTATTTGCATACACTTGTGGAGAAAAGGCACCACGGTTAGTTAGTTTTTTTTTTTACTATAATAAAGAAATAATTAATCTCTTTAATAAATTGTTGTGTAATTAGTTTCTTGATAAGAGAAAATTGTTCTTACTGGCATTGATTGCACTTAAATTTAATAAGTAAATTAAAAACATTGTACGACATCTCCTGAATTATGCTTTCCAAATATGGAGTCCATATTTTGCAAAGGATGTAGATGTAATAGAGAGAGTACAGATGATTCACAAAATACTTTGAAAGACAAAGATTCAAAACAACTAAAATTACCAGCATTAAAATAAAGAAGAGAAAGGGGTTGACTTGATTGAGACTTTCAAAATTTTATCTTCACCACCAAAACAAATGTAAATCTCTATTGACACTATAGAAACTGAACAAAACACCTTTTGCATCCAAACCTCGCAAGTAGAGTAGTTGAAGCATGGAACAAACTTCCACAATGTGTCACCGATGATATAAATTAATTTAAAACTCTCTTGGATTGTCATTCAGAGAGAAGAAAGGATTGAATTTCTTTTAAACTTAGGGTAGAGACACATTATGCTATACGCATGGTTTGGCCTATTTCTGGCGTTTGCCATACACTGCCTATGGGAATGTATGGCAGGCGATACAGACTAAGCCGCAAGAATGTAGAGTGATCTATCACAGGGTGAAATTAGATATGTATGAGGGCATCAACTAATAATAATAAAATAATTTTTATGCGCACATATTTTTTCTGTCTTGTCAACAACGTTAATGTAAATCCAGCAAGGCCTGGAATGTCAATGGAGAAACAATTATGGGCGGAAGGAAATTGATTGGCTCCAATAAGGATGGAGTAAATTATTATTATTGCTTATTTTATGAGGTACCATTTGAACCAGTACGTTCTGTAGGTTAATATAGTTCAGGATTGGAAGAAAATAACAGATCAACCAATAAAGAGAACAAGAATAAGATTATTAATTAGCCAGTTTATTTAATAACATTCATCAAAACCATATATTCTTAAAAGTAGTACATACTTGCATATATTTTTAATATTATAAAATTTCTAAAACTGGTAAATAAAATATATTAATAATCAAGTAAAATCTTTCATCACAACGCAGCGTGCCGAGAACAACTTAGAATAAACAAACACTAGAATTAATAGAATTTTGTACAAGAGTCAGTGCTTTTTACAGCTAAGTCTAGTTTAAAATATAATGTGAGTGCATTAGTTAGATTTCCGCAACGTTTGGGGTTTCAGGTTCGTGAGTTCCATTTCCGTTCACTATTATCACTTCATCAACATCTTCGTTGGACGCCTCGTCATCGTTGGACAAGGCTTCATCACTGTCAATGTGTCCGTTCACTAGAGATTCAGGGGAAGGCGAGTGGGAGAAGCCGTTCACCATAGGGGTGCCGTTGGTCAAGGGGGGTCCATCAGTGGGGCAGCCTATAATCAGCTGGAACGAGCCCTGGCTACTGCTGCTGCTGGAACTAGACGAGGAATCACTCTCCGAATCCACACTGGCACTGCTATTCCGAGAGGACTTCTGCTGGGTCAGTCGTTCGTTTTGCAGCCTCAGGGTCTCGTTGGAAGCCTGTAATTCTCTGATCAAATCTTCGTGTTCCTTCACTTTGGCCTGGAGTTCCTCCACAATCCTACAAGTCTTGCTGCCTTCGCCAGTAGCTTTATCATCTTTTTCAAATCGGCTCAAACGTTTGGTGAGAGATTCAACTTTGGCTTCTAAAACCAAATTTTCTCCAATTAACTCTTCCCTCGGCATATTGGCCATCCGTTCACTTTGAGCAATTTCGTAGACACTAGAGAATTCTTTTGTCAAGAAATCTTCTTCATCTTCTGGCAAAGAATAAAAGTAATTTTCTTCACTATCCACACTGAAGCTGGAGTCTCGGGTCCTGGCTGAAGGAGCTTTGGGTATTTGAAAGACTCCTTCACACTCCGGCATGTGGACTTCCATCAGAAACTGGTTGGTGTTGTAGGGCGCGTGCAACTTGGCTTGGGCTAGAACTAATTTCCTGTTTCGGTTTATTTTTGAGTTCTTCCCGATAGGATTCCGCCTCTGGTGCCATGGTAACTTGGCGTAAGGTTTATTCGCCTTACGTTTGGATTTGCCGCGCCTTGTCTTCTTCTTCTTGACGCCCGTGTCGCCACCTGTCGACACCCCCTGAAGTTGCTTATCCTCGATTACAATAGGAGGCACCTCTATCGCATTTGTTTGTTGTTGACTGCCATCTTGGACAATAGATTTTGCATCACATGTATCCATTTCTGAACGAATGACGTTAATATTTTTATGCAAAATTTTATTTAACACATAATACACGAGATACTACAGAGGTTTCAGCTCAAAAATGCTCAGCTTATAATCAAAAACTTTAATTTTTGTGAACACACCCAACGTACACTTTTCGCTGCAACGGCAACAATCGCCATTTAATTATCTATGACTATTTTTCTACCTTTCTATGGGCCAGTTTTCAGGAGGACAACCGAGTGTCGAGTTTTAAACCACCTAATAAAAATGTCAATTTATGCTTTGGCTGCACGGATCTTCATTTATGAAAACAGTTCGTCATTTTTAAATCCCGGAACATATTTTTTATGTAATTTTCCCGACTGTGTCATAATATTTAAGGCATATAAGGTGCATATTTTTCGTTCAGAGAATACACATTTTCCTGAATTTTCCAACAAAAATATTTTGCAAGTTTGCCATATGTATAGATTCTTAAATGATTTTCATAAAAATTCGATTTTCTCCAAACTCCCAAATATTTTCATCGGCAATGGCAAAATCAAAGAAAAATATAAAGTGTCAGTTTTAAATTTTCAATAAACCTATACCATTTCACTAACAAGCAGATATACAAACAAAATGGAACAACTAAGCAAATACACAAATTTAATTTCTGCGAACTCTTTTCCAGGGGTATTCAACATTTTTGGGTAAAATTAATTCAGAACAACTTTTATGGTAATAAATATACCATTTGATTTGGTGTTAATCAGGGTGGCCAAAGACGACTTCTTTAAAATTATTATAAAAAAAACACTAAAATTTTGTACGTACGAAATATTTTTTATGTGAAAACGCACAAGAGTCCCAACTGCTCCCAACCGTCTGGAGCCAGTGAAACTGTGGCATCCCCAATTTGGGTATCTTGTGAGACTGAAGGTAGTGGGGAGGAAAGTAAATTGGGAAGAGGAAGGTGGGGAAATACCTGGCTATTCAGATCTGGTCACCAAACAAGCCATTTCAAGCAAAGTTTCAATTCTGAATGGTGGTCTTACACCAGGGCGATACTGAGAGTATCTTCCACTCTTAGACAGTTCTCCAAATATCAGTTTTGCTTTATCAATATACTTACTTTTCTTTGACAAAAAATAAAGACGAACATCCAGGTTTACCAATAACCTGACAATACCTTGTGCAATGATGGAGGACCAAGCCAGGAATTGAATCAACGATGCCTGGATGGAAACCTGACGCAGTTGTCTATTCAACCACTGACTGACTAAGCGAATGAGTCTGTATTTTTATTTGTAGTTTTTTCGGAACAAACGAATAAAAGTACCAACTATCTCAAATATCTCCCAATAAAAAATAAAAAAAAAACAAGAAACACCCTTTTTCAAACATCTTTTATCGTCATAACAGATTACATCTCTTCTATTTCCATACAAAAACTCATAAATAAACCACCCACAACTGTTTGAGATAAGGAAGGTGCATCTCCCACGGCGCCGCCTGTATGTTGCATAAACAAGTTCATGATTATAAATAGACTGCACTAATTTCACGAATTCTTGCTTTTCCACCCTTCTTGTTGCGGACAAACATATTTTTTGTGCGCGGTTCATGTTCCTTAGGCCGATGTCAAAACAAATATTGCTGTCAATATTGTTCCACCGAAAATGTCAACTCATAAAGTTCAGTGCGATGTAAAAGGATACACAGATTCAAAATCAATTCGACATAGGTTTCAGAGTTCTAAGCAGTGCGACGAGAATCTGTTTTAGTCTGTTTCGTGAATGGTCGTGGAGAAGTGAGTGGTTTATTTATGCGGACAAATCTCCTCCACAAATATATAAACTGACTTATAATTCAATATTTATATCAGTGTTTTTATAACATTGCACCTAGCGTTGCCAAGATTTAATTAATATTTCCTGTGAAACTAGCAAAAATGATACAACCAAATTTATATATATTACCACCTTTTTGTCTTTAGTTTTTCTTTTCAATTATAGGATCCCTGGAAAAAAACAACACTTTTATGTGGAAATATACTACCCCATAAATAAACCACTCACCACTACCCACTACTACCCTATATAAATAAGCTCTTTTCTCTGGAAAAAGCTTAATTTTCATCTAAAAAACGTTCTTGGGTTAGTCAAATTATGTATAATATTAATATATTATGTAAATCCTCATAAAAATTATTTATGGCACTATTTGGCATTCTATCCCGGCTTTTCACTATTTTTTAATCATTTTTTGTGATAAAATGTCTGGTACCCAACCACGGATTATAAAAATAGTTACATTTTTATTACTGTTTGTAACACTGAAATCAACAAACCTGACAGCCGTCAAATAATGTCAATTTTGCTTATACTGTGAGTGATTTATTTATGCTTGTACTACAATACAAACTTTACAGTTATTATATATTGAAAAATAAATAATAAAGGATTTTTGTAACCTAATGTTATGTCACCCCAGAAACAGTAGTCTTTCATTTGGGAACTTCAGGTTTTCAGTACATATTACATGTCATAACATCAAAAAGCGAAATAATTACTACCTGTAACGAAATATTTCTTTTATAAATAATATGCTCTATTAATATCAGCCAAACATAATATTGTGACGAATATTTGTAAAGAATATCTACTATGGCAGATGAAACGTTATTTGACTTTTTGCATAGCGAAATAATCAATTACGCTATTGACCAGAAAAGTGACAGCAAGGATGTTAAGGTTTGTTTTAGGTTTATACTTAATTTAACTATTATAATACACATTATCATATGAATTTTAACAACTCCCAGCCAAGATTAGTTGTCAGGTATATTTATATTTATTACTGTCTTACTTTTGTAAATTGCACTGTTATCCTATTTTTCTAAAACGTTATGGTTATGAGGATGTCGACACAAAAACAGGAATATAAAATGAATAAGATTGTTATTATTTTTATAATTATAGAAACCAAGTAACATAGGGTAAATTGCTTGAATGTATTAAGTGGGCGGAACCGCTCCAAAGTGAACCTATTGATTACAATATTTTGGTAAATATTTCCCTACCCGCCGTACTTTTAATAGGCACAGATTATGGAAATTACACTCCGTTTCAACTTAATTACTAGAAGAAACAACCATTTATGTCGGGATAGATGATAAAAGATGCGTAATAATACTATTTTTATTAAAAATTCAAAATTTTCATTATAAAACGATCCCTTTGCCGCCATTTTGTACTTTTTTTTGTATGGAGTGACACTTGCGAAAGTCTCGATCTTGACTCTCCCCTATCTCGTTCTTGACTGTTTTTCCTCTATGAACTTATAAGACCCGTGACTCTCCCTGCCCTTCTCCCTTCTTGTCCTTGCGATCCACGTCTTTCAAAATTTTCTTTGTCTTTGGGCGTACTTATTAATTCAAATTTAATTGTGACGAAATATGATTCGTCACAACTTGAAAGCACGAAATCAAGCTCTCTAATTAACCGGTATTCGTATGTTAAATTCAATAGTCCGCCGCTAGCCTAGACTCGAGTGTCAAGCTTCGTACACCGATGGGTTGGGTTATCTCACTCGTACACACTCAGTTACTATACCGCCGTCTAGCTTGCTAGAGCTGACCAGTTTACCGGTCACCAGGGTTCATTATTATTGTTTTAGGATATTTCAATTGTCGGTTAGTCCTCTGTGTAAACTAGCAACAGTCGCATGTGTTAAACATGACACCTTAATATTTTATACCAAAAAAATATTATTTTATGAAATATCTGTTTTTAGGTAATCTGTTTTAAATTTTTAGCATATTTTGTATGTATACACTATAATCCGCGTTTTCACTAATTGGACCCTTACATGGATTTCAGGGTGACTCCAGTGAGGATGTATTGTATTAATCACTATTGGAATTAAAAATCTTTTAAATATGTTTTTAATTTCAGGATACAGATTTATCCGTGGTTGAGTATATTGGCTTTTCCGCGGGTTATAAAATAATGGAAAGATTGACGCGCGAGTGGCCGAGATTCAAGGACGAGCTGGACACGGTGAAGTTCATCTGCACCGACTTCTGGACCTGCATTTACAAGAAACAGATTGACAACCTGCGAACCAACCACCAGGGGGTGTACGTCTTGCAGGATAACTCTTTCCGCTTCCTCACCAAGTTTTCCAATGGACATCAGTACCTAGAATATGCGCCGAGGGTAAGGAAATTAACAATATTTGTTAGTCTGTATATGACCTTAGTTATGCTCTTAAAATTTTGTCATTGCCCATTCCCTCTTTCAATATACCTATACCTAATTATTCCGATACTTTCCCTTTCTGGAGACGGTTTCAGTCATAAATTATTATAATTTTTTAATTAAAGCGGAGACGGTAAACAGATACTTGAATTGTCGAGAATCGAATACTTGGGTGTTAGATAAGTCTTTTTATAAGCCCAGATAAAATAATGTATAAGGCCTATGAAAACTGCTTTAAAGTTCAAAATCTCCTACTTATGAACCCATTTTCGGTTATGATTTTATTGTATAATGTGGAAAATTAAGTTATTTATAAAATGATCGAAAAAAAAAGAAATATTTATGCCTGAACATCCACAAAATAAAATAAAAGACACTTTTTGGCCACGTTTTTTTCTTGCATTAATCAAAACAGGCGGATCGTGTTGAGCAGGAATTTAAACCTTATCGCCATCTACGTAAGGGTTGTTATTGATAGCGGCTCAATTTAAAATATTACACTACATAGTGCATGGCCTTAACATAATACAATGTACATATTTTTTGTAGCCTTGTTTTTATTTATTTATTAACGCCCCTTTTAGGGGCTTTTAAATATGAATTCTTGGTGACTCTACCCATCCGAATCCTGAGTCCTCTTCAAATCAAATCAAACAATAAATGGAACCTCACTAAGTCTTCAGTTTGTGCAGAAACGGGGGGTCCGTTTGAAAGATTCCCCTATCTTAAGAAAAGGGTTGCAATCTTGCCCTCAGGTGGGAATGCTGTCAGGTGAAAATGCCACGAAGAACTAGCGTCATTAATCCTTTCGAGACTCATGTTCACTCCATTCTCTCCCCAAAAGGACCCTACACACAGCATCCTGAAAGATGACACACTCCTACAGAGAGTTAAGCCTGGCAGATGAAAGTAAACAAGTCCTTAAATTTTTGATAATAAAGCAATTCTTTTATTATTATTATTTCAATACACAGAGATAAATATGTATATCACAAATTAAAAATTCATCATCATTTAGAATAGATCCCATCTTGGTACGCAAGCGTCGATTTTACCCCCCTAGGCGTGCTAAAAGATGTTTCACATGAAAAAAGCTAACCTAGCCTGTTCTTTTTTCATGTTCTGTTTTGTCCGGTTACCGATTATAACATAGCCAATTTATTTTTATTTTCGCAGTTTGTGGCGTACACCTGCGGCCTGGTGAGGGGCGGCCTGGCCAGTCTGAGCATTAACAGCATCGTCACCGCAGAGGTTCAGACCATGCCCTCTGTCAAATTCCACATACAAGTCCAACCTAACTGAATTAATATTATCACAATACATATTACTCTATTAATTATTATTGCTTGTTTTATTTACAAAAAAATTTAATTCCATAGATAATTGAAACAAGAAAGATGGGTTATGATTTTTTATTTGTATAAATTGGATGTAATTAAGAGGAAACCAAGTGACTATTTTGGGTATTTTGACCTTTGAATGGATCTACGTGGAAATATCAATGACGTTACAATATATATAGATGCGCTGTAAAAATCTCATAACAGCAAGCCAAAAGCAATTCAATTGTGGTGCTTTTGATTTCCTAGTTTTAGTACTAAACTGCCACACTTGGCGTAAAGTTGTGTGCTACCTCTATGTAAATTGCATTAAAATTGCTTGAGAAAATGTTTTCATTACTCGGCAAACATTAGTAAAAGCCAAGAAATAAGATGTCACTTGTAAATACACGCAAATTATTTTATTATGAAAAATACAAATAATTTGACAAATACAAATTGTTTGCTGAAAATTTTCAGCACCATTAGAGAAAGTGAGAAGCGAACGTAGCAACACGTAAGTATAAGAAGCACAACATAAAAGCAGTAGGACGTCTCATACAGTATTCTGTGTTTGTCTTATAGTGTAAGCGAGTGAGCATATCTTGTTATTTCAGTCCCACCAGTGATGTAGAATGTAGTATTCGACGTAAATTCAAATACGCCACCCGCTATCGTTTATTTTATTCATACGCACATATTCTTTGAATGTTTATGTTTATCATACTTGAATAATGTTTGAATTAAGAATTTACTGGAGTGCTTAGTTTATTTTTTTTATTAAAACACAAATAACTTAGTTTAATTAGTTAACTTAGTTTATTATTTGCCACATTTTATCTTGAGTTTGTGAGACAATAATGAGTCTAGATGTATTGTAACGTCATTTGAAGTCAATTTCTCCATATTTAAACTTGTAAAAGTGTTGCCAACATCGTTCACAGTAGCGCCCAGCTTTAATAATAATAATAATGTTCGTTTAATTCGGCTGAACAGAGCGGTGAGTGCAATACTCTTGTCTGCCATATAAAAGAATTACACTAAATAAAATTGAATATATTATGATAAATAAAATAAGATTGTTAACATATTTAGCGCTACCATGGTTTGAATAATAGTGTTAGTTTGCACGCTTCCATGCCATATCTTCTTTTGTTTCTGTTATCTTGCTGAATCCATAAATTACTAAAACAAATCGTTTTTGTAATTAAAAATAATAATTTTAGTGGTGTCTCTGTGAAACTAGGGTTCAATGAACTCTAGAACTAAGATTTGCTTTGATTTTCAAAATTAGAACTTTAAAAAAATAAAAATATATATATGTGAAAGAGTCTTAACTACTCCCAATCGTCTGGAGCCAGTGAGACTATGGCATCCCCAAATGGGGTATGTTATGAGGCTGAAGGTTGTGGGGCTGGGAAGGAGATGGGGAAGAGGAAGGTGGGGAAGTACCTAGCTCTTCAGATCTGGTCACCAAACACGGCCAAAACCATTTCAAGCAACATCTCAATTCTGAATGGTGGTCTTACACCAGGGAGATACTGAGAGTATCTTTCACTCTGGAATGTGCCGCAAATAAACTAAATATTTATTTTATATGAGTAAATTGACTTACGCATGCCGGGATTTGAACCCGCGACCTCCGGCTTGCGAGTTGAGATCCTTACCCCTCGACCAGGGGGGTATAACACCGATCGAAAATTGGAATCGAAATATTGTGATTTATTATTAAATTATAAACAAGTAATATGACCAATCGTGTGGATACTGCCAAAAGTTGGTAACTTTCAAAAACATGTTTTGGAGAGAACTCGATTTTAAAGTTTGACCTTCATTATAAAGTCAGGGTTTTGGGAAATAAAGTTGATGTTGTTTTTTAAACAAACCTGCTTATTTTTATAAATGCTTTGACAATATTTTTCTTGTCTACTAATTACTAGATGACGTGAACCCGGGGTTGCTGGGACATAAACACATACAATCCTGGACTTTTCTGTAGGCCTTTTTAAGACATACAATTCCGTAGTACATTATTTTGATGTATCTCATAAGGTTAGAAAATAAGTCAGCCAGCGTTAGAAAATATTTTTTACGACTTGATTACAAAACATCGACTTTTCTCTATTTCTATAAACATAATATGTATGTATTATATATATATAAACCTTTTGAAAAAAATTCTATAAATTATAGTGAAAACTCTATAAAAATAATAGAAGAACTAAGTGCACAAATAGACAGACGCGAATAGCAACTTTATTTTATACTATTAAACATTAAAACAAATGAAGTTTTATAAAAAAAAAACAGTAGCTAAAAACCTACTTTTGGGACCCAAAATTATTCCAGACATAGATTCATAATAAATAAACATTAAAATCATCACTAATTCAAAAAACCAAAAAATGTAGTTACCAACTTTTGGCAGTAACCTCACGAAATATAATTAAAAACAGAAACCACAATAATGTGAGCTGTACCCCTAGGAAAGGCTTGGCCTTCAGTTTCTTCGTATTTGAGATTATTTACAAAATGTTCCCTTACAATGAATTGTTATATAGATTTCTTAGTAATCTTTCTTTGCTTGGAAAAAACATTTTGTACATTATTATATATAAAAAAAAACATTTATACCATGATAAAATTGAAACCATCACCTAACGACTAAATAAAAAAAATACCCTCTTTATTGTCTGTACAATCACCAGAAAGAAGATTTTTTGGACCTATCTGGGAATATAACCTTTCAATTGCAGATTGTTAATTTGAAAAGGTTTGTGTCTCGGCTAAAGTCAAATATTTCAACCAACTTACCCAGTTTCTACAAAATAATAAACTGATGCTGCTTCACAAATTTCAAATTACTTTGTGTAGAAAAATTAGACCTAACTAATAATTTTTTCAGATTGAATTTCAATTTACTATTGCAGTAGAAATCTGACTCATAAAAATATTGGGAACAAATTAAATGGATGGGTGGATTTGGAAAGAATAACAACAAAGATTAAGATTTCAGTTATTTTTATTACATTCTACATCTCCAACTTTCTACAATTATTATTCTAATCGTTCTGTTGGTACAAGCTTAACACATAATAAATAAACAAATCGATCCATTTGTAAATGCCTTCAATGGTACAAAATAATCTTTAAAAACTGGATATAATACAACTGTAAACTTGATACAATAATTGACAGTAGCTTGAGGTAGACAGTTTGGATAATACAAAAATAAAGCTTGAAATTATAAATAATACAAAAATAAAGTGTACAGATTTCAAAAATATGTATAACTCTTGTTAAATGTTTGGAATGGAGAGAAGATAAAAAATATTAACCCATTCGGTCTCGCAGCGCTGATATCATATACAAGATAATAATATAGATATCACTGTGAAACAAAGAATGTCCATTAGAGGAACCTTTTGCCATTAAAATAAAATTATTTGTGAAACATTATTCTTGTAGCAAAAGGTGCACAGACGTATGTCTCTTGCCATGAGCAGAAAGGGTGTGGTTTATTAGTATGTAGTTAGCTGGCGCTCATTGGTGGGTGGCTGAGACCAAAAGGGATAACATAGTAATGCGGTGTAAATGCAATTAGGTTAAGTTATCATAAAAAAATATTGTAATATAAAGGCATTATAAATAAATCTGCTGTTTGTTGGGGGGAAGATGGTTTACTTGTTGGCCGCCTTGTAGTAGGTGGTCATGGACCAGCCCAGGCCCACGAGCATGAGGGTCATGGACAGGCGGTACAAGATCATGTCGGAGGTGCCCCCCTTCAGGAAAACGGGAAGGTCGTTGTGAGCCTGCGGGAACAATTTTTTTTTTAAATCATCTGCAAATTGTGATTAACATTTACAATGCCAAACTTTTTAACATAATCTATCCCATAACGCGGCAAGTTTTGACAAAATGTTTGTGTTTTAATTGGCAAATAAATAATAACAAATAATTTTTAAAAAATCATAAAAAGTGATGAAAAAAAAAACTAGATTGGGTTTTTGAGGCAGTTCTATCGTTTTATTATTCATCACTTTTCATAAGTGTTCTGATTTGTCATAGAACCGTTTTAGAAACTTCTTGGATCACATACATGCAACATCAGCATACAGGGATAGCTGCCGATAGATCACATAATTTGCGACAGCCGCATAGATAAGGAATGATGATTAAATTCACAATTCTATTATAATAGTTTTGATGATGTGGGCCCCACTGGGTGCAGTACCCACTTTATTTAATATAAATATATCAATTTTACCAGTTTTAGGAAACTAGCGAAATTTTAACAGAAAAGTTAGATTCAAAATTTTAAGTACATACATTTCAAAAATTTATAGCATTAAAAATGTAAATAGTAGGGTAGGTACCCCTTTCTCAAATAATATACACACTTTGAAAATTAGGTACCTACCCACATTCTACTATTTTTAAATTATAATATTTATTTGCTTATAACTTTGATCAAATAACATTTCAAAGCCAGTACCTACACAAGTATCAGTAAAAATATTGCAGTAGTTAATAAATTAAGGATGTCTTGCATCCTATTTGAAAAAAACTGTAATCTCAAAAAAAATGTATCTTGCATCAGATATAATATATATAGTCATCTTCACTAAATAATTCAGAGACTCGTCCGAGGGTAATCATCATTTTGCACAGATACGTCAAATACAAACTGGTTGTAAGTATATTATTGAAAAGAAAATTCACTTCCAAATTTTCGGCAAGTGTAGGAATTGAACCTACACCTTCAGAATCGTAGACCAGCGCTTTAACCCACTGGACCACAGACACTGCATATGATACTGTTGAGAAATACTTACTAATAGTCGGAATAACACTTTGAAATAAGGGATTATTAGTATGCACAGCTTCATGGGCATAACCACTTGAGACATGTATTTGTATTGATTGGTTACTAACCTGGAAAAGTTCTTGCTGAGCCTTCAACTTGGGGTTCAGAGGAGAATATGCGACGGGCTTTGAGGACGATTGTCTGATAGCAAGAGTCTGGATGTTCTTGGCCGCCTGCATTACCTTCGTGATCTGCAATAAATAAAATTAAAATTGGTAAATATGTTACATAACACGAAGTGGAGTAATATTTTCTAACTAAAAAACCTTATGAAAACCTCAGGAAAATTACTTTAAAAAAATTAATATCTTGTATTGTAAGAATAAAACTTACCCTGACGAAACTCATTATGAAAAGTTATGTTCTCCTTTAAAACCGAAATATAGTAATTTATCTAACTTGTAATTTACAAGAATGAAATTCCTCCGAAAATATGACGTCTCTAGAAATTTCTAATTTCTATGCATTTGGAGCCATAACCAATGTTTTTGTCAATCTGCTAATATACGTAGGAAGTTGAAAAACATGCGCAAAATGCATAAGTTCATGGCGAAATGCGCATTGCAATAACTTTAATTTTAAATACCCTACCAGTGTCATGAAAGCTATATGCGAAGAAAAAAAAACAAATGAAATCTGAAATTATTAAATGTAAGTATGTAGTGACGAACGGGGTAATACGTGACGTGTTTAAAACAAAATAAATTTACATTGTCTAACATAGCACTTATCTTACATTTGACCGGTATATCAATTGCTTTTTATGCTCGCTAAGGGAGATATTTACGTCCGTTAAGTTTCTTTTTTTTAGAAACTTTGGAAAAATAAGCCGATTGATATTACTAAAAATTACTGGTCTTAAGATATATCCGAAACAGTAATAAATGGATTTTGTGTAAATATCTAAAATATGTATTTAATGAAATACCAATATGTATTTCCAAATGATAAGCAGAGGACAGAGGGTCAGGAATCTTTAAGGTTCTCACAGGGAGCACTGATTCTGATATAAAACAATCTCTGACATGTTGTGTGTAACTTGTCTGTCGTTGTTTAAATAATTCTGTTGTAAATTTAATTAATTTAATATGCTGTTTTCTTAAGATTAATGATTTTTTATTTTGTTTTATGAAATTCTATTTTTTATCGTGAAGCGGAAAATTTATAATAATTATTGGTTTCTTTTTTTGAGTAATGTAAAAACGATAAAATTCAACTTTTAATTTCTCAAAGATTAATAAATACATAAATAAAATGCTATAAACTTTCTTGAAAACACGAGTTCATTAGCAAATAAAAATTAAAACCCTTCAGTTTTAAAAGTGAAAATATTTACTCTAATACAATTTACTCTCCTGTTCATTAGAGCCAAACAAATATTATGTCCAAGCCCATGGTTCGTAGATATATATTTTCTACGAACCTTGGTCCAAACCAAGCGTGTTTCTTTTGGTAAAATAAAATGATACCCATGTTTCACTGTGTATGTGGTGTTTTATTAAGTATTGTGTCGATTATCTCAAGTAACGATCTATTTACCCCTACCTATTGTTATCTATGGTATAAACTTGTTGATTCGCGGTCTTTTATTCTTTTAGTGTTTGTTTCCGGAAAATGGCCTCCGAAGAGTTGGTGACCGAGCATTTTTTGATGTTAGGAGTTGAAATAGAAGGAATTGTGTTGCAAAAATGTAAATTAAGTATATTTATTGAATATCTTGCACCTTAAAATATTTCACTATTGTATTTTCTTTGCTACAGCCACTTTAAAACGTCTTTCAAGGTTGTCGTTCATCGTTCTTTTTTATTTTATTCTAGGCGTTGACTTGTGCAATTCAAACGGATTGGACCCCGAGACTTTTGTCGAACAATGGATGGCTTTCAGTTTATCTCATCACAATGGTGCCGCTCCCACCATCAACTTGTTGGAGTTGATGGAAAGGAAGGCATTTTCCAAACCAGAAGTTCAAAAAAGTTTCAAAGAAGTGAAGGACCACGCGTATGTTTCGGAAGCTTTGTCGCATTCTGTGTATCAACATACCAACATCTCGGAGTATCCTTTCTATGACGCTTTCCATGTTTTTCATGCTCGTATTTGTTTTTTCTCGAGAGTCAAAGATTCCTTATAGTTTTAATAACTTTTTAATTAGTTGAAAGTAACTTTTTAATTGTTCGAAACTTTGTTAGTAACATTGTAATTATTTTTTCACCCTGAACCGTGTCGTAATTATTATTAGTCTTTTGCTAAAGTTATTCAAATTGGTATTGTTCTCACTGTCCAAGTGTATACTTACAAATTCTTGAGATATTTATTCCTTAACCAGTATCTTTAGTAACACTGAAGGAGATGTCATTGCAGATTACTTGTGCACCACTCCGAAGGTAGGATTTATATTATACACACTTCTAAGGGGTTTTTCCTCTTTATTGAACCCTGGTTTTAAGCTTCAGAATTGTTAGTTTTTACCAATTTTAATATTTAAATCGCTGAACGTTCGGCGATTCATCTTTCTTTTGCATTATGCCATTTTCATGCATGTTCCAGATTTGTGAAACTTTGCTCTTCTTCCTGAATGGGTGACGGTCTATCCCACAGTGTTATAGTTCTGTGACTAGACCTACACTCATTAAGGACGGAGAGAACTACCATCATTGCGGGCGTCAACAATAAATCTTATACTTAGGCTTTACTACAGTGCAACTTCAGATAAAGTGACAAATCCTTAGTCACGTGTAAACTTTCTTAGAATTGACTATGAAGGATGTTGAATTTATCTCTCAATGTCATCACCATACTTTTATCATGTAGTTGATGGTCTCATCATTGAAATATAGGGTGTTAAGAGATTTACTTTAACCAGTGATTCCTGAGGTTATTTGGGTACAAAATGTAGATGACATTTTGGTCTAAAAAACATTACGCATTGCTATTATAAAATTGCTTTCCTGTGTTGACTCTGTGAAATTATAACCAATGTGAACAATCACTGTGGTGTAGTAGAGGTATCGGTGAATGATGGTCTACAGCTGTGTCCAACAGTATAGTCGGTGATAATTGTGGACGGGTATGTGTTTAGTGCATATTGAACTTGATTTATGACTAGATCCATACTCGTCTGCAGCCTTCAACATTCACAACAAACAACCTTAATCACAGACTCCTAGAACCTTTTCTTACACTGAACAGAAAAATCCTAGAATATTTATTTGAAAGAAAACTAATGTCGCTAATTTATATAAGACCTTTTGACTCCTAGTCCCCAAACAAGCCAATGTAATTGATTACTCGTTCGATAAGGCCATCGTACGTGGAGATACTTACAAGTGACTACAGGTTTGACATAAGTTGCACGCTAGTGACAGTGCTGGATGCATGCTACGCCAGTTGCATTCGCATCTGCTATTCGTTTGACAGAAATGTCATTAAATTTGTTCTGGAGGTGGGAAAATATCCGTGTATATGTAACTATAATTTACCAGAATATGTTAGAAAGGATTTAGCGGAGAAGGCGTGGATTGAGGTTGGAAAGAAAAGTCAACTTGACAACATTTATATATATTTATTTATACACATATATATCTTTTTAAATACATATCAAGTTTCAGTATAATTCGGTTCCGCACCGTGTACAGAAACCAGCTTTAGCATATTGGTATGCCGCTTGTGGCCGCGTCACAGTCATGTAGCGCATAAGTATCTCTGGGTACGAAGGGCCCGAGACTTTCAATGTTTGTGACACCTGGAAGTAAAGGAAAATTGACCTTCCTTCGGGCACGGATACTTGTCCACAACACATCTACTGGTTTATCTATTCAGTATTTTCTTGCCTCAATCTTTCATACATAATAATTAATATTTATACATATTCTAATTTAAAACTAATGAATACTTTGAACAGGTGGATGAATTTGTGTATTTGGGAAGTTTGCTTGCGAGAGATGGGAAGCCTGATAGAGATATTGAAAGAAGGGTAAATGCAGGTAACTCCATTAATGGAGGACTGAACGCAGTTGGAAAAAAACTATCCAAAGAAGTCCACAATGGAGTGCTGGTACCTACCCTGATGCATGGAACAAGCTGAGGAATAATAATAATATTTGGATGATTTGTATAGGGCCGTTTTTGTGCAAAATCACCTCAAGGGCGCTGTATAAATATATGATATATTTCTACAATTATCTATCTTATTACTAACTATAGACTAGTCAAACTATTGTCAATTTATGGCTAACATATTGCATCCACCGGTACGTCGATCACCAATACAAAGCTATATGTGCAATGCATTTGATTGATGAACGTGTTCCTACATATTATTATTTATTTACATTTTATAGAGGCAGATAATATACAGTACCATACTAACCTGGTAGGTCACTTGAGATTAACACTG
Organism: Hesperophylax consimilis; assembly: GCF_061612785.1. Taxonomy (NCBI): domain Eukaryota; kingdom Metazoa; phylum Arthropoda; class Insecta; order Trichoptera; family Limnephilidae; genus Hesperophylax; species Hesperophylax consimilis. The sequence continues at coordinate 32,766,050 of NC_142851.1, forward strand.
TTTATTGTTTATTAGAGAAATCTAGATACGGTTCAAACGCACAGGACATAATTAGAAAATTGGACTTTCCGGTATTTATTTTAATAATATGTATTAATGTTCTTTAATGGGCGTGTTAAGGAAAGGAAAAGCAAACTTTATGCTAGGCGGTACCAGAGTACAAGGTTTTGATTAGAATTCATCTTTCTAAGACAGATTTCGAATAATATAAATCCAATAAGAAAAGTGTGATTAGGATGTATTATAGGCAATACAAGAATGCTACTCTCAGGCAGGTATATTTAATTTAAGGGTATGAAAGCTTAAAAAGGTAAACTTTTTTATTTATTTAACGCCCAGAGAGCTTTTACTTTAGTATAGACCTGAATTCTGTAGGACTTGTTAGGCATCTTAGTTCCAGACAGTGGCGGCTCGTGACTTTTGGGTGTACTAGAGTGCTAATATTATAAAAAATGGCATTTCTGATGTTGTTATAGCTGAAAATGATTTTTTATTTTTTTTCGAAAATCGATTTTTTGTATGAAGATTTTCAGGAAATTTCAGTATAGCCGTGCGCCGCACGGAATTCCTGAAAATCTTCATACAAAAAATCAATTTTCGAAAGAAAAAAAAAAATCGTTTTCAGCTACAACAACATCAATTAAGCCATTTTTTGTAATATTAGCACTCTAGTAACCCAAAAGTCACGAGCCGCCACTGGTTCCAGAGGGAGTTTATTCCAAGCCTTTGGCCCAGATGCTCTGAAAGCGCGATCACCAAACTTAGTATTTGGCTTGTGCTTAGGTTCCATGGGTCTGCCTGTAGCTGATAATGTTGCGGATCAAAAAGTTAACTGCCTCAGACCAGTGTTTCCCGTTACGCATAGTTCAGAGATGTAGGGTGTACGAAGGTGTTCTGAAATGTGCAAATATTTAGAGAACCTGGTTATGAGCCGTGCTGCTGCATTAAACACTAATTGAAGTTTATCAGTTTGAAATTTTGGAAGGCTTGCACAAATGCCGTTGTAGAAATCGACACGTGAGACTACGCTAGATTTTACGTGAGTAGTTTTGTTGCCTCAGTAGGAAGGTTTCTTCGAATAGTCTTGAGTTGACGTAGATGAAAAAAAATGTTGCCTACAGTCCTATTTATTTTACTAAATTGACACGGAGAAGTTTGACTGTTGTTTAAGGGATGATATCGCTGCCGGAAAGAGAAATAGGTGAATCGTCTAGGAAATGTTGATGCTTGTTTGTGGCCGCCCAGGAAACTCAGTCTTAGATGGATTCAGCTTCAGCTTGTTTGAAGACATCCAACGAGTTATTGCTTCTAGATATTCAGCTATATGGATAGTTACTATTGATTTCGTTTGGAGCGCAGTAAAAATAAACTTGCTAATTGTCAGCGTACCAAATGACTAGATTATTTTGGCGACATCATTTGTAAAAAGGGTGAAGAGAAGTGGATCCAAAACGGATCTCTGGGGTACACTGAAGAAAGTGTTGCAAATTCAAACAGTTTATTTCCAACTTTCATGGCTTGTAAGCGATTGGATAGATAGGATGCCAGCTAATTTTTGATGTCGGAGTTCAAACCAAATTTTTCCTCTAATATCTTGATGAGGAAATCTTGTCAAATGCTGCACTCATGTCTAGGAGTGGGATAAGTGCTAACTTACCTGATTATGGCAGGAGTTATGTCTGACAGCATACGAAGTAGTCTGGTTTCGGTTGAATGGAATTTTCTGTATGCAGATTGACGATGTGCAAATAATTTATTTGAATTCAAGTGACTGGTTATTTGTGCAGCAAAAATTTTCTCTAGGATTTTTGAAATGAAAGGTAAGTTTGAAATGGGTCGATAATTACCTAAGTTATCAGTGTCTAATTGTGACTTTTCAGTATTAGCGTAACTACAGCTGACTTGAAAGGTTCAGGAAAGTCACCGTGCTGAGTGATTTATTGAAAACGTGAACTAGGAATAGAGCTAAAACAATGAAACAGGAAGGAAGGATGAAAGTAGACAATGCTGTAGAAATGAGATCCCCGAGGCATATGTGTGGTAAAACCATGTATGATTGTGTGAGATGTGGAGATCCCCAAAGAATGCAAGGGAAATGTAAGCTTAATGAGTAACATTAAGGCGATGCACTACTTCGTGTAATATTTTAAATTGAGCCCCTATTAATAACAACCCTTACGTAGATGGTGATAAGGCTTAAATTCCCGCTTAACACCATCTGCCTGTTTTGATTTATGCAAGAAAAACATGGCCAAAAAGTGCCTTTTATTTTATTTTGTGGATGTTCAGTCATAAATATATAATTTTTTTTCGATCATTTTATAAATAACTTAATTTGCCACATTATACAATAAAATCATAACCCAAAATGGGTTCGTAAGTAGGAGATTTTGAACTTTAAAGCAGTTTTCATAGGCCTTATACATAATTTTTTTCTGGGCTTATAAAAAGACTTATCCAAAAAATACTCAATTGTTTCAAAGGCCAAGATGTATTCTACTCGCAGTATTTAATTAAAGCATCTGAAACATTTCTAGGCGACCAAATTTTCAAACCAAAAACACATGATTTTGAATTACTACGTATGGCATCGCCTTAAGAAAGTGATGCTCTGATGTTTTCGGCATGTAGACCGTATGTACGAAGAAAGGAGAATATATGATGCAAATGTGAATGGCAGAAGAAGTCAGGGACAAGCGAAGAAGACATGGCACGATCAAGTAAATCAGATACTGGAGTCGGGCCATGTCAAGAGTCAGAATAATAAAGGGGTATGTATGAATGTGGCAAGGAGTGTTTTACAAGACAGAGTTGTTTGTCAGTTTGTCCTCTCTGCCTACTCCTGCGGGAGACGGCGTAATGGTTAGTTAGTTAAAACTGAACAACTTCTTCTATTGTAGATAAAATTGGGTTTTATCTCCTTTAATGTCACGTACGTAAATTCAATAACAATATAATATTATTTAACCTTTTGACTGCTAAATATGCAGATACACCAGAGTTTATTTCAGAATTAACTTAAATCTGACCTTTATTATTTATTTAATCATATCAAACATCCTTAAAATATTCGCCAATGCACTTTCTTGCACATTAAAAAACTTCATATAGTTTAACACTGCTTCGGAGAAAATATTCAAATTGTCTTTTGTTTTCATCATCCTCGGTAAACTCCTGGCGTTGCTCATTTTCTGCAGTCTAATTTGTTAAATTTTTATTAGCATTACCCTGAGAAGGTTATTTTCACAGTATTTTAATTTAATTTAACGTTAATGAATAAATTTTGGATTTAACGGTGTCATTTTTGTCCGTGAATACAAGTAGTACATCAGAATGTCATTATATATATAGATATAGCCAGTTTGAAATGTTTAAGAATATGTGGTTTTAGATCATTTCTTAAATCAATAAATTATGAATGAAAAAATATAAATAAAACGCATTTTAGTTCGATGATCAAAATCTAAAAAAAAAAAACTTAATTTAATTTTAATTTGATTGGATTTAATTCTTTAATTTGAACAATTCTTCAAATTTCAAAGTTAATTTTAAAGTTCTGTTATTATTTCAGTTCTGTCAAGTAACTGGCCTATATTGATACAATAACAACTTGAGTAGGACATTCACAGAACTCTCAAATGAACATTGAAATTTGATGAATTGTTTGAATTCTATGAAACAACCCATCCTTAGAACGGGTTGTTTCGGAGAATTTGAACGATTCATCAAATTTCAACTTCATTTTCGGGTTCTGTGATAGTCCTATTCAAGTTCTGTCACTATACAATTATAGGCTAGTTGCTTGACAGAACTGAAATAAAAATAGAACTTGAAAAAATCTTTCACAGGACTTGAAAATGAATGTTAAAATTTTATGAATTGTTCAAATTCTTCGAAACAACCCGTCCTTAAAATCTATCACACATTTTTCACGTCTTCCATAAATCCACAGAATCTATCAATTATTGGTATAGACTTTAAAGTTTCCGCCAGCGCATTATGATACTTCATCCCTTTGTATAGTAAACTATTTTGCATATTCGCTTTCTCCTTTTTCAGTAGCTTGATTTAACTGCTTGTCGATGATATTTACACATAAAATAATAAATAACTTGTTATCAAAATACTTTTCAAAAAAATTATATACAATTAGGACATTCACACAAAAAGACAACACAAAATACCCTATTTAGACAAATAAATTTTGTTTCGACTAATGCCTAGGTATTGCAATCCCAGGGTTTGATTTTGTAATCACACTGGAGTCATTGTGTCAATGATCCCTTAATCTCTACATTTGCCCCTTTGACCAGAATGACTCAAGAGATTGCAGTTCCTACAATATCTTTGTTTTTCGTTATACTGAACATGTTAACAAAAGCTATTATGATTTATTATAACTTATGCAAAAAAAGAGTTTTTTTGTTTGTTTTTAGAGTAAAAAGGGGGGCAGAGAATATGTGACACCCAAGTCCAGCAAACCTATGAAAGTGGATGACACCCTGTCTATTTGTCCTGCCACCTATTCCCCATCTTTGTAAGTAGTTTCGTTATGATAAAATAGATTAAAAAATATATATATATTTACATTAATTCTTCATATGGACCTATGCCCTTAGGGTATGCTGTGTAGGGGGTTTTTTTGAAGAGAGGAAGGAGTGAACATGGGTCTTGAAGAGAGTCTTGTTGTAGAAGGGAGGAATAAAAAGGCAGTGAAATTTTTCCACAACGAGAAGGAGGAACGACTGGTTCTCATGTGACAAATGTCAACTGTGTACAAATGTTAGTAGTGTTTGGTGTGTTTCCCGATTATACATCGGTGCCGAAGTGATCAACAACCCTAGTTCCTCGGAGCATCTTCTATTGAAATACTGGTAGAACAAGGACATCATTCCCACAGCCTGTGCTATAAATATTGCAATACATTTGTTAAGAGAGAAGAATTTAACGGACCGTCCGTTTTTCCAGTCAACCAGGTATTTATAGCCAAATTCATCAGTGGGGCGCAATTGTGATTTGTACAGGGTTAACAGCTTATTATTAAAACATTTGCGGGCCCTGTGCAGTACGCTCGCAGTGCATTTTACTGGAAAGGGCTGCGATAATAGTATATATGTATAGAGTCACGCTCGCTTTCGTACTCTTATCATTTTGCCTTACAATTTTTGACTGCTGGTCGAAAATGGGCGATGCCCAATTAAAACGGTAGATAGCAACTAATAACCCAGTGTTACTGGAAATGGCAATAGGAATAATTGGAATATATGCTATTTTATCGGGTACCTTAGTGACTCCCCCTTCAGATCGTGCATAATTTTTACCTTCATACGTAACCTATGTAAAGGTCAAGAGGTTAATGAGTTAAACTGCAATAAATATTTGAATTAAATAGAGAATGTGAAACATATACGAAGGGTTTTTAGGTCAATGAGTAGAAATGCAATGAATGTTTGTTTATCCTCAGATCTCAATCAGTAAAGTATTCTTCGCGTGTGAATGCCGGCGATGTCTTGTGCAGTTACGGAGACGCGGCGAGACTGGAGGTCAGCGGATGGATCAACACCATCGGGGAGGCCTGCAAGGTCACGCAGCTGCCCAACCATGCCGGATCTCTCTTCTCTACTAAAGCTATGTAAGAAAAAAAAAGAAAGACAGACAGTTCTAGGTTATGAACTTCTCGACAATATTTAAATTCTTCCCACTACGTACTATAATTATCAGCGTAAAATTTGAACTATCACCTTTATTCTTTGTCCCACAAGCATACAAGCTAAATCATTGTTAGCAAATGAATCTTCATACCCTATTTAAATAGAATTCTCGATAATGTAGTTGCTATTCACTGTTTTGCAAAAATAAATTAGAGTGTAACAATAGTAAAGTTTAATAATACTGTAGATCTGAAATCAATGAATTGTTTTTTTATTTTTTTCAGGTATGGATTTGAACTTTTACAAGAAAAAGCCGGCCTACTGGATAGCAATATTAAATACTTATCCCAACACATTCTACACAAGGCTGATATCAAAGACTCCATCTCCGTTAAGTGCAAGAGCCAAGTTCCCGTTACTGCAGTTGGTCGAATTGATTGCGATGCAAACGGTAGGCTGAATCCCAAATCCGTTCTACTGCAAGGAACGTGGGAAGAATCACACGGACAAAGTGTTTCCGTGGACTTAGATCAAGTGAAGCAATACTCCTTATTTCCAGGACAGATTGTGGCTATGAAGGGATTAAATATAAGAGGTGATAAGTTTTTAGCTCAAGAAATCTTTAACGATGCTTCTTACGTAAAACCAGAGAAAATCAGCCCTGATGAACCAATGAGTGAGCCCTTGCAGATTGTGTTAGCTTGTGGCCCGTACACCACTTCTGATAGTCTCACCTATGATCCTCTGACGGATTTGATCGCGTACGTAACAAAGAACAAGCCGCACGCATTTATCCTAGTGGGGCCGTTTGTGGACGCCAATCATCAGCTGGTGAAGGATAACACAATAGCGGAGACCTACAAGGCCTTCTTCGAGAAGCTGGTGGAGAAAGTTATGACGGCCGTGGAAAATGCCAGGTAATAAACTGATAATATTGCTTTAGCGATAACCACTCTAGCAATAGTTACCTAGATTCGGGTAGCACCGCTCATGCGCTTGACGATAGGTAACACAAATTTGGGTAGCATTGCTCATGCACTTGAGTGATAGGCTACATAAATTTGGGTAGCACTGCTTATGCACTTGAGTGATAGGCTACATAAATTTGGGTAGCACTGCTCATGCACTTGAGCGATAGACTACACAAATTTGGGTAGCACTGCTCATGCACTTGAGCGATAGACTACACAAATTTGGGTAGCACTGCTCATGCACTTGAGCGATAGGCGACAAAAATTTGGGTAGCTTGCGTGTGGGTGATTTTTATGAATTTAAATTATAAATTTAAACAAAAACAGTGAAATGGATGGATTCATTGGAATTTTTATTTTTAAATCCCAGTAAACAGTTTATATGTTTCCGTATTAATATTTAAAGGTATGATTTTTATAATGCGCGCTGCTGAATCTAAAACTGGAAGTATCGCTTGAGTAGATAAGAAGCACTTTCTTTTGGTTATTAAAATAACATAAAAAAATTTCGGTATGTAGTTGTCTGTCATTGAAATCGACTGAAAGAATGAAAAATTGGTGACCATCATAATTTTAGCCATGATAAATAGTGATGACAACTTGATGATTCATCGAAAAAAACTTAAATTTATTTCTTTATGTTGTATTTTTTGGCAAAGTAATTGCTTCAGCAAATAATAGCTTCTCTTCTACAGAAGAACTCATAAAAAACAAGTACTGTTTGAATCTTGTAAAGTAACAAGTAAATTTATTTGGATTACATAAAATACATTGATTTTAAAATTCAAATATGACATAATGATAGGACTATTTTCTTCCTTTGATGAATGCTCAAATATTTGAATTTTTCGTTTCAGTCCCTATACCCAAGTAATTTTCGCATCTTCGTGCAAGGATATTTTCCACGCCAACATCTATCCAACGCCCGCCTATAGTCTGAGAAAGACCTACGCCAACCTGAAGATGGTTCCTGATCCTTGCACTCTAAATATTGGTGGAGTGAATGTGGGCCTCACTTCTACCGACATATTAATGCACTTGAGCAAGGAGGAGATCTCTCTGTAAGTTCATTTAACTCACGTAATAATATCACTAGCGGAGACCCGAGAAAAATCATGAAATCTTACTTTACTTATGAAAAAATTTAAACATGTTATTCCAAAAAAAAAAATAATAAATTGGGTATGTTGCAGTCCTGCCCAAGGACCAGACAAGCTAGGCAGGCTGGCAGGACACCTGCTGCACCAGCAGAGCTTCTACCCGCTGTGGCCCCCCAGCGGCCTGCTGCCCGTGGACACGGCGCTGTGGAGCGAGCATGCACACATGGCCACCATGCCGCACGTCCTTCTGCTGCCTTCCGACTTTAGATACTTCTCCAAGGTAACATGCAACACAGCTGCTCTCAAATGTACTTTTTAAAAATAGATAGCAACTCTATATATCATAATTTGTCACGGTTTTTATGTTCCAAAACTAGGCCAAGAACCGATTCCACATTGATTAACCATCTCTAATATTTGGTTCCAAACATGCCTGGGAAGAATTCTTTCTTTCTATATATTTAAAAAAAGGCAAACATTAATGTTTTAAGAATGTTTGAGAAACTCCTGCTTCCATAAATTATAAAGGGAAAAGGTTACTCGTGCAACGATGGAGGATGGCGGCTAGCAGAGGATTGAACCCACGACGCCTGGTTGAGAACCCGATGCTTTGGACCAAATCATCATCATCATCACTTTTGGCTCTACAACCCCTGGTGGGTCTTGGCCTCCTCAAGAGTCTTCCTCCACTCATCTCGGTCCCGCGCCAGCTCTCCAGTTTCGAAGCTCCAAGGCAGACAAATCTTTGAGGACGTTGTCGCTCCATCTTAACCTTGGCCTTCCCAGGCTCCTTCTCCCTATCGGTCTTGAGCTCAGCAGGGACTTTGGTTCTTGATGCTCGGTCATTCTCTCCACATGACCTAGCCACCGAAGTCTTCCCAGTTTTATGAACTTTGTGACGTTTAGCTCCTTAGACAGAGTATAGAGCTCATTGTTATAACGTCTGTGCCAAAATCCATTTTCTAGAACGGGTCCGAAGATGCGCCTCAAAATTTTCCTTTCAAAAACGTCCACTGCTCGCTCATTCTTCTTAGTTAGAACCCACGTCTCGGCTGCGTACGTAAGCACTGGTCTAATTAGTGTTTTGTACACTAATACCTTGGTGGTTCTGGAAAGCAGTCTGGATTTTATTTGTTTTTGTAGGCTGAAATAGCAGCGGTTTGCATTCACGATGAGCCTCTGGATCTCCTCTGTAGTGTTGTTATTGTTTGTTATCAGGGAGCCCAGGTATGTGAATCTTGGTACCGTTTCAAAATTTTGCCTTCCACATGCGAGAGATGGGGTTTGTTGGGTACATCCTACGGCCATGTATTTGGTCTTCTGCTGGTTTTGGACCAAATACCCTAGAATAATACTAATACGCCAAACTCCAGTAAAATATCGGCAGTACCAGCGCTGGCCGCTAGAAGGGCTAGTGTAGCATGTTGGGATTCCTTCCAGACAATGGGGGCAAATAATTGAATTTATAAGTATGTACTCGATGGTTGTGTTTTGTGCTTTCTAATTTGTATTTTGATCAATATCCTTTTTTTAAGTATGTGCAACAAAGCAGTAAGGTCTAATGTAGGTTACCTAATATGTATCTATTTTTTTAAATTTTCGATTTCTATAATTTTATCGTAAAATAAAGGAAATTAATATTTTATATACAATACGTTAAGGTGTATGAAATAAAACCTAGCCGCAGAACTGGCGGTGTTAGGAGGCGCTAGTGTAGCATACTGCCATCAGAATGTATGGGAAATGTTTGAAGTTGGAGGTATTGTCTCTATTCTACCGATATTCGACCGATGGACTAATGAAGGGTTATTTTATTAAGAGCAGGAGTCACGGTACCAGCTCAATATTTTCATGACTCAATTGAATTGGAGCCGTGAGCTCAGAGCGCATGAGTGATGAGCATACCGTTCTCGCCCGATATGACTACCTCCTAGCTCCCCAGCTTAAGTGTATGAATGATCGTAGAACTCCTGGTACCGGTACGCCGTCTCGTAACACGAGAAAAATAAGATGCTAAGTAGTTAGTAGGTGTAGGTTAAATCCAAGTCCAGATGTGGAACTGTCAGATGCTGTTTACGGTCTCCGAGTATGTAATAACAATTACATAATACTTGGATAATTTTTCTCATGAAAAAAAAAAAACAGTTACCGTTCAATTGGGCCGTGGTGCAGTTTACCGGGTGTTGTACGAATACGGCTCATCAAAAAGAGCTAGCTCAAAAATACGGTTCGTCCATGAACGACTCATCTCTACAATGGACCAACTGCCAATCAGTGGGATGGAGCCGTAGGCCAAAAGAGATGAAAAAATATCCTCTTCTGCCAGTTTGCAAATACATACTTTAATAGACCTAACTATATATATTTTTTCTAATTTATTCTCTTGCCAGATCTTTACAATAGAATTCTCCTTGTGTTCACAGGAAATCAACGGTTGCTTGGTGGTAAACCCTGAACGCTTGACCAAGGGAGCTGGAGGAGGAACCTTTGCCAGGATACAAGTGGACACTGGCTCCGAATCAAACAACATACTCTGCCAGATACTGCGAATCTAGACTGTTTAAGAGCTAATATTTTGAAGTAAAACGATCTTGCTGAAGATCTTAAACATATAATAAATGGCAGTGTCATTCTGATGGAATTTAAAGTACAAATATTTTTTACGGCAATGAACAATAAGTATGTCTCTATTGAAATCTAGTATTTTTTGTGGATGGTTGAGAAGAACTTTGACTAGCAGTTGGAAGATAGAGTTAAGGTGGGTTTTTCCCATTCCGGCGAAATTCTCCTGATAAACGTTTTTTGTCGAGCAAGTGAGATTTCTTTTAAGTTCTCTGGATATTCCTACATTCCTGCCTACTGTTCCTAGAATGTTCTAAGAACGCTTGGTATAAACGCACGGTAGAGCAAGAAAGATCCCAGCTATGTAGACCATTCTTTCGTGTTCCGACGTGCTCGCTGGCAGAACGATTTTTATCAAAATTTTTGCTTATTGTTACACTCAAATGGATTGAAACCAAGAAAAGTGTTAACAATTGCTTGAGAATTATCGAGAGCAGTTATTTGTGTTGATGTGTACTTATAAAAAACAATACCAAATCCACCAATCTTTTTAGGGTATAACAATAAAAGCAGCAATTTTTATTACCAAGTCATTATCATCGGACATGTCTGACGATGAAGACTTAGTTATGAAAATAGTATTATTACGGTATAATTGAACAACTAAAACTCCACTCGTAGTGCATTCGCGAATAAAATTTTTATTGTTTAATTCTGTGAGCTAATTGCTCATGTATCTGTATTCGCTCAGAGTTGTTCTAAACACAGCTAAATTTGTTTTGTGGATATGGATATAAAATGCTTTGGTGTAAGCCCAGCTTTAGAATCTCAAGTCAGCAGGTGTGCTGTCACCATAGGATAAACAATAACACAAGAATTGCCTTTTGGGCGTGTTTCGTGATCCAAATCGACTGTCCCGAAGAACAATGTCAGATGTGCAAATTTGTAGTTTTGCAGGAGAGCTGTTTAAAGTTTCGTTTAGGCATTTTTACTGTTTTCGATAATATATTTCGCTAATTAAATAAATAGGGGTTAATGAAAAATATCAAACATTATATTTCTTCATCTCAAAAACACTAAAAATGCAGAAATTAAACTTTAAATATACTTATTTTTATAAGCAATAATTGTTCGCCTGAAACACTCATCCACATTGAAAAAATCTCCTGATAAAAAATACATGACGCCAACGGGACTCGAACCCGTGTAATAAAAATAATAATTAATATTTGACAAGTCCAAGTATTTCACCTAAAAAAATGTATACAATTTGTATCAACGCCATCTAGTGAGAGATTTAGCACTTACAATACCTTTCTCATATAAAAATAAAGTTGGTTGTTCTCAGGTGAAAAAAAATGTAAAAAAAGCAGTAATTGTTGAATGAAACACTAGCATATATTGAATATTTTCTCGGGTAAGAAATAAGCCCCCATAGCTCAGTGGTCAGAGCTTTCGACCGGAAATCGAATGGACACGGGTTCGAGTCCCGTTGGCGTCATGTATTTTTTATCAGGAGATTTTTTCAATGTGGATGAGTGTTTCAGGCGAACAATTATTGCTTATAAAAATAATTGTTATCCTTTGTGCTATGCATAAATAAAATCTTGTCTTTAAAACATTAATTTATCAAAAAAATAATACTTTAAATATTTCTACTGCAAAACTACAAATTTGTGCATCCGACATTGTTCTTCGGTACCGTCTGTGTATCACCATGGTTACGATATTCAAATGGGATGTCGATATGCAATTTCAAGTATAAGAGAGGCAGACCGCGTGCTAAATGGTCTAGAACCAAATGGTACTAAGTGGCGCATTTGTTTCCATTCAAATTTATCTGGAAGGCACTTCTTGTTTTCTTCGTTATTCTATGACTGTCACTAAGCCACTGATAATATTAAATGTGTATTGTCAATTTTCCTATGCTGAACAAAATATTACAATATGTATAATGTAATAGCACCCATTCCGATAATAATTATTATCATTACTATTAATTATTACCAAGTACGTATTATAGTATTGTACCACAGAGTTGGAAATATAATTTGTGATTTATTTGTCAAGATTTTTTTAATAAATTAATGTTTTTTCAATGACTTTCGTGTTTTCTTTATATGTACACACATATTATTATATCATAAATTTCACAAAAACCAACAGGAGTAAGGAACAGACAGAGCTGCCCATAAATGCGATTGGAACAAACCAAGTGGCGTGGAGCAGGGGGGAGTGGGGTGGGCGTGTCCCTGTCGGTGTTTTATTAATAAATATATCTGACAGTATGCAGACACCTCGCACTGTAATATGCATCACCTATTTAATGTGAAAAAATAATATCTGCTTACGAATAAAAAGTTCTTTTTACAATGGCGCGCAAACTGCTGACAGCGTAAAAACTTAACTACATATTCCAAATTGGGTAAACAAAAGTTTGGACTTGTTTCCAAAAATTTGATATTTAGTTAGACACTTTTACAAATGTGTTATAATTTGTCGCTACGCCAGGCGATTCGTTCAAGAACAAAAAACATTCAGATCCTGTGTAAAAAAAGTCCCGCAATGGACTGCGCTGCAAAGTGTTTTTACTTAAGCGAACTTTAATTTTCTGCACAGGGTCTGGTTATTTTAATGTGTGCTCTTCGGCGTTATTCAAAGCATTCTTGAACCCTCACGGTGCTAAAAATATGATCACATGGTTTGCCACCAGCTTGTCGAAATGATACCCGGATTTCATGTTAGGGCAAGTCGATCTCTTTCGACGTCAATGGCTTACATGCATTCTTCTAGGAATATGCCAAACACGTGCCCAACATAATTAACATTTGTCACACGGGAACAGGTCATTTCTATGACTCGTTCATGAGTTCCAACAGTTTGGCTGTGGAATAGGTGTCTTCAAGACCCAAGTTGCTTAGTTACCTCAATAGACCCTCCACACAACATCCCTAAAGATGTCAGGTCAGTGTAAAAAAAAAAAGTACATATTGTGGCGTTACTGCTAATAGGACAAATTTGAAATAAATGGAGTGATGATTTATGTAAATTAAAAACTCTCTTACTGTGAATACATTTGGCATTTATCACACTATAGTGAATAAAATGAATATTTTGATTTCTATGCACTGCAGACAGTTACTGGAGATTAATAATAATAACAAATTGTTGATCGATAAATGTAGGATAACGAAAGATTTTTTAAATATTTATGTTGAGGGATCAGTAGGATTTATAGGCCCTGTTAGGAGTTCTACCGAGCCGAACCCTCTGATATGAAAATATCTGGAGTCGGTGAATTATTTTCCCTCTCTTATTTGATCTCTGGTGAGTGTGTTGTTCTTGTATTGTTTTGTATTTATTTTGCTTATATGATGCACTTGCATAATGTTGATTGACTAGATGATCATTTGTGGAAGGGTTTAGTTTTTCCTATGGGGAATATTTAACACGGACATAAAATCGGAAGTTTGTTCACCCGCATTGGTCTGCCTGCTTCAGTAAAATTTTATTTTATCGAGAGTGACCGAAAAATTGGTTTTAGATACTCAATTATTCTAATGAACTTACCAATTTTGGCAGCAACTCCACAATATTACTGGTATGTTTTGGATATACATAATGTATTTATTAAGTATAAAATATTTTGACAGTACATAGTAACAATTGTAAAAATATGCATATAGTAACAAACTTTGTAAAATCTTTAATAAAATATAAACAGTATTTTATAACATCAACTCTAAAGGTGCTAACCATTGTAAGATTCTTTAGGTCCCGAAAACTGCGATGAACTGGTAGGAATGCGGAATATTTGGATAGAATACTAGATGGCAAGACAGTGGTAAAGGTTTTCAAGCAGGGGGGTATAACTCCGAGAAAAAAGTGGGTCAGAAAAAAAGACACGGTAATCTCTATGGGTGACTTGTGACGTATATTTTCCACAAACCAATACGAACTTCATGCATGTTTATAGGCCGCTGTCATTGGCCGATTTTAGGCTAGCCAATGGGTTGGCTCCGAATGAGAATTATATTGTCTATGGTTACTCCTTTTTTATAGTTTCTATCCTAGTCGATGGTGAGTATGTGTAGTAGTGACGTATATTTTTCAGTTACAGACTTTTATCTATGGCAAACATTAGGACCCATGGGCTCAGTACTAAAAACCCGAAGATATTGATCTAGTGAGTGGTTCATTTATGTTTTCAAGGTTGGAAGTGACCAGAGGCAGACCAAGGCAGAGGTGAACTACTGCGTAGAAGAGGTTTGGAGCAGGGCAGGAACTGGAGACGAATGGCTCGTGACCGCAGCCAGTGGAGAAAATTTGCGAAGAAAGTCAAATCCCACCTTGGGACGAACATATCGACTGCGTAAACAGTATGTAACTCCAAAAATTACTGTGTTCAAATGTAGAGAAGTCGCATTTCCATCGTTATTCCAGTTTCAAGTTATGAATTAAAAAATGTTTATGATTAATATGTACCCTGTAAATATACATATTTTTTTTATAAACTCTATCAAGCAACTTCAACGATGTCGCCCAATTTGACATTTCCTCCTTTACGGAGAGCAAGATGGATGCCCATTACTGGACAAGACTTGGCATTGAAGTTCTTCTTCTTTGGATCTCCGATTAGACGATACCTGGAAATTAAAGAAAAGCATCAATCTGCGGAAATTAAGCATATAAATAATAGAAGATAATTAAAGTTAACATATTGTATCTCCTGAAATTATAATAAAGAGAAAAATGATATGGGCAATGTTGGCAAACCTTCAAAAATTAGATTTAAGATGTTCTATATTATGGTATCTGTATCTGATGAAAATACAATATTTTGGCATGAACTTTCGTTTAGCATGAATATAAATAACTACAGTGAAACTCGCTTAAGAAGTTCTGACTTAAGAAGTTTTCAGTCTTAAGAAGTTTTATTTTTCAGT
Organism: Hesperophylax consimilis; assembly: GCF_061612785.1. Lineage (NCBI taxonomy): Eukaryota > Metazoa > Arthropoda > Insecta > Trichoptera > Limnephilidae > Hesperophylax > Hesperophylax consimilis. The sequence goes on from NC_142851.1 coordinate 32,781,280, forward strand.
CCCTTGATATTCCGTACAAAAAACTGCAAAAAACATTTAGTTTTTCCCACATAAGATGTTTTAGCTAAAACTGTTTTGAAAGCTAGAGGCGAAATGTTCCTGATTAATGAAAGTCATAAAATTTTTCACTTTGTTATTCCCATTTAACCGGTTATGTGCCATAAGCGTGTTCACGCGCTCTCCATTGCCTTGTATGGCAGGCCGGCCATACAAGATTATTAAGATTATCGACTTTTCAGTGATCTATCCAAAAGCTTCACATGGCAGTCAATATGAGTGCAACATGCAGGGTTGTTACATTTTGGCGTTTTTTATTCGATCTTGTGTCAGTTATCACTTCTCCGTTGAAATATTACAATTTTATTGCCATTTTATTTACTTTTCGTGATTAATATGTTATAATTTATGATGCTTGTGAAAATAGGTAATTATTTTTAGTTTACAGAGTGTGTTTTCTGTTTATTGTTGATTTTTGAGTTTTTGTTTTACGAAAATTATTGTAATATTTCTTTGACCGGCAATGGAGAGTGGTGAAGAAAATACATCTGGTAATGACCAACTGGAGGAAGATTTCATGGATGAAGCTGGCCACACTATTGAATCGTATGACAGTGATATTGATTTCGAAGTTGGTGATGAAGAGCAATAGCAAGTTCTTGTATTTTTCTGTGATAAGTTATGACAACCCTGACATTTTGTGAAAATATAAGTTTTTTTTTTTACTGAATTATTTTCATTATCTTTATTATTATTTTTATATCAATGTAGGTTTAAAAGCTTTGGTTACCAAATTAAAAAAAATAATAAGTGATAATGATAATAATAAATAATTTAAGTGTTACGATCGGACGGGCGAACCTTTCGACGTGAACCAATTGAAAAAAACCCTCGGCCGCGGTGCCCCTCACCGCTGTCGCTTGCCTATATTGTTGTAAAAATATATAATAATAATAGTTCTTATAAGATTGCCTAATACTCTATATTAGTTGGAAGATCGAACAACCGCTGCGTCCAACCAGTGCGTTGAAAAAAGAGAGTTTTACATATAAATATATATAATAAATGCTCCAAGGTTGATAAAGATTTCGTCAAACCTCGTGCTCTCTGCTATTTTATTTTGCATTGCTATGTTTTCAATAGTTGAATTGTGCGTCACAATTATGTCATATTGTTGACACTCTTCACATATTTTTTCTGCAATGTCAAGTGTCTTGTGCACGACTATATGTGAAGTGGGAGATTTATTAATTTGAGATAAATAATTGATTACCTGAAGTTTGCTGATATAAATACATATTAATATATTTTTATACTTACGTGTTCAATGTAGTAATGGGTTCCTTATCTTCATTCTTTTCTCCAGTCTCAACATCAATTGTTGTCAGGATGCATCTTGAATAAATAAATTTAATTATTAAAATTTCAAATTCTAAAAATGATTACGAATATTTTAAAGAAGATGTTATTGTAGATTGTAACCATTATTGCTTGAAGCTGACAACCACTAAAATACATTGTTCCTATGAAAAATTAATTAATTGAGTCTCAAATTCCTATCTAGGAATGCGAAACTACGTACATTAATTATATACACTTCCGTTGTGACAAATATGATGCTTATACCTAACACATACAGTGGTCAAAATATGTGGGGGTTCACCAGAGTACAACATTAAGTCAGACAATAAATTTAATATTAGGTACAGAACTATTTATAAAAAAGCTCTATTCTCAGCTCATTTTGTTTAGCCTCCTTATTGAAATATGGCCACTCAACAACATGTATAATTATTACATAGCTCAAAATTCCCTAGTAACTTACAGTTAAGGCGATGCACTACGTTGTGTAATATTTTAAATTGAGCCGCTATCAATAACAACCCTTACGTAGATGGCGATAAGGTTTAAATTCCCGCTTAACACCATCCGCCTGTTTTGATTTATGCAAGAAAAAAACATGGCCAAAAAGTGCCTTTTATTTTATTTTGTTGATGTTCAGGCATAAATATTTAATTTTTTTCCGATCATTTTATCAATAACTTAATTTGTTACATTATACAATAAAATCATAACCGAAAATGGGTTCGTAAGTAGCAGATTTTGAACTTTAAAGCAGTTTTCATAGGCCTTATACATTATTTTTTTCTGGGCTTATAAAAAGACTTATCTAAAAAATACTCGATTATTTCAAAGGCCAAGATGTATTCTACTCGCAGTATTTAATTAAAGCATCTGAAACATTTCTAGGCACCAAATTTTCAAACCAAAAACACATGATTTTGCATTACTACGTATGGCATCGCCTTAAGATTTATTTATTATTAGTGACTTATAGCTAGCAATTAAGAACTGATACTTATAACTAGTGACTTATAGCTAGCAACTAAGTACTGATACTTATAACTAGTGACTCACAACTAAGATTTAAAACACACATATCACATTGTATTGAGCCATTTTTGTACATTAGATAAAATTTAGCATTGAAGATATCTCACCTGGTGCACTGTCGGACAGCCCTGAACACTACATCTCCGATCTTGACCCACTCCCAGTAGTCCTCCTCGTAGGGCTTCGGACCCTCGATGGTGAAGTTAGGACGGAACTGCTGCGCCGGGATGGGCTTGGTCAACCGTGAGTTAAGGTCATCCATCGAGCTGCCGTTGATCAGGTTATAGGAGGTTAAATCCGGGAAAGCACCCTGGAATAGAAAGGATAATGCGTGAGAATAAATTAACATGAATTCTCATAACTAAATGGGTTTCGCAGTGAAAGCCAACTAGAGATAGACCGAGGTTGAGGTGAACTGACTGCACAGAAGAAGATTGAGGAGTCAATAAATAAGTATCGGTGCAATTACAAGAAGCCAGTATCCACCTATATGCTGATTTAGACTTCACTGGGTGATAACCGGCGGCTGTCTAACATTCGAATGGAGAAATTCCCAAGATCGCCGACAAAGCAAACGAGCCCGTTTTTGCACAGAGTCAAGGGTTTTTTTCAGGTATTTAGGGGCTCCGGACCAGAGATGGCTGCCAAATTCGACAGTAGGGCGCACTTGCGATTTGTACAGGGTCAGCAGTTGTGTACTATTAAAGTATCTGCGGGCCCTGTACAGTACGCCCAGCTTCTGAGAGGCCAGCTTTACTCTGGCTTCGATGGAACCCCCGTACCTGAGCTGGTCACTTATAGTTACACCAAGCATATCAATGGAAGGCCTGTTCGGAAGATTGCTTCCGTTGAAGGAGACTAGATTATCATTTGGATCCCTTTTAGACGTAATCAGACAGGATTGGGTCTTTGAAACATTAAATTCAACGAGATTAAATGTAATTATGTTGATATTATTCCGTCAGTGAACAAGTACATCAACACGATCAAGGTCTGTCCACAACCATAGTCCGACTCCTACAAGATTAGCAGGATGGGAAGGTCTGAGGACTAGACTGCTGCGGTAACTAAAAACGCTATAAAACGCTAAAACGGTAACTATGTCGCCACCCGGTTAAGGTAGGGGCTGTAGAATGGGATTTATTAATGTGGATCGGATATACTTAAAACAGTTGTATTTCGATTATACTGTTTTTCTACATAAGGGCTCAATTAGTACTAATTAGTAGATAATGCTATTTACTTTAAAACCTAAAGTTGTTTGATTTTAAGCCCCCGATATATGAAGTTAAGGCTCTATCTGGATATCCATTGCATTACAGGAGCCGACACACAATTTTTTTTGTAGTTTTCTTACGAATCACGAAACAACTTAAATATGATGCAAAAGTGAACAAGTATATCAACATGATTAAGGTCTAGTGGTAATAGTACGTACTGATATATTTACTGTTGAAGTAAAAGAAAATTAAACTAATTCACATCATTTAAACAGTAATCTATAACAATCTTAGTTTCTAATGGTTCAATTTAATTAGTTTAATCATTTTTCTTCCTGTAGTGTAAAAAACCTCCTTTTTGAATTAAGACCAACATTTTATACAAACAATAAATTAGGAAAAATTTTAATGACTTCAAAGAATAAAGATGACAAACTTGTACATAGGGGCCGTTCAAGTATTATGTAAGCAGATTTATTACAATTTTTTACCCCCTCTTCCCCCTTGTCACCAAAAGTAAGCAAAGCTCTTACCCCCCCCCCCTCCCATGCTTACATAAAAATTGGTACCTATATGCATTTTTCTGTTAATGTATTCTGTTTTTTTATTGATTCATAAGCGAAAGAGGATCAACGGTAACACAAATATTAACTTGCTTTGATTTGCTTACAAATCGTCAATCGTACTGAAACGAAACAATAGATTGATGAAAGAAATTTTGACAAGTGAGTAGCGCGCGGTAATTCCCCCATTCGCTTCTAAGCGAGTACCTGAACGTATTAATTATTTGTGGGAATCCCCGAATATGTATTCGGTTTTCAAACATAGACAATGTGTGGGTTGCCAATGAATAAAAAAAAAATAAGTACTGCTGAGCAGTGCTGACGTAATCACTATCTCGACCCCCCCACCCCCCCATGTCATCAAAAATAAGCAAAGCAAAGACCCCCCTGCCCCCCTATGGTGCTTACATAATACTTGAACGGCCCCTTATCTGTAATTCGGGAATTTACAAATTAGATTGTAGTGATTGTTCAGCATTCTATATTGGTAAAACAACATGCAATGTCAACAATAGAATTAAACAATAATGGCTTTTCCGAATTCGCCAACCATTTATTGATAAAGATCATACCTTCAATCAAAACACCTGTGCTAATACTCTGCACAAAAACGGTCATGGCAACAGACTAAATATGTAAGTACTTGCATACTGCTGGCTAACTCCGTATGCAGGGACATTGGAGGGTCTAGTCATTCAAAGAAAATGTAGCTTCGTTAAATTAAAAATATCTGTTTTTGAGATGAAGAAATATAATGTTGTTTGATATTTTGCATATTAATGCCTATTTATTTAATTGGAGAAATATATATCATCAAGTAAATATTTCAAATCATTCAAACTTATTTCTACTATGCAATTTATATTTTTAAAGCTATACATTTTAATGCAATTGTATGAATATTCAACACACATTCTAACTGAATATGCATTCTTAATAATCTAAGGTTGGGTTGTTTTAGAGAATTTGAAAAAAGTTCATGTTTTAAAGTTAATTTTCAAGTTCTGTTATTATTTCAGTTCTATCAAGCAAGTAGCCTGTAATGATATAATAAAAGAACTTGAGTAGGACTTTCACAGAATCCGAAAATGAATTTTGAAATTTGATGAATTTTCTATGAAACAACCCATCCTGAATGTAAAATGTTAATTTCTTCCCAGTTCTTTGTAATGATGTAATAATGGTTCTAAATAAAGATAATAATTAGGCAATGATAATAGAAAATACTAACAGAATCAGATTTGTCAATAATCGCCTCCTTGGTCTTTTGCACTTTTTTATAATCCTGCGGACAGTGGACCAATCTCATTCCCTTTTCTTCACCAATAAGATAACTGGAACAAAAAAAACATCAACAAATTATTGACTGAGCGTAGTGAAATCCTATTTTAACTCAACCATTTTGCATTTCTTCTCTCTTTAAATATAAAAAAATGTGTTTGTATATTATGTTTTCTGTTTCAAGATGGTGGCTATTTTAATGGTTCAGTAAAGATTCTTTTTCAAATGTGAAATTGTCGTGTTTATTAAGGGCGGGTTGTTCCGGAGAATTTGAACAATTCATCAAATTTCATTGTTCATTTTCAAGTTCTGTGAAAGATTTTTTCAAGTTCTGTTTTTATTTCAGTTCTGTCAAGCAACTAGCCTATAATGATATAAAAACAGAACTTGAATAGGACTTTCACAGAACCCGAAAATGAACGTTGAAATTTGATGAATTGTTCAAATTCTCCGAAACAACCCGTCCTAAGGACGTTTTCGGGCTCTGTGAAAGTTTTATTGAAGTTCTGTTATTATATTATTATAGGCTAGTTGCTTGACAAAACTGAAATAAAAACAGAACTTGAAAACATCTTTCACAGAACTTTAAAATAAACTTTGAAATTTGATGAATTGTTCAAATTCTCCGAAACAACCCGTCCTTAGAATTTCTTATTTGAATTTTTTTAATATTATGGTATCTGCCTGACGAAAAAGTTTGAAAAAAGAATCATTGAGATAGTGATGATCATAAATAAAGTACTCACGTGTTGATTCTTTAGACAAATTATGGAATTCCTTATTTGAAATAAAAAATGTTACATAAATAATTATATAGTTTATAATTATGTAGGTAGGTATTTAAGTACCTACTTACAAGTCTTATAATTTCAGAGAAATTTTGGTTTTAATTTATTAAATAAGAGAAAATTAGAAACATACTTTTTTGAACACTAGGTCTACCGATCAGAACTACTAGTTATAACATCTGTACACATTTAAAACACTTTAAAAAAATTGTTTTATCAAACTTTATTCCTTTGGCAGTAGCCCAGTCCCTTTAATGAAGTCCACCAGGGTTGCCAGGGTTGTCACCCACCTGGTTCCAAAATATGACCACCCAGCGATTTTTTTTTTCAAAGAGAAAAACAAATATTGTCAGGAATTCCTCCTACTACATATCACCATATTAACCACTATAGCGATGGCTACCCAAATTTAGGTAGGTGATTTTTATTAATTAAAATTAAATATAAATTTAGTGATTTTTTTTTTTTATAAAATCTAAAAATATGGGAAACAAGCTGAAATCTAGGTGGATTCATTGACCGTAAACCGCAGTAAGCAGTTTATATGTTACCATATTAATATTTGAAGCTATGATATAAATTAAATCGAAACGCTTTGCACACTCGCGAAATAATATATTGTAAGCTAATAATACAGTAATCCTCACCGTGAAAACCATTTAGCAACTTCGTCCCCACAATCCTGGCAATCCATGGTCTGCCCCCAGATCCCAGCTTTGATTTGGGGATCCGAATCCTTGGTCAGGTCGATCTTCAGCAGCTCCATGTTGGGGGCCTCCAGAACCAGATGGTGTCCGTCCACCTTGGGCTTCACGAGCACCAGCTTGGGGTGCATCCTGGCTGTTGTGCAGCCTCCAACCTCAGTAACGACCATGAAAAATCTGATCAAAAATAAAGTAACCTATTTTTACTAAGGAACAGATTGTGCATTTAGGTAATATTATTTCTTCAGTGCACATTTGGGAGACGGGTTTGGATAACGCTGCCCCGGAAATCATTAATTGGATAATCAATACTTCAGCCATAGGTCATCCGTAGTGGTTCGCTATGTTTGGTGATTTAGCAGGGGTGCTCGGGTTTATTGGGTGAGGTGTATTAAGTGGCTAGTTTGGGGAGACCCTTTGACCTCTCCAACTGCTCTCTCGACCCATCAGCGGGAGGAATAGATTCATTCGTCCGTCACTCTTTGATACACTGATCCCTAGATTCCTACCTACCCCTCATACCTTTTCCTTCCCAGAACTTCCTCTCCTTTCTTTCCTTAAAAATACCCTCCACACAGCATCCCCAAATATGACATAGGCCTCCGGTGTGGGGCTAATGTAAAAAAAAAGTTATGTACACTATTTCATATTTTATAATGGTAATACCATGTAATATGACCGTGCTACAAATATGGTGATCTGGAAAGAATGCAAGACTGATGTAAGCATAATGGATAAGATTAAGAAGGGTACGCTTAGATGGTTTGGATATGTAGAGCAAATTAACGCAGAAGGAGTATAAGGAGAACATGTGACGCGACAGAGTGGTAAAATAATTGAACAAAACTATTTATTTTTTCATATTTAACAATTAAAAAATACTTTAAAGTATAATGTGCAATGTATTCCTAAAATATTTTGATTAGGTCCATCTATGAACACGAAGATCATAAATCGTGTTACGTTTAACCTTAATTGGTTCAACCAGTAATTTACCAGTCGTTTCTGGCCTACAAGTTATCATGAAGACAATATAAAAGTGCAAAGTAACATAAATAATAATAAAGATATATTTCAATATCTACCTATCTCGAAGCCAGTCAGATCGGAGACCAAGGTCAGTACATTCCATCTCGTTTAGTCTGATGACTCCGCAGGACTTTATGGGGAAACACATCAGGTCGGCGAGGGTTCCTACTTTGCGCCATTTCTCCGGGATCTTTTCCTTCCTTGAATATAATTTCCATGCAGCCAATAATGTTGCCGCGCTTAATACTCCTATCCCAACTGCGATATTGACAGGAGCTGACAAAGGAAGTGAGATAAATAAACATAATATCTAAAATGTAGGCGAATATTGTTTTTCCTTCGAGATAATATTTTCATCATTCATTCGGTTTTTTATGCATAGCACAACGGATAACATATTACTTTTATGCAATAATTATTAGCCTGAAACACCTATATAAATTGAAAAAAATATGTCGCCGACAGGAATTGAACCTGCAGCTTTCTGATTGCCAGTCAGGTGCTCTACCAATTTCAAGTTTTCAATTCCCATCGGCGGCATGTATCTTTTCTCGGAAGATTTCTTTCAATTTATATACGTGTTTCAGGCTAATAATTGTTGTTTAAAAATAGAATATTATTTTTTAAATTATCAGCAATTTATGTTAGGTAGGCACTTGCATATTCAGAAAAAATATTATTAAAATGATTATCAGTTATAAAGTCACTTTCAACCAAATAAGCAATCAGTGAGAACAAATGAAGTTCAAGGAAATCATAAAAAGTTGTACATATTGATTATTATAATCATTCAAACCACCTTGGTATTCTCAATCAAAATCAAAACCAGATAAACCACTACATGCCACTACAGTAGTTCGCAAATCTCTAAACTTTACTCAACATCGTTTCTATGGCATTCAGCCAATTTCATTCTATTCATAAATCATAATCCTCTAAATTAAGATGTTTTACATGTAAAAATATGCTCAAACCTTTAAATGAAGACATAATCAATAAGCTGCTTACTAGACCTTGGTTGATTAGAAACTCTCCAGTGTCCAATTGGTCCAATATCACATATGACGAAACAATTAATTTAAATTAACCGGTAACAGACAACAACACTACAGATATAAATACAATAGAGTGCTCAAAAACTCATGAATATTCATGGCTTCAAAGTTCCATACTAGATGGGCATGTAAGAAATAATAAATTTATCAAATGAATGTTTCACGTTAGTTTTTGCATCATTAATAATAAACAAGAGGTCACAAAAGTGTTATATTGTCCATTATAAAGTTTACTTTGGGGTCTTCCGATAAGATAAGAGGGATCAAAAGATTTATGAAAGCAAATGTTTGAATATGGTTATCTAAAACAAGACATTATTTTCTCAACAAGATAATTTTATTTTGTTTAAAATATGCAAGATATCTTCTAATTATATTACTGAATTTTGAATATAATAACAAGAAAAATAATTTTACATAATTTCTGCTAAAAAATTTTGCAAGATACGTTGGATGTGTGTAAGTACTTAATTTCAATGTTTTTTTTTTAGTCTGGCAATACCAACGGCGGTAAAATAGTGTCAAAATACAACTGTCAAAGAGCGTGTTTACGTTTTCATTGTTTGACTTTTACTTGTGATGCATAAATAAACCACTCATATGTGATCTAAATACACCAAGAACGAAGTTGGGTTTAAAGCCCAGTGTATTTATTATTTTAGTGAAAAATATCTCCGAAAATGTCGGAGAACGCTTATATTTTGGACAACGGCGCGTATATGGCGAAGGTTGGTTATTCCAACAACAAACCCAAGTTGGTACCGAATTGCATTATGAAAGCTAAATCTGAGCGCCGGCGTCCTTTTATCGGAGATCAAGTCGAAGAATGTCGAGACGCTTCCGGATTGTATTATATACTAGCATTTCAAAAAGGCTTTCTTTTGAATTGGGACACACAAAAGACAATTTGGGACTACATGTTCAGCAAAGACTGTTGCCCTGTCAATTTCAACGAGACCCCTCTTATAGTCACAGAACCTCTGTTCAATTTCGCTTCCATTCAAGAAGGAATGACTGAGATTTTCTTTGAAGAATATGAATGCCAGTCCCTATTACGGATCAACTCGACAGATTTATGCGACTATAATTATCGCAAAACGCACGGAAACCCCATGTGTTCTCTCGTCGTAGATGTAGGCTACAGTTTCACAAACATTGTGCCATACATTAAAGGTAAAAAGCACCGAGAAGGAATCCGCAGAATAGACGTTGGGGGAAAAGTTCTAACGAATCACTTGAAAGAAATTATTTCATACCGACAGTTGAATGTGATGGACGAGACTTATGTAATAAACCAAGTGAAAGAGGATACATGTTTCGTATCTCAGGATTTCATGAAAGACATGGAGATTGCAAAGCAGAAACCTGCAGAAAACTCAATTGTCCGCGAGTATGTCTTACCGGATTACACATCAATTCGTCGAGGTTATGTTAAAGATGTGAATTCTAAAGATGAATCTGAGCAGCAGACATTGCGGATGAATAACGAGCGGTTTTCTATTCCCGAGTTGTTGTTCTACCCGTCGGATGTAGGGATCCAGCAGATGGGCATCTCGGAGGCGGTGATGGAAGTGGTGCGGGCGTGCCCTGAGGAGACGCAGCCCCACCTACTGGCCAATATAATTGTGTGTGGGGGCTCCGCCACCTTCCCCGGCTTCAGGGATCGCCTGTTTAAGGATATCCGGTCCATGGCGCCTGATCATCTAGATGTTAAGGTAAAAATTTGTTATTATTTATTTATTTATGATAAAGTTGAATTAAATTTGAATAACACTTTGTTTCAACATTATTTTAAGAAACAACTATTTACATCTGGGGAGTAAAAAAGTAAAAAAGATGCATTAAAGTTCCATTTTTAGTATGAAGTGATGTTTGCTGAAAGATTCTGCTTCAATCTTAATATGCACAAATTATTTAAAGAACCTAATAATATGGGGTAAAGGATGTCTAGGTGTTGGCGGGGGATGCGTTTGCCCAACTATTCATATTTGGTGGGTTGAATTTGGAGAGACTGGTTGAGGGAGAACTTTTTACTTCTCCAACAGGACTTTCTCGGCCCATAGCCGTACACCAATTCAAACATCTGTCACTCTCGGACACACTTACCCCCAGATTCTTTCCCACCCCTCATACCTTTTCCTTCACAGATCTTCCTCTCCTTCCATTCCTTGACAAAAACCCCACACACAGCATCCCCAAAAATGACATAGGCCCTGAGGGATTTTTTCCTCAGGGCCTCCTGTGTGGAGCTAATGTAAAAAAAACTCATTTTATATTTATATGTTTTTTATGTCCTACGTTTTTCCGTCTCCCCTAACGTAAATAGTTGTTTGTAGAACTAATTAAGTTGAAACAAAGTTTTACATCAATAATATGGGCATATTCACCTGTAATCAGAGTAAAGAAACTTTACCCTCTTTATTTACAACCAACTGGGCTTTTACATAGCCATGCCAATTTTCATCTTATTACTGAGAAACAATAATACCAATGTTATTCATAAGAGAAATCACAATTCAGCATTAAAATCTACTATAAAATAGCGTAAATAGCGAGGTTTTAAACCAATCCATACTTACATTAAGTTTAATATAATTTAAGTTACATGATGTTTAGTTTCCAATATTATATTGGCTGTTAAAAATGGGATATTTCTTCTTTTTTCGATGTAAAACTCCTTGCTAATATAAAATGATATCGGCTACCTCTAATTATGTAGAAGGACATTAGTTAGTTTAGGTAAGGTTTCCTTACTCTACCTACTGATAAATATGCCCAAATTATTGAAATAATACTTCATTAAACTTAATAAGTACAAGAAACAACTATTTACATTGGATGAGTTGGAAAAATATGCACAAAAAAGGTTATCATCTCTGGTGTAATAAATGTAATGATATATTACCAGTTTCCTTTTGATAAAATATTCTTCCACACAAAAGACAAGAAGTTGAAGACGGGAAAGACTTGGTTCACATTTTTTAAATACATATAGTTGTAACCCTTACAAAAAGATTATAAAATTATAACTTATATAAAACTAGCTGACATAGATAGACATATACCATTACGGACTTTTCTGTAGCCCTTTTTAAGATATACAATTCTGTAGTACATTATTTTGATATATCTCATAAGGTTTAGCCAGCGTTAGCAATGTAAAGCACCGGAAAATGTATTGTTTTTCTACTTGATTACAAAACATTGACTTTTCTCTACTTTCTTTAAATAAAACATCCATGTATTATATATATAAAGATTTGTAAAGTTAATGTCATATATTTTACCATTATTTTACAAGTTTTCTAGCATGAAAGTGCGTTTTTTTCCGTATTCCTCATATTTGAATTCCTGTAACAATGCAGGTAACCCTTCCTGACGAGCCCATTTCGTATTCGTGGCGCGGTGGTGCGCTGCTGTCGCGCGATCCCGACTTCTACTCACTGTGCGTGACGCGTGAGGAATACGACGAGGAGGGCAAGGCACTGGCGTACGAGCGCTTCGACATCTAGCGGCGCCCGCGGAGGGAGGGGATGCGGCGCGTCCCACCCTCTGAATAGCCAGTGTTATTCTAGAAAGTTTTGGAATATTTAAATAGCCAGTGTTATTCTAGAAAGTTTGGAATAATCAAATAACAAGTGTTCTTCTGGAGAGTTTCGAATAATGAAATTGCCAACGTTATTCTAGAAGGTTTGAAATACATAATCGAATAGCCACTGTTATTTTATAATGTGTGGAATAATTATAATAAATTTGGAATATTTTATTATCCATGGATATATTGAAAAATCGAATACCCAGTGTTATTCTGGAACTATGGAATAATCGAATAGCTGTTGTAATTCTAGAGAGTTTGGAATATTCAAATAGCCAATGTTATTCTGAAAATTTTGCAATAATCGAATGGCCAGTGTTATTCTAGAAAGTTTGGATTTTTTAATAATTGAAGATAATTGGGACGTTGAAGGACTAAAAACTTAACAAACAAAAGTCTGAATATTTAAAATTTAACATTGTTTTTACTTCATTCTTATTCTTATTCATTCTCATTCCAGAGGCTTCTTAAGCCAGGTATTAATGCTTTCCTGGATAATAAGGAACTACAGTGAAAAATATTATGGCTTGGAAAAAAATTCATATAGAGTAACAAATTGATTCTGAATATCTAAGTTTTATTTTATATTATTATACATAGAATTTATAAATCACCTTTTAAAAACTAATAAGACACGTCGTTTGATTGGTGTGTTCGAACTGTTGATTGATCACAACCAGTCTACGTAAGTAATTCATCTAAGGCCTATAAAATCCACATCATGATTGCCAATTCGTGGAGAATTCCCCAAATTGTGTGGAATTTCTAACATTTTTCAAGAATTGGATTTTTTCTAGGATAACCTTTATGTGGGGAAAATGCGGGTATTCTGGGCATTTCTTCTTTATCCAACCATATTGAAAAATAATAATTACAATAATTGTGAAAACGCACTATATTTTCTTTTCGTTCACAGCAAATTTTCAAAAAAAAGTCTGTTTTTAAAGCTTGAACGAAAGAAAACAGCCGAAAATGACTCGAGAATTAATTTCAATAGAACTTCAAAGGAACTTTTGGGGAATTTGAAAATCTTTTCATCTCTTCTGTGTATTTTAGAATATATGCATTGGCAACTCTGTTCTGCTCTGCTCTGATGAAAATATTTTAGTGCAATTGTTAAACACCGGTAAATTGTTTATCAGGTGCGGTCATGGATGCATTTTTTCACTTTGGTTCAATACAATAACATTAGTGACGAAATGCTAACATTTTACCTAGTGTAAAAGCGGGTAATCTTAAGAATAAAAAACATCTCGACTCCCATACAAAGTACAGGGCCGGTTAAAAAAAAAAAGTAGGCTCTTTTAAATATGGGTAACTTTCATAGATTCGATCCGTTTTTTGGAGATTTGAGAAATTAAAACTTTGAAAATTATTTTAATTATTAAAACTAACCATAAAAAATAAATATACAGGTATTTAAGTTAGAAGATGGACTAAAAAATGGACTGCAGTTCCTCAATTGAAAAAATTGTATACATATAAAATCCACCTAATTTATTAATCAATATTGTTAATTGTACCTATTGTAAGTAATTTGAACAAAATATTTAACTATGATGGTCTCCTAAAAAACATGTACAAATAAATAGTACCTTACCTGTGAAATGGTGTACTGGATGGATCAAAAAATGATTTAACCTACCTACCTAACCATCACGCCTTTTCTTCGCAGGGGTAGGCAGAGAGGACAGACCGCCAAACAACTCTGTCTTGGCACACACTTCTTGCCTCATTCACATTCATACATCGTCGCGTACATACTCTTCTATTATTCTGATTCTTAACATGGTCCGACTCGAGTATCTGATTCACTTGATCGTGCCATGTCTTCCTTGGGCGTCCCCGACTTCTGCTACACTCCTTTCTTCGCTCATTCGCTCTACATGCCGAAACCATCTAAGCGTCCCTTTCTTAATCTTACACATTACGCTTACATCAGCCTTGCACTCTTTGCGATCTCTACATTCCTCACACGATGATACATGGTTTTACCATACATACGCCACATAAATGATTTAACTAAATAATAATTTTGTTTTCTTAGGAAGCTGAAAAACGAAAGAAAATTAACTTTTTCAAATTGAATGGAAAGTCTAAATTTAAACTGGTAAGAGGGGACTGAAGGCTAGTGTTCCAAACTAGTTAGAAAAAAAATTAACTTTCGATACTATCTGAGTGCACAAATACATTGAAAGTGTACTCTTTAAAGTGATTTATTTGCCTGAATGTACATAAGCAGATTTAATGTTTTTTTGTTGATAAATTAATCTGTTTAGAGACCTTTGATCTAGGTATTAAAATTCTTGTTTGTAAGAAAATACTATAATAATAATTATGCATAAAAGTGTTGGCCGTTGTACAGTACAGTGTATCAAGAAGTAACCTTGCAATGGTGTTTAAAATCATATTGAACTAATCAAAACGTTTCTGTTCTGTTTACTTTGTATTAACCATAGACATCCAAATTGTTAGACTGGCCCTAACACGAAATCCGCGTATAATTTTGACAAGCTAGAGGCAAACAATGTGATCATATTTTTGGCACCAGGAGAGTTTGAGAATGCTTTGAATAATCTACGACATCAGTTGCACATTGAACGCTGAAGAGCGCATATTGAAGTAACCCAGAAAAGTAAGGTTCGCTAAGGCAACGGTTCGCAGCTCAGTCCATTGTGGGGCTTTTCTACGCAGGATTGGAATGTTTGTAAAAATGGTTAAAAAACGGGTTGCGTAGCGATGCTTAAAATGAGTGTAGTGGATAAATTATAAAACATTTGTAATAGTGTCTTACTAAACAGCGTAACAGAATATTCAGTTTTGGAAACAAGTCCAGATTTGGGATTTGTAGTTAAGTTTTTACGCAGCCCGCAATTTGCCCGGCATTGTAAAAAGGGCTAGTAATTCGCAAGCAGATTTTATTTTCGCAGACTTAGCGGTGATATTACTGAACTGAAAGGGAGATGGTCAAGCCCTTTCCGCGCTCCGCTGGTTTGTTCCCCTTTCCCTGATGGGCTAATCTATCAATTTGATTGTCTATGGAATTAACATTTTTTAGTGATTACATATGACCCCATTAGTTATTGTGACATTATAATATATTTGTCCTTGACATTTCAATTCGTTTGTCATTTTTATTTCAGCTAAAATTAGTGATAAATTTCCAATCAACTTCTCTGATTACTACATAATATCACAGGGCCTATGTAACTTAGTCTTTTATAGTACATTAAAACATCAATGTGAATAGAATTATTTTTATGCTTGTTTGAATGTTGCTATTGTTTTAAATAATGTATATCGTTGTTACGCTTGCAAAAGTGGCTATGTGCCAGATTTCAGCAAATGTTTTTTACATGAAAAATTTCTAAAAAAATCAAGAAATCTGAACCAATCACGCCTATAAAAACTGGAAAGTTTTGCTTCTCCTGTAAAATTTCGTAAAAACTCAAATAGTTGGTCTTCCAAGCGCAACAACGATACATTTTTTTTTATATAAACTACAAATAACAAAGTTTGCTTCTGTAAACTATTTTATATATTTCATTTTCATGTTAATAAAATAAAATAATAATGTACTGTCCTGTTTCTGATAGCTTCCTTGTAACCTCTCTTTCTGATACATGCATCCTTTATGAGAAAGAGGAAATGGTTACAAGGGCGCTATCAGCGGTATTACTTTATCCAGATAATAAAATTATTTGTCCAAATCTTTTTATTTTTTTTTTTTTTACATAAGAATGTTTCCAATTTCAGTCTCATTTGAAGTCAGTCAATTAAAAAAAATTACAAATGAGATACTATGTGGATTTTTAACATTTCAAAAGTCAATCTAATGTTGCTAAGAACCCATTTTTGCTTGCAGTTTTTTTTAAAGAAAGACCTTAGATCATACATGATCTGTGAGGAAGGCAAACTTTCCCAGGTGTCGAATAACCTGACAATATTTGAAAAAAAAATACCTCTTATACAGATACTTAACACGTTGCTTACGGTGTGCACATATTTGTGCGTTTCAGAAACCTTACATTGCGGCGGGGCGCACATTTTTGTGCATTTCTACGACCTTCAACTTCACATACAAAAAACACGTCTTATCTTGTAATTTCTTCTGTTATTTTGGCTTTGCTGTGTATTGGTTAGGTGTCGCTAAAATAAACACAGCATTATGGATTCTTTTCTGGTTCAAAACATTGCTAAAAGTCATCATTAATTTCAATGAAATATTGGAAATTAATTTTAAACAAAGACAATAGGTGGTATTTTTTCTTCCTCGTCAAAAAATTAAATAAAATATGTAGATCATTGACCTTTACTTTAGTCGTTAGCTGATACTTATGACGAAATAAACTCAAGTGGGGAAGCCTTTATATCAATTTTTATTCGCAGCTGTTGTGATTTCAGCGCTTGTTAAACTGTGTTGTTATTATGGAATATTAATTTTAAACATTATAAAACGCGTATATGACTTTTTATTATTATTGTGATTTGTGGACTTATGTGATTTTATTTTGAGACGTTAGACATTTACAATTACATTTGTATTTTTTCGAGTTCATTCGAGAGCATCATCGTGGAATAATTAAATGTGTATTTAATTTTTTTTTTACTTTTGTGATTTAATTTTTCGCCTTTTGGGATTAAGTTTTTTTTTATAAACCTAAAATGGACGATAGAGAGGAAACTTTCGTCGAAGAACATTTTGAAGACTATCTTTCAGACGTACCCAATGACGCTGACGAAGAAATCAATGAACTTCACGAAGTTTACAGTGAGGCTGAAGAAAACGAAGAAGATGATGAACCAATTTTACGTAGAAGTTCAAGACCGCGTGTCATGCGCATATCATCCTCTGAAGGATCTTCAGAAGACGTCCCTGACATAACCCTGGATTGGTCAGAATTTGATCCTCCTAGGAATTTGC
This sequence comes from Hesperophylax consimilis, assembly GCF_061612785.1. NCBI lineage: Eukaryota > Metazoa > Arthropoda > Insecta > Trichoptera > Limnephilidae > Hesperophylax > Hesperophylax consimilis. The sequence goes on from NC_142851.1 coordinate 32,798,830, forward strand.
CTGATTTCGAAGGTGTACCCGGTCTAAAAGTTTTCCCCGAAAATCGATCAAGTGTAGGGGATGTTACATCGCTATTTATAGGAGATGATTTGTTCGACAAAATAACCAACGAAACAAACATATACCATGAAAGAAATCATCACAACTATGCGACATCAGCTCACGCCCTAAAATGGAAAGATGTAACGATTCAAGAATTAAAAAAATGGTTTGGCTTAGTTCTTATAATGGCGCTAGTCCGAAAAAATACCATGGGCGATTATTGGTCCACAAATCCTCGGATAGAGACCCCATATTTCCGAAAGAAAATGAGCCGCGATAGATTTCGACAAATATTACGAAATCTCCATTTTTCTAATAATGACGAAATTCCGACCGCTAGCACAAACCGTCTGATCAAAATTCAAACTGTAATCGACTACTTCACGAAGAAATTCCAGGAAGTGTATACGCCAAATCAAAATCTATCTCTAGACGAAGGGATGATTCCGTGGAGAGGTCGTCTGAAATGTCGCGTGTACAATCCCATGAAAATTGTAAAATATGGAATCCTGAATAGGATGATTTGTGAATCAAAGAGTGGATATATCTGTAATTTTAAATTATATTCAGGTATAAGTGCTACGTTAGATTCCACAATAATCCAATTGCTGTCACCGTACCTAAATAAATGGTATAATATCTATGCGGATAATTATTACAATAGTGTGCGTTTAGCCAACCATCTAATGGAGTTAAAAACTAGAATCTGCGGCACAATTAGAAAAAATCGTGGCATACCGCCAACACTAAAAAATATACGCCTTAAAGTCCAAGAAACCACATATCTACGAAAAGGGGATGTACTTCTTCAAATGTGGAAAACCAACAAGAAGAGAGATGTAAGGATGATCTCTACAATACACCAGGCGGATATAGTGGATACGGGAAAAATTGATAGAACAACAGGGTTGCCCATCAAAAAACCAAAATGCATTGTAGATTACAATAATTTGATGAATGGTGTTGATCTTGCAGACCAATATTTATCGTACAATCCAATATACAGAAAATCTTTAAAGTGGACCAAAAAAGCCTTCTTATACCTTATTCATTGTGGAATTTTCAATGCTTTCCAAATTTTTAAAAAACTTAACGTACCTAATAAACTTTGCTTCCGCGACTTTTTGTTACGAGTTGCAGAGACCTGGCTTGAAGATAGTTCTTCCGCAGCAGCCACACCGTCCACATCATTCACGCAAGATTTGCAAATAAGTACACCTACTTGTGTCACGGCGAGAACTTCTTTTTTTGATCCACATGATAGACTGTTTGGCATTTTGAAAAACCACGAATTGGTAAAAATAACGAGTGAGAAAACTAAAAACTTAGTAAGACGCAATTGTCGAGTTTGTGCGAAGCTCAAAATACGGAAGCCAAGTGCGTTCATGTGTAAACAATGCAAAATTCCGCTTCATGTTGGTAAATGTTTCCAAACATACCACACCAAGAAAAAATATGTTTAAATTTAATTAGTTTTAGAACGTGTTCTATTTTTTCCTATCATATTTTATCCTATTATATTTTATTCCTATTATATTATAGTAATAATTAAACTTATTATTACCCCTGAGTCATTATTAAATATCAAATATTTTTTTATTACTAATTTTTGTTTTATTGATATAAGCTCCACAGTTTGAAGTTTGCTGACATACATCCGGTAGTGGGATTGCGATCAAATTTCGCCCGCCGCAAGTGGCAGTTTTTTAACAAACATCTCCGTAGCTAGTGTGTTAAACAGTACATAACTGCTAACCATGTACAAATTGTAAATGCGCCCATCCATTGAATTTAGCAACCACATCTGTTCTGGAGCCACCAAAAAACCCTTCACTCCGTGCAGATAGATTGCAATCTTTCATCAAGAGCACAGGCGTCAGGGTTGTGCTACCGGTAGTTCAATGGAAGATGCTACGAGGAACTAGCGTCAATGATCCCCTTAGCACTGGTGCAGTCGGGAAACACGCAAAACGCGCGCCCATCATTTGTACACAGTCAACATTTGTCACATGAAAATGGGTCGTTTCTACGATCCATTCTTGAGTTCAACAGCTCGGCTGTGGAATAATTTGCCGGCCTCAGAGTTCCCTCCCTCCTACAAAATGAGTATCTTCAAGACCCAGGTTCACTCTTTCCTTTCCTCAAAAAAACCCCCACAGCGTCCCCAAAGATGATAGGCCTGAGGAAAATTATTTTCTTCAGGGCCTCCCATATAGCTTTAATCTAAAAAAACACACTACCATCTTTAAAGGCAGAAAATTATGCTTGTGCGTTGATGGCTAGACTTAGCTAGCAGAGGAATTGTACCCGCGACGTCTGGATGGGAACCTGACGCATTTGTCCAGTGAGCTTCTTACCGGTCCGGTAGTGCTTCGATTTTGAAATGTTTTATTTTTCCCCACCAATCAATGGCTTTAATTTATTTAATACAGTCTACAGCTAGCAAACGTGGAGAGTGTCTAGTGCAGTTACAGATCATAGAATGTTCTATAATCTGTGGGTGAAGTATATAATACAGTCTACAGCCAGCAAACTTGGAGAGTGTCCAGTGCAGTTTTTAATACAGTCTACAGGTAGCTAGCGTGGAGAGTGTCCAGTGGAGTCACAGATCACAGAATATTCTATGATCTGTGGGTGCAGTATATAATACAGTCTACAGCCAGCAAGCTTGGAGAGTGTCCAGTGCAGTTTATAATACAGTCGACAGGCAGCGGCGTAGCTACCTAGGGGCTACGTGGGGCAGTGCCCCGGGGCCCTCAAGCTCAGGGGGCCCTCGAATCTTTACCAGAAATCTGATCGAACTGAACTTTTGGAAATTTCTCCCATTTTCAAAATAAATATGACAGGTTGCAACTAGCAACCCCACTTTAATCATGACAACTCAGTTGAGAGAAATTCAAAAGTTATGCTTAGAGAATTCCCCTAAATTCTTTCTGTAGGTTGGCAGTGTTGTCAATTTGATGGATAGTGATATGTGCGTCATTCCCCAACGACACTTGTAGCGTATTAAAATATGGATAAAAAGAAGAAACCAAGTGGTGCATTTAAACGCAAACAACGCCAAGAAAGAGAAGATAGTAAACAAAAATTGCCCGAAATTGACAAGTCTTTTAGTCAGCCTTCTGCAAGTACATCTGGCCAAAATATTTCTATTGATAGTGACTCAAATAATGTGGTAACTGCAGTGTTGGTTGAGAAGCCTACTGAAGAAGATTCGACAACTATTGCAGTTGGAGATACCTCCGCCGCCGATCATGTGAACGTTTATGATGTTTGCATGACACACATAAGAGCGGAGGGTTTGGAGGAACCACAGACCTCAAATCTTCTTATGACTTGGGAAACTTCACTAACAAAATATTAAGTGATAACGAAAAACGTCAAATTCTTGATATGGGGCCTTTACAGCCTTCAGGACCTTTTCCAACAGACATCAACCATAACAATAGGTGTTTTTCAATATCGTACTACTTTTCGTGTTCTAAATATGGGCCAATCGTTTTTGGTTGTGTTATTCCAAAATACTAGACGCTGCCTATTGTCAACCCTGCTGGTTATTTGCTTCACAAAGGAATAATGTTTGGTGTACGGGAATTCGAGATTGGAAGCATTTATCAGAATGTTGATAGTTGTTCGAGTGGCCATTCGGAAGCATGTGCTGTGTATGAATTTTGGAGAAAAAAAAGATAATAATACTATCGACAAGGAACTTGAAAATGAAATTCGCAAAGAAGCATCATTTGTTCTTCAAAGGTTATGCGATATCATACTTATCCTAGCAAAGAGTTCTTTGGCTTTGAGAGGATATCAAGAAGACTTAAGTCAGAAAGGATACCACGGAAATTTTCTCTCCTTTGTAGAGCTTGTCGCCCGATATGATCACATTTTGCGGCAAGTTTTGGGCCCAAAGATAATAATTATTATTTCTAAGTTTTTTATCGTTTTATTTTGTCTATTAACTGTTTAACTTGACTTGACTTTTTTGAAATTGTGTTTTTTTTATGTTATGTGCAACAATTCAAAATGAAATGATTGAGAGCTTGGGGACCAAACTCGAAACCCATCTACTAGAACAAATTAGAGCGTCACCGTTTTTTGCCATCATAATGCATACGACACAGGACATATCGAAGGTAGATCAGCTCAGCATTGTTGTGAGGTATGCAGTAATAACCAGATCGGAAAATGGACAGCCAATTGATATAGAAGTAAAATAAGTGTTTCTAGGCTATGATGTGCCAGTGTGATGAGTGGTGTGTATAATGTGTGGGGCAAGGCTATGATGGAGCCAGTGTGATGAGTGGTGTGTATAATGTGTGGGGCAAGGATATGATGGAGCCAGTGTGATGAGTGGTGTGTATAATGTGTGGGGCAAGGCTATGATGGAGCCAGTGTGATGAGTGGTGTGTATAATGTGTGGGGCAAGGTTATGATGAAGCCAGTGTGATGAGTGGTGTGTATAATGTGTGGGGCAAGGCTATGATGGAGCCAGTGTGATGAGTGGTGTGTATAATGTGTGGGGCAAGGATATGATGGAGCCAGTGTGATGAGTGGTGTGCATAATGTCTGGGGCAAGGCCATGATGGAGCCAGTGTGATGAGTGGTGTGTATAATGGTGTACAAAAACATATTAAGGATATCCAGCCTAACGCAGAGTACGTGCCACTCATTATTTAAATTTGGTGATAAATTATGCCGTTAGCAGTTGTGTGGAAATACAGATTTTTTTTGCAACGTTGCAAGATTTGTATAACTTTTTCGGAAACAGCATCAAACGTTGGGATCTACTGTCAAAATTCACTGGCGAATGGGACACCACTCTAAAATAACTAAATCCGACTAGATGGTCCAGTAGTTTCAATACGATATCTGCAATAAAACTTCGTTATTTTGATATTATCAAAGCATTATCAGAAATAGTTCTAAAGAGTCCTAATAAAGATGAGCGTAGTGAAGCAGAAAGTATTAAAACAAAAATGCTAAATTTCGAGTTCGTGTTGCTTTGCGAATTCATGCGCAGTGTATTGAACGACATCAATTATGCATCCAAAACTTTACAAAAATGCGACATCAATTTGGGCGAGGCGAGTAAAGTTTTAGCAGAGACCAAAGCAAAGTTACAAATTTATAGAAATGATTTCGAATTATTCAAGTGCAAAGCCAGTGAAACTGCAAAAAAATATGGTATTGATACCCATTTTCAAGAAAAAAGGCAATGAAAAGTTAAAAAACATTTTGATGAATTAGCTGCTGATCACCGATTTCCAAACCGAGAAAAAATATTTAAAATTGCGATTTTCAATAATGTACTAGATACAGTAATATCTCCATTAGATACACGTTTTATTGGTATGAGTGCAGTCTGTCATATATTCGATTTTCTAACACCAACATTGTTATTACATGTTGATGAAGCAACTTTATTACAAAAGTGTGACGAATTCATATTCAGATATAATAGGCCCTAGTTTTTTACTTCAATTTATTAATATTTACCATCTAGTTTTACCTCAACTAACTCAAGCATGGACTGTTCACCAATTATGTAAGGAAATAATGGGCAAATATGGAGTGCTAGAATGCGACCTAACGGAAGTATTTACAGCAATGTTATTATTCTTTACGATTCCTGTCACTTCTGCAGAAGCTGAAAGGTCATTTAGCAAATTAAAAATAATAAAAAATTATTTAAGAAATAAGATGGGCCAAACACATTTATCGCTAATAGCAATTGAAAACAAAACCGCATCAAGCCTGGATTTAAACGATGTCATTGATACTTTTGCGAAAACTAAAGCTAGGAAAAAATTGTAAATATAATTGTTATTAAGTCAGTTGGTAGGCCCGACCTTTATATAATAAACCCTCGAATCTTCTCTATTTCGTTTTACTAGCCAAACCTACACCAAGTATTTATTGTAATTTATGTTGTTACTGTTTAATATTTTTATTACCTGCCCTGCAGTCTGCAGTGCACAAAAAAGAGTTTAAGTAGCTTAGCATTTTTAAAGTGTTTGTATATTTCATATTTTTATTTGATAAAACTTAATCAGTTTCATTGCAGTGGGGCCCCATTTTTTTAATTTGCCCCAGGGCCCTTGGTTACCTAGCTACGCCACTGTCTACAGGTAGCTAGCGTGGAGAGTGTCCAGTGCAGTTACAGATCATAGAATGTTGTATGATCTGTGGGTGAAGTATATAATACAGTCTACAGCCAGCAAGCTTGGAGAGTGTCCAGTGCAGTTTTTAATACAGTCTACAGGTAGCTAGCGTGGAGAGTGTCCAGTGGAGTCACAGATCACAGAATATTCTATGATCTGTGGGTGCAGTATATAATACAGTCTACAGCCAGCAAGCTTGGAGAGTGTCCAGTGCAGTTTATAATACAGTCTACAGGTAGCTAGCGTGGAGAGTGTCCAGTGCAGTTACAGATCATAGAATGTTGTATGATCTGTGGGTGAAGTATATAATACAGTCTACAGCCAGCAAGTTTGGAGAGTGTCCAGTGCAGTTTTTAATACAGTCTACAGGTAGCTAGCGTGGAGAGTGTCCAGTGGAGTCACAGATCACAGAATATTCTATGATCTGTGGGTGCAGTATATAATACAGTCTACAGCCAGCAAGCTTGGAGAGTGTCCAGTGCAGTTTATAATACAGTCTACAGGTAGCTAGCGTGGAGAGTGTCCAGTGCAGTTACAGATCATAGAATGTTGTATGATCTGTGTTACTTAAAATTACATTACTTAAAATGGCTTTAGCTGTGTTTGGTGACATTCAGATCTGAATAGCTAGGTACTCCCCCACTTTCCACTTCCCCATCTCCTTACCCTCCCCAATACCTTCATCCTCACAACATACCCCAATTGGGGATGGCATAGTTTTACTGGCTCCAGACGGTTGGGAGCAGTTGAGTCTCTTGTACGGTATTCACATTAAAAAAAACATAAATTATTATATTTTTTTATGTTTTAAAAGACATTTTTAAAGTGCATCAATTTAAGAACAAGTCCCTGAGCAGGAAATTTCAATCCTTAGTCAAACCAAAAAGATAAAAATATTTTTAAATCTAAAAATGGGTTGATTTAACAAAAGTTGAAAACCTATTTACATGAATTTGTCTTAGCTAATTAAAATTGCATGCAAGTGTCTCTTTGCAAATTCGCTACCAGGAATATGAGCAACATGAAGGTCTTGAATTCAGTAGAGATTTATAAAATCAACTGAAAATTAGTAATATCATTTTTGGTAACAAACGTATGTTATTCATACAAAACACAATTAATATAATAACATAATTATATTTATGACGATATAACGTAGTAATTATGTACCTTTTTACAATTTACAGCGGAAGTCGTTTTAGTATTATTATTAATACAGTCACGTAGGTACCCCGCAAAGTCAAATCAACAGGTAGCAAGCGTTGAGAATGTCCAGTGCAGTTACAGATTATAGAATGTTCTATGATCTGTGGGTGCAGTATATAATACAGTCTACAGCTAGCAAGCTTGAAGAGTGTCCAGTGCAGTATATAATACAGTCTACAGGTAGCAAGCGTTGAGAGTGTCCAGTGCAGTTACAGATTATATAATGTTCTATGATCTGTGGGTGCAGTATATAATACAGTCTACAGCCAGCAAGTTTGGAGAGTGTCCAGTGCAGTTTTTAATACAGTCTACAGGTAGCTAGCGTGGAGAGTGTCCAGTGGAGTCACAGATCACAGAATATTCTATGATCTGTGGGTGCAGTATATAATACAGTCTACAGCCAGCAAGCTTGGAGAGTGTCCAGTGCAGTTTATAATACAGTCTACAGGTAGCTAGCGTGGAGAGTGTCCAGTGCAGTTACAGATCATAGAATGTTCTATGATCTGTGGGTGCAGTATATAATACAGTCTACAGCCAGCAAGCTTGGAGAGTGTCCAGTGCATTTTTTAATACAGTCTACAGGTAGCTAGCGTGGAGAGTGTCCAGTGGAGTCACAGATCACAGAATATTCTATGATCTGTTGGTGCAGTATATAATACAGTCTACAGCCCGCAAGCTTGGAGAGTGTCCAGTGCAGTTTATAATACAGTCTACAGGTAGCTAGCGTGGAGAGTGTCCAGTGCAGTTACAGATTATATAATGTTCTGTGATCTGTGGGTGCAGTATATAATACAGTCTACAGCTAGCAAGCTTGAAGAGTGTCCAGTGCAGTTTATAATACAGTCTACAGGTAGCAAGCGTTGAGAGTGTCCAGTGCAGTTACAGATTATATAATGTTCTATGATCTGTGGGTGCATTATATAATACAGTCTACAGCTAGCAAGCTTGAAGAGTGTCCAGTGCAGTATATAATACAGTCTACAGGTAGCAAGCGTTGAGAGTGTCCAGTGCAGTTACAGATTATATAATGTTCTATGATCTGTGGGTGCAGTATATAATACAGTCTACAGCTAGCAAGCTTGAAGAGTGTCCAGTGCAGTTTATAATACAGTCTACAGGTAGCAAGCGTTGAGAGTGTCCAGTGCAGTTACAGCTCATAGAATTTTCTATGATCTTAGCAAGCTTGAAGAGTGTCCAGTGCAGTTTATAATACAGTCTACAGGTAGCTAGCGTGGAGAGTGTCCAGTGCAGTTACAGATTATATAATGTTCTATGATCTGTGGGTGCAGTATATAATACAGTCTACAGCTAGCAAGCTTGAAGAGTGTCCAGTGCAGTTTATAATACAGTCTACAGGTAGCAAGCGTTGAGAGTGTCCAGTGCAGTTACAGATTATATAATGTTCTATGATCTGTGGGTGCAGTATATAATACAGTCTACAGCTAGCAAGCTTGAAGAGTGTCCAGTGCAGTATATAATACAGTCTACAGGTAGCAAGCGTTGAGAATGTCCAGTGCAGTTACAGATTATAGAATGTTCTATGATCTGTGGGTGCAGTATATAATACAGTCTACAGCTAGCAAGCTTGAAGAGTGTCCAGTGCAGTATATAATACAGTCTACAGGTAGCAAGCGTTGAGAGTGTCCAGTGCAGTTACAGATTATATAATGTTCTATGATCTGTGGGTGCAGTATATAATACAGTCTACAGCTAGCAAGCTTGAAGAGTGTCCAGTGCAGTATATAATACAGTCTACATGTAGCAAGCGTTGAGAATGTCCAGTGCAGTTACAGATTATAGAATGTTCTATGATCTGTGGGTGCAGTATATAATACAGTCTACAGCTAGCAAGCTTGAAGAGTGTCCAGTGCAGTATATAATACAGTCTACAGGTAGCAAGCGTTGAGAGTGTCCAGTGCAGTTACAGATTATATAATGTTCTATGATCTGTGGGTGCAGTATATAATACAGTCTACAGCTAGCAAGCTTGAAGAGTGTCCAGTGCAGTTTATAATACAGTCTACAGGTAGCAAGCGTTGAGAGTGTCCAGTGCAGTTACAGATCATAGAATGTTCTATGATCTTAGCAAGCTTGGAGAGTGTCCAGTGCAGTTTATAATACAGTCTACAGGTAGCTAGCGTGGAGAGTGTCCAGTGCAGTTACAGATTATATAATGTTCTATGATCTGTGGGTGCAGTATATAATACAGTCTACAGCTAGCAAGCTTGAAGAGTGTCCAGTGCAGTTTATAATACAGTCTACAGGTAGCAAGCGTTGAGAGTGTCCAGTGCAGTTACAGATTACACAGGCCTGCGACCAAATTGCTTTCTTTAAAATAATGTGTGATTCTTATGTATTTTAGTGCGCTGAGTTCAGAAATGCCCTCAGTTTTTTTCCAGCACGTAAGCATTTCCGCAAAATGCATTTTTCTGCGGGATTGGCTACCTTAAGGCGTATATTTATGAATATGCCGAAAACAGTTGTTCTTCCTCTTCAGCTTTATAGTTTTATATCAGAAACTATGAAATATGATAAAAATTAGTATATTTAACAGTATTAGTTGAGATTTGGAACTTCATTCTCTTGGTACAGAAGCAGAGAAAAACAATTTGAGCCAAATTTTTCTCAAGATGGTGAACTTGTATATTGTTCTGATGTTCCCAAGTTGATGTCAATGTTTAACATTCAACATGTGTCAGATGATTGGATGCTTTTTATTGACTCATCAGAAAGAAGTTTAAAAGCAGTTTTGCTACACAACGGCAATAAATATGCTTCTGTACCCGTGGGGCACTCTGTGCATCTAAAAGAAAAGTATGACAACATGGCTTTTATACTTGATAAATTGAAATATAAGGAGTTTGGATGGCCTATCTGTGGTGATCTCAAAGTCATCTCTATGGTGCTTGGACAACAAGGTGGCTATACGAAATTCCCCTGTTTCCTATGTGAGTGGGATAGCCGGGCAAAAGCACAGCACTGGAGCCAAAAAGTGTGGCCAACGAGAACTTTGAAGGTTGGAGAAAAAAATGTTCACTTTGAGTCTTTGGTTGATCCCAAAAAAGTGCTTTTACCCCCACTTCACATCAAGCTTGGACTGATGAATCAGTTTGTCAAGGCATTGCCAAAAGATGGCGAAACGTTCAAGTACCTTGAAAAGAAATTCCCGTGACTGTCTGAGGCAAAGTTAAAGGAGGGAGTTTTTGCTGGTCCGGACATTCGGAAACCAATGAAAGACAATCAGTTTGAAAAGGTGATGAAAAAAGCTGAGAAAGAGGCGTGGATATCATTTAAAGAAGTTTTGACTAAGTTTTTGGGGAACAATAGGACCCGGATTATGAAAAAATTGTAAATAAAATGTTGAAATGTTTTAAAACCTTGGGGTGCTCCATGAGCTTGAAACATCACTTTTTGAACTCCCATTTGAATTATTTCCCAGAAAACCTTGGTGCCGTAAGTGAAGAGCAGGGCGAGAGGTTCCACCAAGACATCAAAGAAATGGAACGGAGGTACCAAGGACGATGGGATGTGAATATGATGGGAGACTACTGTTGGATGCTCCATAGAGAACTTCCAGACATCCCATACAAACGGAAAAGCTCAAAACGGAGTTTTGAGGGAAAAAGATGTAGATATTATAAAGAATTATAAATCCTTATTGTATATACATATTATTTTTATCAAATTGTATTTAAAAATGTAAATAAACCACTAGTTTTATATATAGTAAATTTAATTTTTACCCACAGTAACAACACGACAAAATACAATATTCTACAGCAGCACACATAAGCGTAACTACATTGCCCACTCTCCGATACAACGACTTCACACCATGGGAAATCATTACTTGGGTGATGTTGACATATTCAATACCAACTTGGCAAGTTTTGTGGATCATTTAAAACATTTATTTCAACAATACTCCTAAACACATCATGTAAACCAACAAATAGCTGTAATTTTCTGTTTTTGTTTCTTGTGTTTGTATGACTTGTTGCATAGCTTTTATCAAATGTAATTTTATTCTTATTTTTTATGTTTGAAAGTATTTGTCAAATTAAAATTATACTACCAACAATGTAAAAGCCCTCTGGGCGTTAAATAAATAAATAAATAAATATTTATTTTTCATTTCAAAATGCATTTTTACCTATATGTACTGCGGGTTTTGCATAATTTTCATTTTCATTTTGCGGAAAATCCCTACGTGCTGGAGAAAAACTGAGGGCATATTTGGACTCAGCGCACCAAAATACATACGATTCACCCATTACGGTGAAAAAAACTATCAAAAAGTGTCAATTTGCAGGCCTGTGTTATATAATGTTCTATGATCTGTGGGTGCAGTATATAATACAGTCTACAGCTAGCAAGCTTGAAGAGTGTCCAGTGCAGTATATAATACAGTCTACAGGTAGCAAGCGTTGAGAATGTCCAGTGCAGTTACAGATTATAGAATGTTCTATGATCTGTGGGTGCAGTATATAATACAGTCTACAGCTAGCAAGCTTGAAGAGTGTCCAGTGCAGTATATAATACAGTCTACAGGTAGCAAGCGTTGAGAGTGTCCAGTGCAGTTACAGATTATATAATGTTCTATGATCTGTGGGTGCAGTATATAATACAGTCTACAGCTAGCAAGCTTGAAGAGTGTCCAGTGCAGTTTATAATACAGTCTACAGGTAGCAAGCGTTGAGAGTGTCCAGTGCAGTTACAGATCATAGAATGTTCTATGATCTTAGCAAGCGTGGAGAGTGTCTGGTGCAGTCACAGACTTTTCTCTTTTGTAATATTATTTCTTTTTTAAATACACCTATTTGTATTTTTCTTTTGTTTTCGTGAATGAATGAATGCATGAATGCAAATCTTGGAAGCGGAAATTAACCCAATTGCCAAAATCCGATCGAGCTGAAACTCGGCAGATACACTCGTAGTCGATGACAATGCATTCTATCCACTTTTGGTGGCAATCACGCGTACACATGCGTTACAGGAGTTAGTATAAATATCATTACAGGAGTTAATATACGAAATAAATATCGCTTCTACACATTCATTTGGCGCAGTTGTTAGCGCGGTTTCCTCCAGTCCCTGGGGACTAAGGTTTAATTCTCAGACCTACGTGGTCGAGGGGTAAGGCTATTGACTAGCAAGCCGAGGGTCGCAGGTTCAAATCCCGGTGTAGGCAAGTAAATTTTATTTGATTAATTTGTGTTATTTCACAATTTATTCATTGAAAATAATATATTGTGTACTTGCGGCATGATCCAGAGTTGAAGATACTCTCAGTATCGCCCTGGTGTAAGACCTCCATTCAGAATTGAAACATTACTTAAAATGGCTTTAGCTGTGTTTGGTGACATTCAGATCTGAATAGCTAGGTACTCCCCCACTTTCCACTTCCCCATCTCCTTACCCTCCCCAATACCTTCAGCCTCACAACATACCCCAATTGGGGATGGCATAGTTTTACTGGCTCCAGACGGTTGGGAGCAGTTGAGTCTCTTGTACGGTATTCACATTAAAAAAAACATAAATTATTATATTTTTTTATGTTTTAAAAGACATTTTTAAAGTGCATCAATTTAAGAACAAGTCCCTGAGCAGGAAATTTCAATCCTTAGTCAAACCAAAAAGATAAAAATATTTTTAAATCTAAAAATGGGTTGATTTAACAAAAGTTGAAAACCTATTTACATGAATTTGTCTTAGCTAATTAAAATTGCATGCAAGTGTCTCTTTGCAAATTCGCTACCAGGAATATGAGCAACATGAAGGTCTTGAATTCAGTAGAGATTTATAAAATCAACTGAAAATTAGTAATATCATTTTTGGTAACAAACGTATGTTATTCATACAAAACACAATTAATATAATAACATAATTATATTTATGACGATATAACGTAGTAATTATGTACCTTTTTACAATTTACAGCGGAAGTCGTTTTAGTATTATTATTAATACAGTCACGTAGGTACCCCGCAAAGTCAAATCAACGAATCTATTATTGAGGAATAAATTTAAATGATTTAACCCTTGGAATGCCAACCGCTATTTTCGTAATAACTTACTTCTTTATTACAAAATGATACTTTTTAAATTAAAAAAAAATAACACATCAAAAAAGTCACCGGATACCAAAATTTCATTTACATTTTTTACTCCAAAAAATGTCAGGAATTACTGGTTAACGTACCTAAGTCAATAGATTATGTAGTTACCCCAGTACAGCTACTTATATTAAGAGATTTTTTGAGATTTCATTTGACATAGTATTTTGCGATACGTTTTTTAACCTACTTTTTGTTTCATCACTTTTCATGACTTTATATCTATTTTTAAAAAGATTTACCCGGTCACTAAAATGACAGCTATAATTATATTATTAAGATGTATTCTTGCCAAGCGAATAAAATATATTTTAGTATGGTAGGAGCACTTATTAAGGCGACACAAGAATCTAATAACCGCGGCGCACGTATTAATAAATTACAAAGAATTCGTAACGATAATATAAGGTGGTCCATCGGGTACGCTGGATTTACATTTAACTAAATAAATTACTAATTAAATGTTTCTGTAAATGGAATACGATATCGTGTCATGATATTTAACTTTATGCGCGATAAATTGGACGACACGAACGTAGAAAAAATGTGGTTTCTGCAGGATGATGCCACATAATCTACAGCAAGAGAAACCATCGATTTGTTAAGGCAACCTTTTCCTGGTCGTGTGTTTTCCAGAAATGGTGACGTTAATTAGCCGCCCAGATCTTGGGAATTGACACCATGCGTTTTTTACCTCTTGGGTTTTGTTAAGTCCAAGGTCTAAGCAAAAATTCAAGGTCTATCAAAAGGGCCAAGGTGTGCCAACACATAGTAGAGGCGGCCATTTGTCAGACATCGTATTTCATAATTAATGTCGACATATCTACTTTATAAATCAATAAAATTTTCCCAATTAAATAATAATTTGTGATGTTTCATTTCTAAATTAAATTCGGCGTATCCTATGGACCACGCTTTATATATATATTTGTAGAGCGATCCTTACGGATGAAAGTTATTTATATTTAAGATTAATAAAACAGTATTACATTTTAATGGTAAGGACCATTAAAATATTTTATTTAAAACGTTTTGAAAATTTTATAAAACGTTTTTCAACTATAAAATTAGCGGTAAGAACCAAATTTTATTTTTACAGATGTAACTTACAGGGATTCGTCTAGAAACATCTGAGATTTTAGTAATACGTCCATCAGAAATAAACCCCACGGAAAGATCAATTTTCTACACCTGGTAGGGAAAACTCGACCGTAGGTTCGTTCAATACGCCGGGCCGCGCGACGAATATGTTTTACACGCCTTCTTCACTTAAGGCGAAGCTTAATGCTAAATCACTATTTTGATTAATCTTTATAACGAATTAGTGTTCATTATGAATATAAAAAATATGCTTTAGATAAATTGAAGGTTTTCTTATCGTTTCGCTTGAGTAGAATACGAATAAAAAATAAATTACTCAATAAAAAATATAAATGTAAAGTACTAAAAAAAAATTTTTTTCAATAGTAATAATGTATGAACGCATAAAGGAAAGAACTTAAAAAATACAGTATTATAGCTAAGATTATCTGTGACAGTTTCACTTGGTGAACTTTTTTGCTTTCTTATAAAATTATTTACAAAATAAATAAAAACCAGTTTTGTGCTGGAAATCGAACGTTTCTAGACTTCGTTTGTAAAGCGATTTTAATGCCTATTACCTACAATACAAGGCACGCCAAGAATATACACATTTTTGGCTTGTAGCTTCCTCTTAAATAAAGTCGAGGCAATTGCGGTAAGCTACTAGCAAATCCACATTGGATTTCTAGGCATACTTGGGGTTAATAGACAAAAACGATACTAGCCTATACATCTACCATAAAATTAATAACGTTTCCCACTTTTGTTATGTGAAATTAATCATGATTGTAGTATGGAGAAACGCGATGAATTAATTATTCTTTCAACAATGGCGGCCATGCGCTTCCTAGCTATCCTATTGAATAAAACATCAATAAGCTCCTACATTATTAGTTGACACACGGTGAATTTATTATTTTGTTTATGGATTTCAAGGGTAAACCTAATTATTTTGAATTTGTAAATCGTGAAATATATTTGTCTGGTTTTGTCCAGTAGTTTCGCCTTGCGGAGGCATTAGAAGTGATTCGGTAAACGTAAAACTTAAAAGTAAAATACCACTTGTCCTTAAAAATTGAACAAAAGTGTTGAAATTTCAGATGGATTAATGAATCAATAATTATAATTTAGTTAGGTACCGTTGTTTTCTTATTTAAATGCTCGTTTTAAACATGGTTTTTAATCCTTAAAATCGTGGTAAAACTTAGATTTTTACCGCTGAAATGTGTTTATTTTTTTTATTTTAGAGATATGGTATCACTAGGTCTCCCTCAACTTGCCTCTCCGATCCAACCCGCCAGTTACCAGTTGCAACAATTTGTAAACCTCACCCCATGAACCCCTGCTAAGTCAACAAATAGTTCCCGGGGCGGCCTACCATATGAATGAAATTTTTACAAAAAATAGTCAACACCGTGATAGAATGCCCTTTTAAACCTTTTTATTGGTTTAATAATGTTGTGTTCCCACAAACAGTTCTCCAACTCGTCGTGGCAAGAGATTTTAAAGAATAAGTAGGTACTTTATATTAAATCAGGGATTTATTCAATACTTAGTGTATTATAGTAGTGACTTCGATAGTCGACCTAACTAGGGGCTGGCTAAATGAGATCCGCAAACACCATGTTTGTCTGGAAGCAGCCTAACTGGCCCTAGGGCATAAATAAACCACTCCCCCCTAGCGACTACTGACCACTACTGACTACTAGCTGCCATCTTGCGGACTTCCAAGCAAGCTCTTTGCACTGCCCTCTATGAGTGCACCTGTGAAGCTCTTAGCTAACTCACTTCCCAACAAATAATTATACATGTTTCACAATAAATTATCAAATGTTATAACTGTTAGTTTTCCAAAATAAAATAAAAAAAATTGTTGACTGGTACGAGTGTAGTTCCAACGAGTTGTTCCGGGCTACATCTTGCGGGGCGAAGATTGCCCTGATAGATAACCAACAGTAGAGTACACGTGAAGAATTTTGAGTGATTCTTGTGGTTAGAACAATATAATTATGTTAAGTTATGGAGATGTAAATTATTATATTTTTTTGGTGCGAAGTCTAAAAAAGAATATACTTATTTATGAACGTATTATGTTTATGTTAAGTTATTCGTAAAATGACGCTAGCACCTTTTTAGGCATTGTATTTCCTCCAAGTTATCTTTCAAAAGAATAAAGAAACGATAGATGATCCTTTATGTGTATTCTTAGGTCTGCCTGCTTCTCCTTGACAATGGCTTCTCAATATATTATTAACTAGCTGACGTGTACCCGGTGTTGCTGGGTTTATCCTTAGGAGATAGACAAATACCATCTCGGACTTCTGTAGGCCTTTTAAAGATATACAATTCCATAGTACATTATTTATTTTTAAGATGTACAATTCATATTTCTCATGCTCAGGCTTAGACAGCCTTAGCAATGTAGCGCCCGAAAATATTTTATTGATTTTACGACTTTATTATAAAACATCGACTGATGGGTAGTTTAGAAGAATTAAGCTCACAAACAGACAGACTCGGATAGCGACTTTATTTTATACTATTTAGAGATTTTAATGTTCACTTACTGCAAAATATACAAGCATGTTCAAGTGATTGACAAACTCAGATATTGATAATGTAAATATTGAGGATATTGTATAATGACTTGACCATTAAGACTTATTTTTAAATATTTATCAAAAATTTATTTAGCGATTTTGTAATAATAATTCCTTTAACTGTGAAAAATCACGGGATATTATAATTGCAGGATTTGTAAAGCTGAATGTTTATATAAAGAACACATCAGAACAAAACATCTGCAGAATAAAAGAGAAATACATTGCATGATTTTACCCATATCCATGCTCTACCATACCACACAGTTTTTCTTTGGTCCTGCGGGACTTTAAAACCATCCCTCACCGTTTCACATTTCTTGATTTTACCCATATCCATGCTCTACCATCCCACACAGTTTTTCCCTGGTCTTGCGTGATTTTCCCGTATACAACCGTCTCCCACTGTTTTACATTGCTTAATTTTACCCATATCCATGCTCTACCATCCCACACAGTTTTTCCCTGGCCTTGCGTGATTTTCCCGTATACAACCGTCTCCCACTGTTTTACATTGCTTAATTTTACCCATATCCATGCTCTACCATCCCACACAGTTTTTCCCTGGCCTTGCGTAATTTTCCCCATACAACCGTCTCACGCAGTTTTACATTGCATGATTTTACCCGTATCCATACTCTATCATCCACACCGTTTTCCCTGGCATTGCGTAATTTTCCCCATACAACCGTCTCACGCTGTTTTACATTGCATGATTTTACCCGTATCCATACTCTATCATCCACACCGTTTTCCCTGGCATTGCGTAATTTTCCCCATACAACCGTCTCACGCTGTTTTACATTGCGTGATTTTACCCGTATCCATACTCATCATCATCCCACATAGTATTCCCCGGCCTTGCGTGAATGCTTCCGTTCAACAATGACCTTGACATCGCGTGATTTTTCCCATTCAATGATTTTGACTACTTCTCTCACTCCTATGTTTTATAATCATTTACTCTTTCCACTATTTCAATTTTCTGAACAGTTTGGGAATCATTACCTACGCGCCATCCACCGTCCACTTGGTAGAATAGTTGTATAATCCGACGAATCGTTACATACATATTCCATTGCGGTGTACTGTACATACCAATAACTGCTCATTGCAGTACAAGCCATGTATATACCATGAATGTATGAAGACAGCCGGTATCCACTACCCACAATGATTTCGTTGTCCTCACGACAACACCACTGCCTGCGGTATGTACATACATTATTATTTGATATATTACATTATTTGAAGCGGGCTGGTACATATTAGTACATTTGTTCGAGTGGATTGCCCAGTGTCTAGTCATTGTTCGACCGCGAAGAGCGCCGGTGCAGTCGATCCATTTGGTCGTGTAGTTTTATCCACAATGTTTACAACGATCGCGCCATCCAAAAGAACAGTCGTACAACTTCGAG
This sequence comes from Hesperophylax consimilis, assembly GCF_061612785.1. Taxonomy (NCBI): domain Eukaryota; kingdom Metazoa; phylum Arthropoda; class Insecta; order Trichoptera; family Limnephilidae; genus Hesperophylax; species Hesperophylax consimilis. The sequence goes on from NC_142851.1 coordinate 32,817,456, forward strand.
GACGCCAAGAAATAACGTCTGTGCTAGTTTGCGGTCGAGCAATGCAATTTTCGCTCCATTTGTGAATTTGTTATCCTTCGCTTATCAGTGTCGAATCAATAAGAAAGTATTGACACATTTTCTGCACAGATAAAACTGTTCGTATTTTAAATATTTGCGCCACATTTTGCCGATAATAACTGATCATTCTATTCAAATTCGAACGCTTTATTTTGTGTTCCATAAAAAAACGTTATGCTTTGTCCAAAGAGAAGTGTTCAATCCTATATGCATGATAATGGGAACACATTCAAAGTAAAATAGATAAAAAACAAGTAATAATTAAAATACACAAATATTATAGGAGGAAGGGAGCACATAAAATAATAATACATAAATAGTTTTTGTGTTGTGTTTGTGACAAAATAATAAGGATTCGTCTGGTGTAGTGACATATTTCAGTTCACTCAGTGGAATCTATTTTATTTTTTAATTAATTTTAATGTCTTCGAGCAAACTGCAACGTTTGTGTGATCGTCAATTATAACTTATTTAAATATTGAAGCCATGAATAATTTTAAAAGCACGTGTGTTTTAATTTGACAATGTTTCTTGGAATCACTTGGAATGGTATTATTATCAAACTTTATTGAAATTGAATATATTATTCCGTTTTTATCTGAAATAAACAGAGTGTTACAAAAGTAAATTACGAAATTATTCATAATATTGTGTGACGCACTTTTGTGTTTGTGATGTTACAACTATGTGTTTTTCACTTTTATAGTTGTTTATAATAGTTTGTTGTGATAATTCAGTAAATGAATTTAATATAAATATAATAAAGTGATAATAAGTGGAGTTTTTTGGTGGGAAGACAATTATAAAGGTAATAATATTTTTTTAGGTTGTATCAATTTAATATTAATATTATCAATAAGACAGAGATCGCGGGTTCGATATCGATTCCTAGTTTCGACCATTGCCTTTTTATGTTCCGTGTCTTGTTCTGTTTCGTTTAGACTTATTAGTATTATCGTCTTCTTCAACGGTAAATATTATTGTATTTATACAATGTAGTATGTTATTATAATATAATTTTCAATATATATTTATTTTTACTTTTATATTTATCCTTCCTGACATCCGATCGAGCTGAAACATACAGATAGACTCGTTGTCGATGACAATGCATCCTATCAACTTTTGGCGACAATCACGCATACACATTTTTCGAAAATTGGAAGACATTACAGCATACACGAAATAAAATTAGGTCCTACCCAATCGGGATTTGGCTCTTCTTCTTGGGGAGGAAGGTTAAATCCTCAGTCAAACCAAAAAAAATATGTATCTATTAATAAAACTAGATGTATTACAGTAAAATATGCTTTTACGCTTTGATTTTTGATAAACATGTATTTTAGCATTCTATCTCAACATATCTCGGAACCCGACTTTTAGAATTTTAGATAGGTAGCCGATGTAATTAATTATTATTATTGTGTTCAATAAAATTATTCACTCACCCGGCTTCGCTTAAGTTACAACTATACCTACTACCAATATTCATTTTTTCACCGTACATTTTTATTGGCTCCTATCTTTATGTATGTACTTATTTTTTTTTCTTTTTTTTTATGTGACACCTCACAAGAGCGTCCCTGCCTGTGCAGTGTACAGACAGGGGAACTATGTCACCACCCGGTTGGGCGGCGTTGTGAGGCGGAATAAGGTAGGGGCTGTAGGAAGGGATTTGTTAATGCGGGCATTGAAGAGGCTCGGATTATAGGAGGGAGGAAAAACAGATGCCGGTAGCTCGTTCCACATACGAGCCGACTTACACAAAAACGAGTTGTAAAAACGGCCCGTTCTCATGAAGCCTACGTCAACCGTGAACGGGTGTTCAGTTCGTGTCCGTCGAGTTTCGCGCACGTACACCGGTGCATCAGGAATCAATGCTTCTAGCTCCTTGGAGCAGGCTTAATTGAAATACCTGTAGAACAGACACAGCATGCCTACATTGCGTCTATGCATTAGAGAAGGCAATCGGTCTGTTAACAACGGATTGTCAATCAAACGGATCGCTCTCCTTTGCACAGATTCAAGCAGGTTTATTAAGTATTTTGGGGCACCAGCCCAAAGGTGGCTCCCAAATTCAATAGTTGGGCGGACTTGAGACTTGTACAGGGTCAGCAGCTGGTCACTGTTGAAGGATCTCCTAGCCCTGTACAAGACGCCCAACTTCTTGGAGGCCTGATTTACTCAGGCTTCTATGGATCCCCGATACTTGAGCCGGTCTGATATAGTAACTCCAAGCATTTCAATGGAGTCTTTATTGGGGAGAGTGCTCCCATCAAATTGCACCAGACAGTCATTGATCTCCCTCTTTGCCGAAATCAGACACGCTTGGGTTTTTGAGACGTTGAAACTGACCAAGTTGGCCTTACACCAGGCACGAACCATCTCGAGGTGGTGGTCAATTTTTTGCTTCAAAACTTCCCGAGCTGTTCGGACATCATAGGTGGAATGATCGCGTATCAAATTTTCATTTAAGAATCGCTAGATTTAACTCGAACTAAATGCAATGTAGATTGCATTTCATTACGCGGACAGGATTTTACTTCTACCTGCCGAAATTCAAAAATAAAATATTAATCTCTATACGTACGGTATTTGAAATATCTTGTTACAGTTGCGAACATCGGTGGCTCGCGACTACTTTCGTACGCAAAAAAACTTACAGGTAAAGCAGAAAATCCATTTTTGTGTCCCAATAAAAACTCTAGAACAATGAATGATCTCTGGTTTCATTTAATTTAATTTGTTAAGGCCCCGTAGTAAGCGTTCAAAAATGGTTTGAAAGAAAGATACGTAAATACGAACGTTAGAGGGAGCGCGCTAATATTAAAAAACGATAATAATTAAGCGAAAATTGTGAAAATATTTAATCAAACACGACTTGAAATAGAGCAAACATGTCTCGAAAAATGCTTTAGTTGCATTTAAAGTTACACTCTGATTTTTTTCATGTCTATAACATATTAAATAACAGAACAAAACGTGTTTTTAATAATTTTCGGAACTTACTTTGTGATTTTTTTCGATCGAGGGAATTTAAAATAATTAACGTTTCAGCATAACAAATGTATAGATATTATCTAATTTATTTTATTTTATTTGGAACTTAAAAAGAGTTAACGAGAAACTTTCTTATACATCAGTAGAAATCGGATATACGAGGGCTTAAAAAGAAAGACAAACATTCTCGGGTTAGAAATAACCTGAAAATATTTAAATTTTCTACTACCACCACAGCGAGCGGAAAATGTTGTTTGTGTTGTCATGGAGGACTTAGCCAGCTGATGAATTGAACGTAGGACGCCTGGGTGGGACCCAAACGTGATGCCAACTCAGCCACTGACCGGACGAAGTTGACTTTGTAGTTTTGTATAAAATTTGTAGGTTAAAGCATATGTATTTCAGAGTCCAACATCATAAATAAACCACTTACTAGATCGATAACTTCTGGCTTTTTGTATGAAACAAATTGGTCATAAATAAACATAGATATGCCAACATATAAACAGTAAAATTCTCATCTCGACCAATGAAAAACTCTGAAAATTTATTCCATAGACTTTCAGAGATTTTCATTGGTGGATATGGTTAGGAAATCATATGACGTCTTAATATTACGGTTCCAATTTTCGATTGGAGTTATACCACCCAGCCCAACATCATTACACCACCATGAGCTATTGAGCAATTGTCAAAAAATAATATAGATTTTATTATTTTTCCATATTTTCAGTGGTTCAATAAAAAATAGCGATAAATGCTGGGCTGGGCACTGGCAGGAAACATGTACTTTGCTATATATGAATTAAGATGTCTTCAAAAACTAGTATTTATATTATTTTTTGTGTTATTTTAAAACTTTTACGTATTTTATGATTTAGTTTCTTGTATTGCATCTCTACAGTAACTCTTTTAAAATAACTTAAATTTATATCTGATATTGTATCTCCACTTGTATCTAAACCATGGAAATAAGATAAAAATACTTATAATACCCACACTCAAGCTTCGCCTTCGTGGGATTTTTTATTTTTTTTATTATGTACATTTATGTCAATATTTTTTATACATTTTTCAATATTTTATGTAACTATCCATTTATGTATAAAAAAATTCAATAATAAAAATAAATACATAAAAAAATCGAAAAGAAATCGTTTTTGAGAACATTTTCGTGTATTTCGAAACCTCACCAGTTTTCTGTTATTTTTCAAAATCCATTATATAGTTTAAAAGAATATCAGGACAAATCAAAGCAATAAATAACTTAATTAAGCCCTTCGTCCAAAACTGGACGCCAGAAGGTTAACATATCTGAGGGAGGTCTTTGATTGAAAAATATCCTTACGAGATGGCCTCCCAGATTTTTATTTATTTATTAATAGGACTAAATTATTGAACCTTTTTTTAAAACATTTTTTCTGTCATTTTTCAGTTCTTGTTATATGTCATAGACTTTGTACCACCATTACAGTGTTTAAATTTTTTCTCTCTAGGACTTATGTCATGTAAATGATTTTGGAGTTTTTTTATAATTTAACACCGAAAAACACATTTTAACAGCTTTGTTATACCGATGCTATTAGTAATTCTTTTAATCAATGAAGAAATAGAAATTTAACATATTGGAAGATACTCTCAGAATTTTGCATTGTTATGAAATGGAAGATTTTCAAAGTGTACTTTAGTCGGATAAGTTAAGGCGATGCACTACGTCGTGTAATATTTTTAATTGAGCAGCTATCAATAACAACCCTTACGTAGATGGCGATAAGGTTTAAATTCCCGCTTAACACCATCCGCCTGTTTTGATTTATGCAAAAAAAACATGGCCAAAAAGTGCCTTTTATTTTATTTTGTGGATGTTCAGGCATAAATATTTAATTTTTTTTCGAAAATTTTTATAAATAACTTAATTTTCCACATTATACAATAAAATCATAACCGAAAATGGGTTCGTAAATATGAGATTTTGAACTTTAAAGCAGTTTTCATAGGCCTTATACATTATATTTTTCTGGGCTTATAAAAAGACTTATCTAAAAAATACTCGATTATTTGAAAGGCCAAAATGTATTCTACTCGCAGTATTTTATTAAAGCATCTGAAAAATTTCTAGGCGACCAAATTTTCAAAACAAAAACACATGATTTTGCATTACTACGTATGGCATCGCCTTAATAATATTTAGTCCCTTTTTCGCCAATGCACCAAGTTTCAGTTTGAAAATAGTATTATTTTAAGTACAACGGTTTTTTTTGTCACCCTACGCCAACTGCTCCCAACCGTCTGGAACCAATGAGACTATGGCATCCCCAATCGGAGAATATTGTGAGGCTAGTAGGTAGGTAGCAGGGAAGGGAAGGAGACCAAGAGGGAGGTGGTAAAGTATATTAATATTTAGATCTGGTCACCAAACACTACTAAAGCCATTTCAAGCAATTGATTACTGAAAGTATCTACCACTCCGGAACGTGCCACAAATATACTATGTACTCATAGACATATGAATATTAGTACACCTGCCCTAAGTGATTAAAAGCGTATTATTCCCCACTCCCCATACCGGTTCCATTGGAGCCGGCTGTGCTCGCGTATGGCTTCCCGTGAATCTTGAGAATGTGACGTCATCATTCTTGTTCGAACTAGCGTCGAGCTATGGTCGAGGCATTTTATGAAATAACACGGCGAAATAGTGGCTTGTGATATGAAAACTTGTAAAAATAGATGTGAAAAAGAGAATAAACCCAATTGTCGTATTACATTCCATATGTAAGCATCATTTTAAGCTTATTCACGTCGTATAATATGAATCAGTTGTAGAAACATATACTATCACATCGAGCCAACATTGGTCGAATGTAGCGATTCTCAAGTGTGCGCATCGTTGTTACTGGGAAGTAAATTATGAACACTTATAAAAGTGTCTTAACTAAATACGTAAACAAAATATTCGAAATTTTTTTTTGCCGAATTTGGACTTCGCAAATTTATTCATAACGTGGCGAGTAATTTGCGCTCCCATGTAAAAATGTCTATTCATTCAAAAGCAGATTTTACTTTTAAGAACTAAATGGTGATATTATAATGCGAGATGCCTATATACTGTCAGATTGATTTATTGACGAATCACAGTCAGCTTTACCCCCTTCGTTCTTCAACAGTTGATTTTACCCCTCACCTTTAATTTCTAGTCCATATATTCATATGTCTGTGTATGTACTATATTATTTTATGTGAATAATTTGTGAAATAACACTTAATCAAATAAAATTTATTGGGCATGCCGGGATTCGAACTCGTGACCTCCGGATTCGTAGCCAAGGATCGTCATCACTCAACCGTGGAGGCCGAGTTGATAGTTTAGTTAATTGTTGTTATTTAGTCTGATTTCTCAAGTTTAGTAATACGATGATAATAACATTGGTTCTGATTACTGATAAGTGATAACCTTGCACATAAAGAAAAGTGTAAATATCTCCTTTCACTCGCTGCGAGGAATATTGCGTAATGCTCCCATGTGTGCTGTGTGAACACCTCACTAATCACACTCACTACTCACAGACATGTGCGGCGCTCTGTTGACACTGCTTACCACTTACGGCACTTACTGCTGTTGGTTATTGCTATTAGTGAACCCAACAGTGGCGGAACTTTAAATTTCTTCTCCCAGGCAAAAATTAAAAAATCCGAACCTCTTAAATGAACAAATTTCGTGGATGGATAAAAGATTACTAAAACATTTTTGGGCTATACGAATATCACTAACTAACTAACTAATCATCATGCCGTTTCTCCGCAGGGGTAGGCAGAGAGGACGGACCGCCAAACAGCTCGGTTTTGGCACAAACATCTTGCCTCATTCACATTCATACATCGTCTCAGGCATACTCAAGTATGTGATTCACTTGATCGTGCCATGTCTTTTTCTACCCCCTTCGTTCATTCGCTCTACATGCCCAAATCATCCTTTTTTATTCTTACTCATTACGCTCTTTAACATTGAAGACAATATTAGTGATTCTTAAACGAAAATTTGAAACGGAAAAATCAGAAAAATTTTCAAAAATGATTTGGATTTAATATTTTATATATGTTAATTTGTTATGATGAAATTTTTTATAACTAAAAAATACTACAGATTATGATGGTTTATAATACTTCTATGAATCATACATTTAAATACCAAGATATAGGTAGAGATATGTTTAGTAAATTTGCCGATTTAGTTTGATAAATTTAACAAAGAACTTCTTTAGTGAGTACTTGTATCATGGATAAATGATTTGATTATTTCATGTTTATATTGTATCAGTGACATATTCCATACATCTATGTGCGAATACATTTTTCCCAAGGTTTGAATTCTGTGTAGTTGTATATTGAACTGCGCTCTGGTCGCAGTATTACCACAATAAAACGGTAGTACTGACCTTGTATTTATTTTGGTTTCATTGTTTATAATTCAAAACCGATTTTGCTTATACACCTTTTGAGATGTGTGGCTGATAATTGTGTGGGGAGAGAAAAATATGAGTTCCGCTACTGGCCACTGGGTGGAGAGTCTATAGTCCACTTGTTCTGCGGTAATGGTTATGTACTGGACGTGCGAACGAGTTCCTTAGCTGAGCTCAAGAAATGAATAAGTTGTAACTAGACCAAGGCATTCTAGAATTCATATTTAGTTTTAGGATAACATGTTATATCATCTACGTATTTCTCATTTGCTCGACAACTTCTCTGCTTGTTAATCAGTTCGACCTCAGCAAGGCGAAATGGGATAGGAAGACAGATAATTAATAAATCAACCTATTTGTAATTGTATTTCTGTAATACATCTATTTTAAAATGTCTTTAAGGCGATGCCATACGTAGTAATGCAAAATCATGTGTTTTTGGTTTGAAAATTTGGTCGCCTAGAAATGTTTCAGATGCTTTAATTAAATACTGCGAGTAGAATACATCCTAGCCTTTGAAATAATCGAGTATTATGATTTTATTGTATAATGTTGCAAATTAAGTTATTTATAAAATGATCGAAAAAAAAAAATTTATGCCTGAACATCCACAAAATAAAATAAAAAGGCACTTTTTGGCCATGTTTTTTTCTTGCATAAATCAAAACAGGCGGATGGTGTTAAGCGGGAATTTAAACCTTATCGCCATCTACGTAAGGGTTGTTATTGATAGCGGATCAATTTAAAATATTACACGACGTAGTGCATCGCCTTTAACGTTTGACTGAGGATTGAACCTTCCTCCCCAGGGACTGGAGTCAACCGCGCTGCAATCTCGCTAAATACCGATCGGTTAGGACCGACAATTATGCCGTATATTAACTGCTGTAATGTTATCCAATTTCAGAGAAAAGCGTGTATGTCCGCGTTTGTTAACGTGATTGCCACCAAAAAAAGTATTGTCATCGACAACGAGTGTATCTGCTGAGTTTCAGCTATCGCATATCGGGAAGTGTGTTAATTTCCGCTTTCGAGATTTGCATTTATTCATTACCGAAAACAAGAGTGAAATTCAAATAGATAAGTGATAAATATTCGAGTTACGAGCTAGATGGCTACTTTAGTTCTAGTATCTCTTAGAGTTTATAGAATTTCCCGAGAGATGTTTCTATTATTACAGGTTCGCCCCTCCCGCTCCAGTTCAGAACTGAGATTAGCATGCAAGCAGTAAGGTTTGTAGTAACAGAAAGATTTTGAGAGCATAACAGAGAGAACTCTGGTCTCCAGGCCGCCCTGCACAATTGTTCACAAATATAAGAGTTTCTAGTATAAATTTACTAGACGAAATGTTTTGTCGTGAAGAATGAGTTATTATTTATCGAGAAACCATTAAAAACAATTAACCTCAAATTACACCTCTTACATTTTCTACGTTTCCTGATTTTTGAGGTTTTCCTTCCTAATTGCCGTTTTACATGACACCCTTTTTCATCCAGTTCGGGATGAAAAATGGGACGTGTTCTATTTTGGTAGTTGGTACCGTGAGAGACGTGGTTGGTATGCTCTCATTGTTTTACGTAACTGTATTACGTGAAAATGTTGCAGGTTTATTCAGTTTTATATTTAAAGTATTAGTAAAAAGACTACAATATCTCGTTATTACTGTTAGGTATTGTGATTTTCGCGCGTATGTTTGATGATTGACATTTTTTTCTGCCATCTCTCATTGTTTTACGTAACTGTATCATTCATTTTATATTTTAAATATTAATAATTTGTATGTATTAACTACAATATATATATTTATTACTGATTGTGAGTGTGCATTACTGTTATATATTGTAAATTTCACGTGTATGTTTGATGAAATTTTTAGAGTGGGCCCCGATTTAGGAATCGGTATGAAAAAAGTATGGTGTAAGCCAGTCATAAATCTCTATTTTACATCCTATTTATTGTTATTCATCTGTCAAATAGGTGTTTTATTTTTGGGTAGTAGGTACCCATTAAAAATGGAACACACCGAAAGAATAATGTTTATAATACACTATTAACCCTTTGGGGACGATAAATATTCTACATGTTCTTTGTTAGTTTGGTCGTAATGTTTTCCAAAACCTAAAATTTTAAATTAAAACACGTTTACTTACGCATTTGCTGTTATATCTTTTTGTTCACCGTTATCTTTTATTTATCTTTTTACTTCTACCATCATGTAGGATTACCTCCCGAAATTAGTGCACTTTACTCACGGACACCTGTATATTATAATAGAATAGCTTTTTTCTGCGATATTCTCATAAAAACCGAATAAACACAAATTTATGTTGCACTTAATATCACAATGTTTATAATTTTCTTCTCAAAATTTATGCAAAACAGTCACTGTATAGTTGTATAATAACCTCCCTCGACCAGGTAAATAAACATATCGGGTTTAACGCAAAGTACTGGTGATTAATTATCTTACAAGTGAGCAATAGACATAATTTATTAATGGTATTATTGATTCACCTACTCTACTATAACTCATTCCCTTCAATATCCCCTCGCAAAGACTCAGAAATAATGAACTGCTCTTCCTCACCCATCATTCCAAAAATTATGGATATTATTCACCATTGTCCAGAATGTGTAGACTGGTCAACTCAAGTCAAAACCTTAACTTTTTTGGGATATATATTCGAATAAATGTGGAATTAATATTGGATATTTTGCATTTCAGAGAAATTCGCAAACCTGGTATAGTCATAATCAAGGGAGAATTTACCACAGATTTCTCAAAAAAAATATTTAAACTGGCTGGACACTGTCCCGCGCAGTGTGCGGGGTCACTACTATACTGACTTGCCGCGCAGTGCGCGGGATTCGTCCGTAAAGAGTTAACACAATAATTGTAAATTATTTCATAAATACACTAAGAAAGATATACAAAAGAAAGATTGTGTCACTAATAAGCCTGCTGAAAAGACATTCTTTAGGAGCTTTTTCCAATGTTTTTTTGTTTGTTACTGGAAGTTTTAGGTAATGCGTTGTATTTGGTTGTATTGCATATATGCGATGAATTGTAAGGAGTTAATTCCAAATTTAGTTGTGTAAGTAGGTATATGACAAATCATTATTGTTACGGACGTACTGCTCCGGGCTCGGCCACGGTCGCCAATCTATAATCTACGCCAATCTGTCTAATCCTAAATTGTATAAAATGAAAGAAATGTATAAAATGTATGTCTGAACCCCTATGTAAAAATGAATATGTAAACAATAAATGAAACGTCGGAGCTTGGCTAGGAGACACGGGCAGAGAAGTATACCGAGAGAGCTGGTGGATTAATAGCATTTAATTAGCATAGCATTTAATTTTGACTTTTGAAATATTGGCATACAGAGCTCCGGGCCAAAAAGGCCCCTTTCTCTTTCATAATGATTTTAATAAAGGTTGTAGGAAAAATAGATTTAGTTTTTAAGTTTTTTTAGAAAAAATTTTTTGCAAAATACATGGCTGCAATATGGGGGGGAAAGTTAGCGTAATTTTTTAAGTGGTTGTCGAGGGGAGGATTGGTGTTGTTTAGGGATTTTATTGGTTGTGGATGGAGTTGAGGAGTGTTTCGACGTTGGTGAGGATACGGCTGTTCATTTCTAGCGCGGATCTTAGTTGAGCGGCAGCGTTTGTCAGGGCCTTGATGATATGAGGGGTTAAAGTTGGGAGGTTGGGTGAAGGGGGAGAGGTGAGAGAGTCTTGTGAGAGTGGGGGAGGGGTGGAGAGGACACGTAGGATCGGGGTACTTGTGGGGGCCAGCGGGGTATCTGATGTTTGTATGTCATTTTGGGTGATGGGAGTCTGATCGATGTGGTTTTGTAGCGAGGATGAGGGGGTGGGCGCAGTGTTGAAGTTGGTAAAGGAAGGGTGGGGCCAGGAGTTGGGCTTTGGGATCGGTGTATGCATGAGGGGGCGTAGGTTGGAGGGAATTGCGAAGCGAAATCTGTTTGAGAAACGGGGGGAGGGGCGTTCGGGGCAGCCTTGGTAATTGGCCGGGTGGGGGCCGGTGCAGAGAGCACATTTAGCTGGTGTATCGGGGGTTTTTGTGCATGAGCTGGTTGGGTGGTGGTCGCCGCATTTGACGCAACGGGGAGTGGCGTTACAGCAGGATGAGGAGTGGCCAAATGCTTGGCATCGGTGACATTGGCTAACTGAGAGGCGTCTGCGTTGGGGTTCAACGGAAATTTTTAGGTGGAGGATGGATGTGAGCTCTGTGAAAATCTTTTTCGCCGCTTCGGTTTTGGTCAGGTTGACCAGCATGAGAGGTATTTCCCTGCGGGAGGGGCCAGTCCGCATGCGGTGGACTGAAATGACGGGATAGGTAAGGCCAAGAACGTTGCTGATTTCTTGGCTGGTGATCTCTTCGGGGATGCCTCTGAGGACAGCTCTTAGGGGTTTATCTTCTGGTAATTTGTAGGAGTGGTGATCGATATTACGTTCAAGGAGGAAAGTGATAATGCGGGTTAGGTCGTGGGAGGATTTGGGGTGGATGGTGATGGATTTTGATTGATTTTTTGCGTAAAAGTCAATACCTCTGTCTGTAAGGGTTTTCTCGAGAGAGGCCCATCCCGATTTGGAATGAAGTACCACTGGGGGGATCTTTTGGGTCGATACGACCACCTGAGGTATGTTGGGGGGGGTGGCAAGATTTACGGGAGGGGTGGCAGATTCTTGAGGGGGGGGGGTAAGGTCTTGAGAGAGGGTTGTTTGGTGTTGGGTGGGGGTAGTAGGGTGATGTGGGGGGCTGGTAATGTAGGGGGAGGGGGTGACAAGGCGATTTTTGTACGGGAGAGGGGAGAGAGGTTCAACGAATTTTTTAGGGGGGGGGTGAGGTAGGCGATTTCCTGCCGCGAGATCGTTTACGTGAGACTTTGGTCGTTTCCCAGGCCATTTCGTCGGTACTTGAGAGTTCGGAGGCTGACGCCTCTGAGCCAGAGAGATCTGCCTCGGACTCCTCTGCAGCCGAGGAGTCGTAGGAGCGGAGAGAAGTTGGCGAGGTGATGGGGGCGCTGATTGGGGGAGAGGCGAGGAGCTGACCGGCGAAGGAGGCCGCGCTCAGAGTCGGGGTGTTTTCGGGAAGGGGGGGTGAAAGGGTGGTACGGTTGATGGGGGTAGTGGTCTCTAAGTCTATGGGCGGGTTGTTGGGAGAGGATGGGGGGGGGGTAGGGGTGCGAGAATTTAAGTATTGGCGATAGGTGAGATTAAAGACGTGGATTTTCTCCTCTACAGAATAGGTATTTTTGTCGGGGCGCGACGCGAGGAACGATGTCAGTTCCAGATCGATGAGATCGTTCTCGTCGATGGTGGATTTGGGAGAATTGACGTGGTGGCAAGACATTTTGGATTTGATGAGATGGGGACGGAGCGACATTGGTGGTGATTTGTAGATAGAATATTTAAGGTTGGGGTCGGTAAGTGAGTTTAGAAACTTGGAGAGACTGTATGCCAAATATAACAAAAGACAAAAGACTTACAGGTTTGGATGGTAGAGATGGTCTAGTCGGTGGAGTTATACAGCGCTGATTTCGTGGGACGCACAGGTTTGGTGGCTAGTGATGGCTTTACTCTTCTTTCAAGCGGGATGCACTATGGGTACAAACACTGGGGTCACAGCACGAAAGTTCAAAAACACTGTATAAATTGTTTGAGTATTGTTTATTTTTCACAAAAAATCACTGCAGGGACGCTAGACGCGTATATGTCTGTGGTAGGTAAACTTTCACTTTCGTAAAATAATTAATGTTTTTATTGTTATGGTAGTTTGCAGAACGAGTTGGTAACGGGCGGAAAATTCCACGAACTTGAATTAAAACTTGATAATCACTGTTGGTTGCTAGGCCAGGTGAGAACGGTAATTAGTGAGCGCGCGGGGATTATCACTGTTGGTTACTATGCCGGATCAGAACGGTAATAAGTGAGCGGGCGGGATTACCCAGAGTTGCGGTCAAATTAAAACACTTGGAAAAACACGGTGCACAGGTGGTTGCGGAGCGATCACTTGTAAGGTGTTGACGGTAGCGGTGTCAGAACGAGACTTTGTTTTGCTTGTCGATTTTGACTTTTGTTAGCATTTAATTCGGGCACGGTTATGAGAATCGTGCTTATACGAGAGGGAACGTTCGGCCGCGACCCGAAGCAAAGGGCCGTGCGCCGTCATAGCGTGCGAGGTGGTTTGCCGCCCGAACGTTCCACAAGCGCGATTCTGAGGACCGTGCCTGAACACAGAGAGGCCGTGGTCACGTTCGGCCACGGGCCCAAAATTACCGGCCGAGAGGCGGTAACCAGACCGGCGGCGGGGCCGCGAGCGCGTCACAAACACGGGCTTCGATTCCCAGAATCAAAGAGAAAGTTGGCCCGTGTGAGCGTCGCTCGGCCAGCGCCTGCCGCCGGTGGCCTATAAAACGGGCAACAGTCCCTTGAAAAGACAGACTTTTTTTTTTTTTTCAACAAAAACAATTGCTTGGAAGATTCATCTTCCCACCGCAAATTGTCTTTCTTGCGCTCTCCGAGCCCACCGACTCGCTCTGCGAGCCAATACAGTCCTCCAAATATACTGTACAGTCCACCCACTCTGGCATCCCTCACCACTGACCACCTGCGCTCCTTGACCTCGTTATCCATCCTACTCTGCCCTACGACCTACCCGTGCCCCGCCCTATCTGACCTGCATCTCCACCCACTGACATGGAATCTTACCTCCTTGAACTGGAGAAGCTGGATCCTCCAATTGAGGCTCTCCAGACATTTATCAACAATATGAAAAGAACGGTCACCAAAACCCCCCAACGTAAGGTGACCTTCTACCCGGATGGGGTAAACCCCTCGGCCACCACCTACCTCTCAGGCACCGCACGTAAAACCCCGCCCATCGCCACCCAACCGCCCACTACCTCCGCCTACACCTCCACCGCCTCCACCTCCGCCGACCACAGCCTGGCAAGCCTCACTGCACTTCCTCCATCACCAACCAAGGACTTCCCGCCTCTCTGGACCACCCCGAATAACCCGATCAAACAAAAACCGCCCACGCCTCCTCAGACCCTCGCTACCACCAACCGCTTCCAAACCCTGGCCCCGCCCTCCTCTAACGAAACAATATCGGACACAATCACCACTGACGGAGCAGATACCACAGACTACACAAACACCACCAGCACCCCGACTCCCGCCCGACGTCCCATCAAAATCCCGCCCATCATCATCAAATCCGACTCCAACTGGAATACCATCAGAAAGAAGCTGGAGAACGCCGGTGTGCGCATCTCTCACGCCAAAGCCATCCCGACAGGTGTGGTTGTCCACACCGCCGACTCCTCCAGCTTCCGACTAGCCACTAAAATGCTGGAAGAGATTAAAACAGACTTCCACACCTTCGAGCTGCACGAGGACAAAACCACCAAGGCAGTTCTGAGGGGAATCCCGACACAAATCTCGGAGGAGGAGATTCTCCTCGAACTGCAGGACCTCGGTCTCCCGGCCATCTCCGTCTCCAGGATGAGGTCGGGACCCGACCGCACGAACGTCCCGATGGTCCTCGTGCAGCTCACCCACGGCGAAGAGGGAAAACAAATCTTCAACATCACTCACATATTCCACCTTCGCATCAAAGCAGAATTCCTCGACCACAAATCAGCCCCTACCCAATGCCACCGATGTCAATTTTTCGGCCACTCCGCCAAAGGCTGCCATCTCCCCCCCCGCTGCGTCAAATGCGCGGGGCCCCATTTTACCGCCACCTGTCTGAAGCAGAGAGAGGACGGCCCGGCTACCTGCGCCAACTGCGCCGGCCCTCACCCGGCCAACTTCAAAGACTGCCCGAAACGCCCCGCACCCTCCACATCCACGCCCCGTCGAACTGAGGTACCTCCCTTAATCACTTTCACCTCCCGCCCAGTCCAACCATCCACCTCCTATGCTCAGGCATTAAACCCCCCCCACCAAATCCCCCCTCCTTCCCCCACCCCCTCTCACCTTCCCCCCTCCAACCTCCCCCCTCTCCGTCAACCCCCCCCCCCACCACCACCCCCCAGCCCTCAGCTACCCCCTTTAGTTTCTCAGACATATTCAAAAATAACTTCTTTTCAAAGATCGGCGAACTCATCGCTGATCTACTCCCTAAATTCCTATCTGCCACCTCGCCGGCAGACTACCTCTCGATTCTCTTTGTAGCAGCCCCTCAAATCATTGCCCTCTTTACTAATTAAATGGCTAATTCTACCAAGCCCTCCGCGCTACGTTTGGCATTCTGGAATGCCAATGGTCTTGACAAAAACATGCACGAATTACGAATTTTCACCAACACACATAATTTAGACATAATACTCATAAATGAAACACACCTAAATCCCTCACACACACCAACAATCGCTAACTACACACTGTACCGAAACGACCGATTACACTCGCGTGGCGGTGGCACAGCCGTCTTCGTGAAAACTAAAATCGCCCACAAACACAACATCACCCCCCCCCTGACTACCATTGAAAGTACCTCCATCACTGTATTCACAAAACATTCAGGTCCATTGAGAATTAATTCAATTTACAACCCACCTGTTCAGACTTTACAAAAGTCGGATCTTGAATTACTTCTCGATGGACAAACGCCTACTATTCTAGCGGGGGATTTTAACTCAAAACACCCCGCTTGGAATAGTAGGCTCACCAACAAAAACGGACGTATCCTACATGACTTTGCCAACTCTCACCCCGACATAAACATTGCAGGACCCATAGAACCAACATTTTTCTCTAGCATCGGACACAGACCTGACGTACTCGACATTGCACTTTTTCACAACTCGTCCTGGGCATACAGTATCGAAACCATCTGCGACCTTTCCTCCGACCATAACCCCGTGTTGCTAACTCTCAACGAATTCTCTTACCCCCCCCCTGCAAAAATTAACAAAAAAACTGATTGGACATATTTTTCGCACAGAGTCGGGGAAAAAATATCCATAAATCCCCATATTAAAAATCCCTCAGATTTAGATACAGCGCACATACGTAGATTTTAATGATTTAGACGGCCAAAAGTATTTTTTTTTAAATCAATATAATGGTAAGGTATCTATTTAAATGGCGAGTCAACAGTTCTATGTACAATATAACATCCCCTCCCCCCTCCTTGGAAGCGCGGGAGTCGACTTTGATCAGTCGGAATTCGATAGTGAACAAGTGTGTACGTGTCGGCTCTCGGCGCTCTCCTAAACTTATAACTTTCCAAACGTGCATTATTCATTTCAAGCTAATATTTCCGTTTTAACTGTGATGGATTGCGATAATACAGGTAAGAACAATTTGTTTTCGTTACAGAAAAATTTAATTAACATTCTCTGTCATTCATTTTTAAAACGACAAACATCACTCTGTCAATTTTTTTTTTTTTTTAATATATTTAAATTCGAGTGCCTTTTTAATGTACTTATGAGTCCGTCCCTGTATTAATTTTCATCATACTATATAGTGCATATATGTAACTAACTAATTCCATAAGAAATAGCCGCGCAAAATCGCGCTTTTTTGAGCTAAGCCCTATTGAAAGGCTCTTTGTCAAATATAGGAAATATTGAGTGTGCGATATTTTGTATTAAAATTGTTTTTTTTATTTATTTCAGGTCTACCTACTACCTCGGGTACTAAAGTAGTGACTCGTCAATACATATTTGACCAAATACAGAGTCAAAATTTACCAACTTTAAATGAAAAACTTGACTATTATGAGAATTTTCTCCTTATGCGCTATGGGCACAACAAAGAGGCTAAAGAAGACTTTAAAAAAAGATTTTCTTATGTAAAATCACAAATTAAGCAACGATGGGTAAAGGCAAATAAACACCAAGATGTTTTCCTGAAAATAAACCAATCATGGTTAGAGGGAACATTCGAGATTCCCATTGAATCAGCCTCCTCGCAAGGTCGACCACCCAAGTCTTTTGGAGAACTAAGTGAGCGTAGTAAAAGAAGAAAAACGGAAGAAATAAGGGCCTCCGCAGGTGATGAAGTTATTGTTCACGCTGCTACATCTGTGTTGCAAACAACGGGACATAGGACCGCCTCGAAAGTGCTTAAAGATATTACGAACTCCCCAACACGGGCTAGTAAATATAGAAAAGCCTACAGTAGAGTTACCAACAACGATGAGGTACCTCAATTGACGCCTCTGCAAGCACTTAAGATGTTCGTTGAAGCTGATTTTACAAGACGACAGTATGAGATAGTAAGGGCAACAAATCCACAACATTTTCCTTGCTATGATCTTGTTTTGAAAGCAAAACAAGAGTGCTATCCGCCGAAAGAATCCCTAAGAATTACGGCTACTTGCGCGGAAAGTAATCTACAGTGCCTAATGGATCTAACCGTAACACGATTATCAAAATACCTAGAAGATGTGATAATCCGGCTTAACGAGCAAGAGAGGAAGTCGTTAATGATAATCTGCAAATGGGGTTGTGACGGTTCTCAGCAATCCAAATTTAAACAAATTTACGATAATGAGACTGATTCCGATGCCAACATTTTTATGAGTTCCTTTGTGCCTTTGCGCATTGTTTGTGGAAAAGAAGGCAGTAAAATTGTTTGGCAGAATCCAACTCCTTCTTCGTCAAGGTTTTGCCGTCCGATTCGATTCCGATTTGTAAAAGAAACAACGGACATAACTAAAGAAGAGATAAAATATGTGCAGGAGTCCATTAAGCAACTAAACAAAACAGTTGTTACGTTGAATGAAGAGGAGTTTTCGTTCGGGCACCAGCTCAAAATGACTATGATTGACGGAAAGGTGTGTAACGCAGCCACAGACACAAAGTCAACATCCCAGTGCTACATCTGTGGAGCTACTTCGAAAACCTTTAATGATCTATCGAAGAAAAATAGTGTAAACCTTCAAGCTTTGGAATTCGGCTTGTCAGTATTACACGCCCGGATCCGCATTTTTGAAAGCATTATACACCTTTCGTATAAACTGCCAGTAAAAAAATACAGGGAAAGAAAAACCGAAGAAGACAAGGCATTAGAAGCCCAAAAGAAGTTGGAAATTCAGGAGAGGTTTCGAAATGAAACCGGTTTGCTTATTGACATGCCAAAGGCCAACTTTGGCAACACCAATGATGGCAACACAAGCCGGAGGTTTTTTGAAAACCCCGAATTGGCTTCAGCCATCACAGGTATTAACTTTGAACTGATTTACAGATTCAAGGTTATTTTAGAAACTATTTCTAGTGGCCATAAAATTGATGCTGAAAAATATGATAAGTATGCGTACGACACAGCAAAATTGTACGTAGAACAAGTATGGTTGGCACCCAATGACGCCAACTATGCACAAGATATTGGTACATGGAAGCCAAATCATAAAAAGTTCGGGGCTCCTTCCAATTGGACAGCTATCGGAAGAAGCTGCAGAAGCCCGGAACAAGCATTTCCGATCGTACCGGCTAAACTTTGCCAGAAAGTTTTCTAGGGAAGAATGTAACTTAGATGTATATTATAGGCTTTTGTTAAGTTCAGATCCCTTCATTAGTTGCTTGAGACAAATAAGAAAACCTTCACGTAACGCATTTCTACCTGAAACGGTTAAACTTTTATTACCTGGTGACCCAAACACAGAGTCAGTAGAGACATCTGGACCTGAAGATACCGATTTTTAATGTAATTTTATATTTAAAGAAAACTTGTTAAATTCTGTTTCCATTCATTTGTATTTTTTAGTGAATTTAGCTCTGTTATATATTACTGTTCTTTATAACCTGACAAATATATGTATGTTTTTATAAATATATACCTTTTCTTTATTTTAATTGAACTTAGAACTAAAATAACCCCAAAAATAATTTTGGCCGCCTAAATCATTAAAATCTATCTATGTGCAGCGGTTGACGAATTCGCGAAGACAATAATGTCCGCAATTGACGAGGCCTCAAAACCTCTCCCCCCACCCCCCAAAATAAATTTCAAGGAAAACCTCCCAAATTCAGTAAAAGACCTAATTAAAACAAAAAATATCTTACGCCGCCACTGGCAAAAATATCAAAATCCCACCTTGAAAACTTCTATAAACCGAATCCAAGCCCTCATCAGAAAAAAACTTCAAGAGCACGTAAATTTCACCTGGAATTTGAAAATTCAAGAGATAAATCCACAGGACGGCTCTCTGTGGAAATTATCCAAAACTCTCAAAGCCACCCCCACCCCTAACCACCCCATTCACGCCGAAAACGGTCTCGTCTTCGACGATCAGGACAAATCAGAGGCGTTCGCTGACAGTCTTGAAAATCAATTCAGCCCCAGCTTCAAACACGCCGATCTAAATCACATTGCAAATGTCAACCGCAAAATCAATAATGTTTTAAATAATCTCCCCAATACAAACATACATTTTACTACCCCAGCCGAGGTTATCCGCGCTATAAAAAGCCGGAAAAATAAAAAAGCCCCCGGCCCCGACGGCGTCACAAACTTCGCTCTTAAAGCCCTCCCCCAAAAAGGAATACTAGCGATAGTAAATCTCATCAACACAGCCCTCAGACTGCGCTATTTCCCGAAAAGCTGGAAACACGCGCACGTCATTCTTATCCCAAAACCGGGAAAAGACCCCCTCTTCTGCGAAAATCACCGTCCAATCAGCCTTCTATCAAATATTGGTAAAATCTACGAACAGATCCTTTTGACACGGCTCCTCAAGCACATTGACGAGGTTTCAACACTACCTGAAGAGCAACACGGTTTTAGATCAAATCACTCCACCCTCCATCAACTCCTCAGAGTCTCCGAAATCATTATCGGAGGCTTCAATACCAAGCGATCAACTGGCGCCATTTTCCTGGACATAGCCAAAGCTTTCGATAAAGTATGGATAAACGGCCTGCTTCTCAAACTCCACGAAACAGGCATCGATCCCCAACTACTCGGTGCCTTCAAATCATTTCTACGCCATCGTACTTTTCAAGTAAAATACGGTGGCGCTCTTTCAAAAAAACGTTTCATGACAGCAGGGGTCCCGCAGGGCTCTCTGCTTTCTCCAATCCTCTTCAATGTCTACACTCACGACATCCCCCTCTCTGAAAACTCAAATTCTCACAAAGCTTTGTACGCAGATGACACCACAGTTATGGTTAGATACTGCTCACCCAGGATGATTACATACCGACTACAAAAAAACATTGATTTACTCCAAGATTGGTACGATAAATGGCGTATAGACGTGAATCCCTCAAAGAGCGTGGCCGTCTTTTTCTCTCGTAGAAAGAGCAGCCGCGCCCCGCGAGAGGAAATAACGATGTACGGCCAATCTATACCGTGGCAAAAATCGGCCAAATATCTTGGAGTTACACTTGACAGACGACTCACATGGACAAAACACATAAAAAACACCCTACAAAAATCAAAAAACACATCCAACGCCCTTTACCCGTTGCTACACTCAAACTCAAAAACTTCCATACAAAACAAACTACTCATCTACAAAACACAAATACGCCCCATCATGTCATACGCCTCACCCATTTGGGGCACAGGTAACACAAAAAGTCTCGCCACATTCCAGAATGTCACACTTAGAAGATATACCAAAAGCCCCTGGTTTGTCCGAAATAGCATTATTAATTCAGGCACGAAAATCCCCCCATTTAAAACACATATGGTAGAATTAGCCAAAAGATTCTATACGAAACTTCCTATGCACTCAAATCCAAGCATAGCATGTCTCGGGCGCTCAAGTCCCGACGACAAACCCACCTATCCATTCCCAGTCTCTATAACCTTCCCCCCTTGATGAGTGGACTTAAATAAAAAATTAAATTGCAACCAGATATACAAAAAATATAGTATAAATTTTACAAACACATTTATTTAAAACAATATATAAAAATCAAAATAAAAAAAATCTTTTACAAAAAAAAAAAAATACATATATAAATAAAATTTAAAAAATACCTACAGACAAAAAAAAAAATAAAAAATACAAAAAATATAGTATTTCAGTCCTATAAGTTGCTATAGGCAGCCCACTCATCGGGTAGAAAAAAACCATCCCCCAGGTACTTTACACCCTCAGTTCACGAGACATGGAGAAAATATTCCCCGAAACTCGAAATTGCACAATAGATACCAGAAAAGACAGATAGCCAGCAACCACCACCAGCTCAACACCTCTCTCTCTGCTCTGCCTTCTACCTCGCTCCGACTTCTGCTTCTACTCGCCTTCTTTCACTCTGACCCCCGCTTCACCCTGGACCACGGACTTGCCTACCCCTTCGGACCAGACCCGGACTCAGCATCAAGGACGCGAAAACAGCATTCGGACCAGCTACAACGGCATCAGAGACGGCCCCGTTCTACCCCTCCACGCCACTGAAGGAAGACATCTTACGCCTCCACAGATTGGGATCACCGGCCCTATCTACAGTCTTGTGTGTCACGATTACGTCTGATACAATTATTATTATTACCAGATTATAGTTTTCGTGCGTATTATTCAGTCGATCTATTAGCAAATTATATTAGCTTAGGCATCTCCGTAATTTCTTATTTGTTTTTGCTGAAATTTCCGCCAAGACACCATTTGAATAGTAAATTATTATGTTATCCTCGAAATTGAAAGAAGAAGCAATCAATTAAGCAAAAAAATTTACATATGTACTTACTATTCTGCAAATACACAGTGTTCCGTGGTCGAGGATTAAGGCTTTCGACTAGCAATCCAAAGGTCGCGGTTTCAAATCCCGGCGGGCGTAAATAAATTTTGTTATGAATGTGCATTATTTCACAATACGTTAATTAAAAATAATATATTGTATATTTGCGACACTTTCCAGAGTGGAAGATACTCTCAGTATCGCCCTGATTCATATTTGGAACGTTGCTTGAAATGGATTTAGCCGTGTTTGGTGACCAGTGTGCCACCTTCCTCTTCCCAATCTTCTTCCCCTCTCCAATACCCTCATCCTCACAACATACCCAAATTGGGAATGCCTTACGGCCGCTGTTCCCAACTTTTTAATCGTTATCTAAGTTCAAATCTTTGTTTTTGCTCAGCCAAGCGATTTTTAAGCATTTTGTAGGGAACGTTCGATTTGCGTTGTTCCCAATCATTTTATCTTTGAAAATCTTAAGTAGCCCCACACACTACCGCACATTACCATAGACAATAAAATGACATCAAATTAAAAACTTTCTATGTTAAATTAATATGAAAGAGTTAATTATTGTAGCTCTTATTAATACACATTACTTCTTTTAAATACCGTTATTCATAAACTGGTATTTCATATTTTTTAAACTAACGTATATAATATATTAAAAATAAAGTGACAACTTGAACGTGATGCCACAATCGGGACTTCCCATTTGATTTGGCAGATCGACGTAAGTTTTTTCTCCGTGCGACAGCAAAACAAACCCAAACAAACCTTAAAATGGAGATCAAAGCAAAGCGTGCGAAGAATAACATTAAATTGATAGAATAGAAAGGTTTTCAGATCTGACATGAGGTAAGGGCAAAATATTTCGCACATTCATCGCAAAAATGACACTTGCGTAAATAAAATTAAATTCTCCTCAATTAGGTTCAAAATATACAAAAAAACACGTTTTCGTCATACGAAAACGGTCAAAAAATTCTTTGTCATTTAATTCATTTGTAGTTATTTTCATATGTACTTTTTCTATTTTACATTGTCTTTGCCCTTCACATACATGTACTCTCCATTCACTGTCATCTATGTTTTCTTATTCGTGTCAATATTATGGTTTTAATGGACATATTGTCCGTAAATTAATAAATAAATAAATAATTCGATGTAATTGACATCCACACCCTGTCGCCGCCTGTATAACCCGATGTTTTCATCAATTACTTCGGCCCATTCCGCAATATCTAGTATATCAAAAATGTCTAAAACTTCTCTATCCATTTTAAAACGATAATGACAAATGCAACACAAATAACTGAAAGGAGCGCGACTGTCGATTGTCAGAGTGACATTTGATCATTGATTCGCGGTATTTTTTCACTCTGTCGACACTTTTTGTAACTAGCTTTTTCCTTACATATTGCTTAAATAGCTAATCTAGCTGTCCGGCTGGCTTAGACTGAGCGGCTTGCTTAAGCAATTATTGTGTGTTGGAATTACGTAGTGCAGTGGTGATTCGCTTAGAATTTGATTATTAGGATTGGGAACAGCGGCCGTTAGTCTAGCTGGCGCCAGATGGTTCGGAGGAATTGGGACTCTTGTGTAGTATTATTGACGGCCGGCATAGTCCAGTGGTAACGCATTGGACTGCCATTCCGAAGGTCGCGGGTTCGAGCCCGGCGTGCGCAAATAAATTTTATTTGATTAATTTGTGTTATTTCACAATTAATTAATTAAAATAATATATAGTATATTTGCGGCACGTTCCAGAGTGGAAGATACTACCAGTATCGCCCTGGTGTAAGACCACCATTCAGAATTGAAACGTTGCTCCAAATGGCTTTAGCCGTGTTTAGTGACTAGATCTGAATAGCCAGGTACTTCCCCACCTTCCTCTTTCCCTTCCCCACTTACCTTCAGCCTCACAACATCCCCCAATTGAGGATGCCATAGTCTCACTGGCTCCAGACGGGAGCAGTTGGGACTCTTGTGAGGTATTCACTATAAAAAAAAAAATAAAAAAAAATTCACATAAAAAATAAATAAAAATTACAATTTTACCCATGTAACCAAAGGAAGGAGTAACATGATAATGATATAAAGGACTTAGCCTAGGAGGAAGTCTGTAAATAAATTGCGCCTTAGATTATATTTTGTGATGATTGTAGTGTTTCGCTTAACAGTTCGGAAACGACTCAGACCACGAAGAATCGAAGATGAGAAT
Organism: Hesperophylax consimilis; assembly: GCF_061612785.1. Taxonomy (NCBI): domain Eukaryota; kingdom Metazoa; phylum Arthropoda; class Insecta; order Trichoptera; family Limnephilidae; genus Hesperophylax; species Hesperophylax consimilis. The sequence goes on from NC_142851.1 coordinate 32,841,870, forward strand.
CAGACGTTTATTTGGTTCATCTGATCATCATAATTGGAAAGCAAAATCGGACACGTATTCCTGGTTTAACACGTGTAGTAACGTCCGACCAATAGTGGGACGCGAAAAGACACTCACACACTTACACGTGAGTTTAATTCAAGGGCTCCAAGAGCCTTTGACACATTACGCTATATTTATAATGCGCACATAAATTGTGCGCGGCATGTACGTATTATATGTTGGGCTAGCACACTATGCTATAATCTTCCCCAGGAGAGGCGGTCAGATCAATTGGGGAACTGCCGCGGAATATCATTTCTTTGTATGGGATCTGTCACCTTGGCAGATAACACCCGCGTCATTACGGCGCTCCGTAAATTGTTCTGCATAATTTTCAAATATAGCTTGGCTAGCAGATCATAGCGCATATCGTCGCCACGCCCACACTTATAACACATAATCTTTTTAGGTGTTTCAAATGTGTATAGGATTGTATGGCGAGCAATATGAAGTTATATAAAATATAAAACACTAGGAACTTATAGCGTAATCTTTCACCCCCTTAAAAGTGTTATAATTGTGCGTTCACTCTTCCTAAAATATAATTAAGGAAATTAATGTTTACCTGTTATCACACATTTTACGATGACGAATCCTTTATAAGGTTGTTATCATCGGTCACGCATGTGTATGCAGGATATATATATTTTTTTTTATTTTTTATTTATTTGTTAAGACATACACAGTACAATTAGATACAATTAGATATTTTTAGTTATTACATAGTTGTAGTACCTATTACGTATGTCCATAAAATATCATTACGTAATTTCGCCTGAGATTGTTATAAAAGGAAGGAAGTGTGTGGATAATAATAAAAATAATAAATAATAAATGAATTGAAAACAAGAATTATAATAAGCTCACGAATTGTAATTGACTGTTAATAAATAGGAGTTTTGAAAAATGATGTGAAAATATTTTTGAAATATGTCATGCTAAGAAATTTAATAAGTTAGTTTTGTATGTTAGAAAGGAATCATGAAAGATGTCTAAATGTAGTAATTTTTCGTAATGGGTGTATGTTGTGATTGCGCGAGTAATAACTGAATTGTTTGCTGCATTGGTATTGTTGGCTTCAATATGAAATAGTGTAGTGTGCCTGGTACGCCTCGTTGGAACATTTAAACCAATGACGGATAGCAATTCGGGACTATCTATTTTATTATTTAGCAGATTATGTAGAAACAACGGGTCTGACAATGTGCGTCTTTTTTGTAAAGTTAACATATTATTTGTAGTATTGTTGTATTTCTTGAGTAAATGTTTCGAAAATATATTCTGTATACTTTCTACTAAATCTATGTATACTTTATATTGAGGATTCCATATTGTGGAACCATACTCCAGTGGACTTCTGACCAATGAACAAAACAACATTTTCAGAGTCTTAGCACTTTTGAAAACTTTGCATATTCTTAATAAGAAACCTAGCATTCTGTAGGATTTTGAAATAATGTGTTCAATGTGCTTGTCAAAAATTAATTTGCTATCTAAGTAAACACCTAGATCTTTACACGTAGACATAGGTTGTAAAGGTTTGTTATTCAAGTTGTATGGATAGATGATTTTGTTTTTATTTCTAGTAAATGTAATCGAGTGACACTTAGATATGTTTAAGGACAATAAGTTTGATTCACAATATATGCACAAATTATCAAGATCGCTTTGCAATTCCATACAATCGGATAAACACTGTATAGCTTTATAAATTTTCATGTCATCCGCGTATAAAACAAAGTAACTATTTTTAAAGCAAACGTAAATGTCATTTATATAAATATTAAATAAGAGTGGTCCAAGATGCGACCCCTGGGGCACACCTGAGACGATTTCCGTTAAGCAAGATGCAAAACCATTGACAACCGTGATTTAGTGCCGATTATTGACGTATGATGCGATCCATCTATAGAGGTCACCGTGAATTCCTAGACCTAATAACTTTTGTAAAAGAATATAATGATTAACACGGTCAAATGCTTTAGAATAATCCGTATAAATGGCATCTACCTGGCATCGCATATCCATTTGAGCATGAAGAAAATTTGTAAAAAATGCAAGATTTGAAGTTGTGGAGCGATTTTTCATGAAGCCGTGTAGGGTGAGATAGTAGAATATAATTGATCGTAAAATACTTTACTTAGTATTGGTAATTTGGATATAGGTCGATAGTTCGAGTCGATAGTTCGATAGATCGATTTAATAGTATAATACATCATATACAGGATATAACCGTACTTTCGACTCTTTAGGTCCCTCAATTCTCTCATGCAGCCTGTTTAAAGATAAGAATAATTACTCCAAATTAACACGTGAAGAAACCGTTTAATGTTAGCCTAATAAATAAGGAAGCAATCGACGAAATCAGTCATAATTCAGTTGTCTGGCGACATTCGTAAAGTCTGTGTTTTATTTGCAAATCCTTACTCAGAGTACCTTCAAAAGGAAGCCGGCAGTTTGAAGTTTTGGCGTGAGCAGTGAGCGTCCATTAAGTGTCAGCTACACTACTCGCTTCGACGCTTCGACGAAGTCCTCGACGAAGTTAGCCGAAGTTCGAAGTGCGTGCCCACACACTCGTGCAACTTCGCGAGTAACTCAGTCCAACTCAGTCTCTCGGACTCGAGTCCTTTGACTCGGGCGCATTTACCGACAACAATCGGAAGTCGGGCGAAGCGAAGCGAAGTTACCCGAAGCGAAGTGAAGTTCGTGCCCACACTATCGTATTTGGTCAACTTCGATCAACTTCGCGAGTAGTGTAGCTGGGCTTTTAGAGTGGACATTGTTGCTGCGGTTACAACGAAGTTATCAGCAGTACCTACGCCATTAAATAATTTATTATTCTCTAGCGTTTTTACCAGAAAACATCACATGGCGATGACGCTACTGTACCAAAACCACTACCAGAATGATATAAACACACGACAAAATAACTTAGAAAACAACCAAATATAAATCTCGTTTCGGCTATGAAAACCCGACAACGATGACTGATTCGCGCAATCACAATTTCTAACCTTTTGCAAACGAATTATCCATGTATATTGTTTTGTAATCAACAATAAGATGTTTTCAGTAAACGTCGTAACAAACCGTGTTAAATCATTGATGACCCGGATTTTTTTTTAATTCCGTTGATGACCTTTCGTCTTCACTCGGAAATCGGAAATTTTTAAAGATTCTTGTCAAGACAAGAATGTGTCAAGGTAAATTGAAGACAACAAAACATTTTTAGTGTAAATAACCATTTTCACCTGTAAACAACCAACTTTTTTTTTTTTAATAAATATAATAAGCAGTAATTGTTGATTGAAGTACTAGTACATATTGAATTATTTGGCGGGTTGGAAATAAGCCGACGTAGCTCAGTGGTCCAGAGCGTCTGACCGGACATCAGAAGGCGCGGGTTCAATTCCCGTCGGCGGCGTTTATTTTTACTCGGGAGATATTTTCAATTTGTATTAACATGCGACTAATTATTGCTTATAATAATTAGTTATCCTTTATGCTATGCATAAAAACCTTGTCTTACAAACATTAGTTTATCATTAAAAAAATAATCTTAATTTTACTCTACCAACATGTAAAAGCCCTCTGGGCATATAAATAAATAAATGCTTCGGTATTGCCAATGTTTTTCTCAGGCGTCTCCGACTGCTTCCACCATTCACTACTGTATACCACAATGTTACTGTTAAAACACTACATTACATCGACTTAAATTCGATTCCGTATTTCATTTCGGTGCAGAGATATTAATCAGATTCTTATTCGTAGGGCGTTCCCAGCGTCTTTTTTCTATTAAAACCACTCTCTAAACACTCCTGGCACTAATAAGAACAAACTTATGCCGGCTGAATTTATAAATAACTAGCTCACCATTTCCCGGTGTTGCTCGACTTTTCTCTGCTTTCTATAAATACAATTCGTTTGTATTATACAGGATGTATCGGGACGTACCCGACAATTTTTAACTAGCGATTCCTCAGCATATATGGAGTAAAAAAATTTATGGCCACTTTGCTGTTTGGTAACGTTTTTTTTTTTAATAAAAAAATTATTATTCATATTTCACCACATGTCACCACTGTTTTATCCTTTGTCAAAGTTTGAAAACCCATCTGGCAAATATTTTATTCGAATTCCGTTGAATAATGCACGTGTGTACCTACATTGGCGCGCTTTTACAATCATAACGAAATGGGATGGCATTATTCGTCTCATTTTTAACTATTATTATTTAGTGTGTACGAAAGAGCGAAGACGCTTTTCGACATACTTGCTAATAACAGCTGTTGAACACGAGAAGCAATGCCAATGACAGTGAGGGAGTGTGGAAATTTTTTAGTTTTTTGTTTTTAATTGAAAAAAAAATGTTACCGGACAGCAAAGTGCCCATAACATTTTTTACTCCAAATGTGCTAAGGAATAGCTGGTTAAAGTTTGTCGGGTACGTGCCGATACACCCTGTATATATAAACCTTCCGGAAAAAAATCTCTAAATGATAGTTAAAACCCTATCAAAATACGTTGCTTAGTTTAGAAAAACTAAGGACTCAAACAGTGTTGCCAACTCAACTACTTCAAAATATGTTAGAGTGATGGGAAAAATATGCCAGAAATATGCTAAATTCCTTTAAAAAATGCCAAAAAAAAGCCAACATAAATTTAACTTATTATTTATTGAGAAATATAGTGATGGGAAAAATATGCCAGAAAAATGCTAAATTACTTTAAAAAATGGCAAAAGAAGCTAACATAAATTTAACTTAGAAATAAAATCAGTGAAATAAAATATCAATATCTTCATCTTCTTCTTCATTAACAGCAGCTGATGTGGAAGGCTGAGAGACGGAGTCGTAACTTTCTTTGGTCCCAATGCAGCGTAGTACTTCGTCAGGAACAGTATAAGAATAACAGCACTTTCCTGCTCTCTTTAGGCCAAATCTCACGTACAAAATGGCATTAAGGGTTCTCACCGCCAAAAGATTTCGGAGTTTTGTTTTGACCAGACTCATTTGGCCAAATACACATTCAATGTCCGCATTTGAATGCGGCAATGTTAAAATAGACATTGCAAAATGACATAAATCACCTAAGGGGTTATTATTAGCCGCATCTCCATTGAGACACCAGTTTTTCAATCGATATCATTTTTGTTAGTTAAAAAATTGGTTTTTATTATTTTCATGTTTCTGTAAAAATAAGCCAAATAAATATGCTATATGCTAAAAGCATAAAAGTTATGCTAAACATGGAGTAATTATGCCAAATTTAGCATATAATATGCTAACTTGGCAACACTGGGCTCAAACAGACAGACGCGGATAGCGACTTTGTTTTATACTATATAGAAAAGAATACATTTATTTTATTAAAATAATTGTATAGGAAATCATGTACATAGTACTATGTAGATTATTCATTGTTTGTACCCGTTTCATTGTCACGCAAATGCGCCATTAAAGCATCACTGCCCTGTAACATTGGAAATTGTGATAAAGGACGTACCATTTATTATTTTAAATTAGCCGACGTGTACCCGGCGTTGTTGTGGGTTATGCTTAAGAGATAGACCTTTTTAACTATCCCGCAGCCAAGTGGGGGAGTAGGTAGTACCCAAAATTACTATCCTCCTTATGTCAGCTTAAATACTTGACATATCATTTTAGTATTTTACGTATTTCTGCGTAAATACATAAGTTACAACCAATAATTGACTGAATGGTTGGGATTTCTATAGTTTAAAGGCCCATCAGACGTAAGAATTTTACGTATTTCTGCGTAAATACATAAGTTAAAACCAATAATTGACTGAATGATTGGGATTTCTATAGTTTAAAGGCCCATCAGACGTAAGAATTTTACGAATTTCTGCGTAAATACATAAGTTAAAACCAATAATTGGCTGAATGATTGGGATTTCTATAGTTTGAAGGCCCATCAGACGTAAGAATTTTACGTATTTCTGCGTAAATACATAAGTTAAAACCAATAATTGACTGAATGATTGGGATTTTTATAGTTTAAAGGCCCATAAGACGTAAGAATTTTACGTATTTCTGCGTAAATACATAAGTTAAAACCAATAATAATTGACTGAATGATTGGGATTTCTATAGTTTAAAGGCCCATCAAACGTAAGAATTTTACGTATTTCTGCGTAAATACATAAGTTAAAACCAATAATAATTGACTGAATGATTGGGATTTCTATAGTTTAAAGGCCCATCAAACGTAAGAATTTTACGTATTTCTGCGTAAATACATAAGTTAAAACCAATAATAATTGACTGAATGATTGGGATTTCTATAGTTTAAAGGCCCTTAAGACAGAAAAATGCATGGGGTCGTCGGAAGACCCACTTGGTTACCGACGTTTTGTTTGGCATCTTGGCCTGTCAACAGTTAAGATATACAATTCCGTAATACATCATTTTGATGTATCTCATAATATTTAGTCAGCATTAGCAATGTAGTGCCCGAACATGGGTGTATCGGCACGTACCCGACAAACTTTAACCAGCTATTCCTTAGCACATTTGGAGTAAAAAATGTTATGGGCACTTTGCTGTCCGGTAACATTTTTTTTAATAAAAAATTTACTATTCATATTTTCACCACATGTCACCAATGTTTTATCATTTGTCAAAGTTTGAAAACCCGTCTGGCTATATTTTGTTCGAGTTTCGTTGAATAATGTACGTACGTACCTACGTTGGCGCGCTTTTACAATCACAACGAAATGGCAGAATCAAAAATCCCATTAAATATCAATATAGCATCAACAACAATATTCATACAAACAATTGAAATAAATAATGAATAATGACTATTTTTAGCTAAAACAAAATAATAATGTCGTAGTTTTCTATATGACCACTCTAGCTCACTGAAAAGTCACGGACTCCATCCTTATTAGATATTAGTGATTGTGATTATTTTTATATCATTAATTTTTTAACATTATTGTCTTCATCTCAACTTAACTCGGAAGAATGTATTGTCACTAGGTACCTACAACAGAAATATCGTATCTTGCCTACTATCGCCGAGATATAAGAAATAGTAATTGACATAATATAAAATTATGTAATTGAATTCCTTTTATTTCGCTATGATCGGATCGATCATCATCGTGATAAGGTGTTGATTGTGCACATTCTATTATTTTATTGTGATTATCTTCAATGGAGGTAGATACCGACTTTTAATTATTTATCATTTTAATAGAGTGGGTACTGGTTAAAAGTGATAGTAATGATTTTAGGTAGGTACTTTAATGTTTCTATTAATATTCAACAGCCATTCAAAACAAAAGACTTTAGCTGGCAATGAGAAACAAAATGTGTTCCACCAGGGGGGTATAACTCCGATCGAAAATTGGAACCGAAATTAATATAAATATTATATCCACGAATGAAAAACTCTGAAATTCTATGGAATGAACTTTCAGAGACATTTGCATAATATGTGCATTGTAAAATAAGTAGGCTCCGAATGAGCATTTTACTGTCTATATATTGGCATATCTATGCTTTTTTAGGACCAATTTGTTTCATAGAAAAAGCTTCAAGATATCGATCTAGTGAGTGGTTTATTTATGGTTCCATATAAATTCAACACTGTACAACAAAAAAATGGATTATGTGAAATATAAAAGTACGATACGATTCGATAAAAAATAAAACGTGTTTTAATTTGCAACCGGTGAGTGCCATAGAAAACCTCGACCTGCCTAATAAAATACAAACCACAAAATAGCGCCAGGTACATTGTCAAATACATACTCCGTCAACATCCATATTATAAAACTAATGATAATTAGTTGGGGTCGTCGTCGCCGGGCGACGCGCGACGTTGGTAACAGCCATCTTACTAGCTAGTAGCATTTCTATGTCACAGTGATGTTGTAGCCAGTTGGAACCATTTCGGAATTTGCGGTTTTAGATCATTGATAAAATCAATAAGTCTTAATGAAAATATTAAAATTACACATTTTTAGTACAATTTAAGTCTTAGTTTAAATCATTCACACAATTTTAATGGTATTCATAGTTTGTGAAAATACCTCGTTGTTGTCCGGAAAAAGGCTATAATAGGCTATTTATCTTGCTCACCATTTCAATAATGCCACTCGTACACTTTACGAGAGCCGTAATTTTTCTTCATTCTGTAAAAGTGAAATACAGGGTTTTCCAATAAGAGGTGTTATTTTGATATTCAATCGTAAAAGATCAATGGTTTCGTTGCTTGTGTGGCACGTAGCGCCGTCTTGTTGAAAGTAAACGTTGTTCAAATCAATACCATCCAATTCCGGCCATAAAAAATCATTAATCATCTCTCGATAGCGCAATCCATTCACCGTAACTGTTGCTCCAGCCTCATTTTCGAAAAAGTAAGGTTCAATGACTCCGTCGAACCATAAACCGCACCAAAAAGTCACACGTTGAGGATAGAGAGGCTTTTCAACAATAACTCTTGGGTTTTCCGAGCCCAAGATGCGACAATTTTGCTTGTTGACGAATCCACCGAGGTGGCAATGGGCCTCATCTCTCAAGATGATTTGCTTTTTTTTTACTCAAGTGAATTTTAATAATTTCAATGCGTTGTTGAAGCGTGCATCGTTCCATTTTGATTAATGGCGTAGTTTCTATTTGTCAAATGTCAAAAAATGACAGCTTCAAAAGTAACATCTATCGAAATAGCGGGCTATTCAAAATAACACCTCTTATTGGAAAACCCTGTAGATCAGTTTTCATTTACGGTTTTAGGTTTTTCGGTTGTCCTGGGAGATTTTTTTTCAATATTTGACACACCCGACAAAGATCGTCCAATCACGGCCATTTGATAAGACGCATCTGTTATCAGTATTTATCTTCCAATCATGTTTTTTTTTAATTCTGAATCTAGATCTATGAAGATGGAAAATGATATCGGGGGCTAGCAATCAGTTTTATTTTTAATATAATCTCAGAACGATCGATATATTGCCCACAGTGCTCCTATCAGTCGGGAGGAAAGGTGAGCGTTATTGACTATTATTTATTCATGTTTTTTTATTTGAAAACTTACGAGACAGTCAATTAAATTTAAATATTTAGTTCAATGATGCTAATACGCGACTATTTTGATCGCTTACAGAGGTAACTGAAGCGATGACCGCTTGGATTTTGATATTCAGAAACCCTCCAACCCACGAATTGGCAAACTGAGATTATCGCATTAGAAATGTGTCTAGATCTAAAAAAAATACCTCACTGTGTTAAATGGTAGAAGTTAGATTTTGAAAAATATTACAACAATGGTTAAAATATTGTATTTCCAATTTTGGTCGAAAACGAGCTAAGTACGGAAATGTACCAAAGATAGCCCTATATTTTATGGGTTCAAATATTGCATATTTATGGGTCTTAATAATTTTGTATTTATTGGGCATTAACTAAATACCAATTTCTATACATTTTTGTTTTATTGAGTTTTATTTTCCAATGTACATTTGTTATTACTTAATCTATTACTTATTAATCTGTTACTTATCTCCTAAACCTACCGTCCCAAAGATATAAACATATTAAATATATTGCAAATCCTCCAAGCAATGTTTTTATGATCCCAGACATAGTATCTCCTTAACAATTATATTTATTTTTATGCTAAACGAAAGTCCATGCCAAAATATCGTATTAATATAAGATACAGATACTGTAATAAGTAACTAAAAACTTGTTTTATATCACAAAATCTACTGTTACCACGTTTTGCAAACCTTCAAACTCAGTTTTATCAATATTTTGTTTTATGGAGATACAATATTTGAACTCTAAGCTCTAATAAAGAATCATTGTTTATTGTGTGTCATGTTAAAAATGTTGATTAATTTGTCAAAAAAGCTACGTTTTATAGGTTTGATAGTTTCAGCAATTAAAATAAATATAATTTTTCAGAGCCTTTATATGATTTGAATGGTTTGGATGTTTAGTTTGAATGGTTTCATCGAAATTGTTTTTTTTTCTAGTTCAGAGTCGAAAAAATTAATAATGATCATCCAAACACAATAAATTATTTTATTTATTTATTAATTAACGTCCTTCGTCGGGGCTTTTACATATGAATATTAAGAAATATACATTATTTACTGTACGTAACTGAATTGCTTCATTAACAACGTTTAAAGATAAATTGAAGATGTCCACTGACTTGGTATAATTGTTTCCCTCCATCAGGTTTCTGGGCAAAGAGGACTAAATATGGTAGTTGCTCCTAGAATTTCAGCACTGAAATAAATCCTGACTTCTAGTATTACATTGTGGAATTCGAAAGCTTATCAATTCTAGCAATACCGGACTATCAACTAAATCATTTAGAATTTTAAAAATTCTTCTGTTTGAAAATTTGAGCATATTCATCTAATTTAACAGAGTATTGTAGTTCAACATATTTGCTGAAATACCCATTTTAAAAATTATAAAAGTAAGAATTGATTTTGTATTCTTTCAACAGCTTGTACATGTATATTATAATGTGGGTTCCAGACAGGAGAATTGAACTCAAATTGTTATAGGCAAAATATAACAATTTAATACACTTTATATTGTTAAAATTTCTGGTTAGCCTAGTTATAAATCCCAACATTTTTAAGCCCTTATTAGAGATTTCTGTTATGTGGTTAACAAATGAAAGATTTGATTGAAAAGTGATTCCTAAGTCTATATCGGATGTTTCTAATTTTTAACCATTAAGTTAAGGGCCTTCAGTAAATTAAAATATCGCTATTGATAAAGTATTCAACTTATTAATTAAACTCAATTTTTGCAAATTGTCGGTTGAATAGTTTCTGCATAACATTATCCATTTGGGACTCATTATTGACGAGGCGAGTTTAATTTTTATTGGCAATTTTATCTATCTTCTCCGGGGCTCTTTTAGGATGAGACTATTCATCTTATCATCAAATGGTACTTTATGAAGTATATTTGCGTTAATATGATATTTTGCCGTGTGTGTTTGAAGTAATACATAAAATAATAAACGCAACGATATTTATACATAAAAATTATAAACAACCTACTACCAACATACTTTTCAGACAAAATTATATACAACAAAGAGATTCAAAGACATAACACAAGAGCGTGCAATGAAGTTAGGCTACCAGAAAAGGACAAAGCCAATACACTAAACAGTTTACTATATAAACTACTATACTATTATACAAATTATATAAAGTGCATACTACTATACGAACTATATAACGTATATACTAATACAAACGTGTATAGTAAACTAGTAAATACCATATTATGGGTGACCGCATAACTCGTCAAAATGACAATTCAACACACCTATAAAAGTGTTATAAAGTTATGAAAAGTGATGAAACAAAAACTAGGTTAAATAGGTTACATGGGTAACTACAGGGTTTTCCAATAAAAGGTGTTATTTTGATATATAATCGTAAAAGATCAATGGTTTCGTTGCTTGTGTGGCACGTAGCGCCGTTTTGTTGAAAGTAAACGTTGTCCAGATCAATACCATCCAATTTCGGCCATGAAAAATCATTAATCATCTCTCGATAGCGCAATCCATTTACAGTAACTTTTGCTCCAGCCTCATTTTCGAAAAAGTAAGGTCCAATGACTCCGCCGGACCATAAACCGCACCAAACAGTCACACGTTGAGGATAGAGAGGCTTTTCAACAATAACTCTTGGGTTTTCCGAGCCCCAGATGCGACAATTTTGCTTGTTGACGAAGCCACCGAGGTGGAAATGGGCCTCATCACTCAAAATGATTTGCATTTGATTCACTCAAGTGAATTTCAATAATTTCAATGCATTGTTGAAGCGTGTATCGTTCCATTTTTATTAATGGCGTAGTTTCTACTTGTCAAATGTCAAAAAATGACAGCTTCAAAAGTAACATCTACCGAAATAGCGGGCTAATCCAAATAACACCTCTTATTGGAAAACCCTTTATTTAATAGTTTTTGTTTCATCACTTTTAAAGACTTTATATCACCTATTAAAGGTGTGTTGAATTGTCATTTTGATGATTTATCATGGAATCTTTTCATTAATATGAAAAGATAATTTAATAATGTGTGTACGTAAAAAAAAATTGACTTTTTTAAACGTTTAAAAATTTCATTTTCGATGTTCAAATGTGTAAAATAAATAAATGAAAACTAAACATCTCGGTTACTTTTTACCTAATTCATTTTACGGTACCTTATTATTTATTTTCCATCTTAATTTATTTTGGTCACTTATTACTAAAAAAAATCACAAAAAAATTGAGAGATGACGTGAGAGATAGCATCGTGTTTTGTTCCACTATTTTCTTCTCGCAACATAATTTATTTTTAAAACACACTCACACTCTCACGCACAATTAAATCACATGTAAAAGCACTTATAAGATACATACAGTAATAATAATAATATTCAAAAATCTGTTAATGAAAAAATAAGAAAATACACAGATTTAGGAAATGAAATAAAAATAATTTGGCATTCTCAGACTATAAAAATATTACCATTTGTTATTTCGGCTACTGGCATTATACCTAGCTCTCTCATTAAAAATTTAGGCGTATTAGATCTATCTAAATTTATATATAAAGATGCAAAAGTCGGTCATTTTGAATACATGTAGGATAACGAAAGATTTTTTAATTATTTATGTTGAGGGATCAGTAGGATTTATAGGCCCTGTTAGGAGTTCTACCGAGCCGAACCCTCGATATGAAAATATCTGGAGTCGGTGAATTATTTTCTCATTTGATCTCTGGTGAGTTGACGTGTTGTTCTTGTATTGTTTTGTATTTATTTTGCTTATATAATGCACTTGCATAATGTTGATTGACTAGATTCACTAGATGATCATTTGTGGAAAAGTGTGTGGAAGGGTTTAGTTTTTCGTATGGGGAAGATTTGACCCGGACAATAAAATCGGAAGTAAAAAAATATATTGGACAATTTTTATAGCGCCGCTTTTGTGAGTTATCACCTCAGGGGCACTTTACAGTTGATGCAGGTATTACAAAAAATATAAATATATAATGTTAAAAAAATTACGTTTTCACAATTGGATATAATCATTATGTTATTAAATTACGTTAATTACCACCTTAAAGATTTGTTTTGCCTAATAATCTAATCTTACATTATTAAATTTAACTGTATTGTCACCCTACTAATAAATGACTATCTTCCAGTAATTGAGATAATCTGCAATCACTGCCCATCAATATATTTTCAACAATCATCATGTTGATTTGGACGATCTTGCTTACCTATTTCTGCAGTGTGACGTCCACAATATTACACGTTCGTTATCATTCATAGATATATCTAAAAAGTTATTTTTAATAGATACTGGATGAAAGTTTTATGAATTTGAATTATTAGTGTCGGAACATTTTTTTTCTCAATTGGAGATGCCGTTGTTCCAGTGACTGCGGGCAGTTGAAACTCTTGTGCTGTAATATGTAATCACGTACTGCGTTTCTGACACTAAGAGATTATTAATGATAAATTGTAACTTCTCTTGTTTATACAATACAAATGCGGTTTTAAATGGAAAACAGAAATAAGTTACGCTGCGAATTTCTACCGACATTGAACATTTAGGATGGTTTTTTTCACAGAATTTAAACAATTCATCAAATTTCATCGTTCATTTTCGGGTTCTGTGAAAGTCCTATTCAAGTTCTGTTAATAAATCACTATAGGCTAGTTGCTTGACATAACTGAAATAAAAACAGAAACAATCTTTCACAGAACTTGAAAATTAACATTGAAATTTGAACAATTCATTAAATTTTCCAAGTTAATAATTTCATTTTTCTGTGAAAGTTCTATTCATATTTTGTTATTATTTCAGTTCTTTGAAGCAGCTGGCCCCCAATTATACAATTACAGAACTTAAATAGAACTTGCACAGTCAATTCTCAAATTAAAATTAAAGTGGGAACCTCAATGACGTGGTGAAGAATCCGTGTACAAAAATATTCGGCGCGCGTCAAACATACTGTGGAATTTTCCCCAAGAAAATTGATCTTTCCGCGCGGTTTATTTTAATTAATTCTGATAAACTTATTACTTATATCTGAAATGTTTCTAATTGAATACTTCGGGAAGTTACCAATCCATTTAGAAAAATAAAATCTGGTTTTTACCGCTAATTTTATAGTTGAAAAACGTTTTATCGATTTTTCAAACCGTTTGACGTAAAATATTTTAATGGTGAGGTACTGTTTTTATAAATCTTATACATACATAACTTACACCCGTGGGGGAATCGGTCTAAAAAATATATTATAGATACGAATTCGGTAACACTTCAGGCAGAAATCGTTGTCTCCCGCTTAAAGAAAGAAAAACACCATGCTTTATGTATCTTCCAGAATGCGACGTTTACATATTGCTCAATAAAATTTAACCTTCAGGCCAGTTCTCACAGTTCGTATTTTTTAAGTTAGTGTAGCTTCCCACATTTGCAGATTCGACCCTACAATAAAACAATTCTTTGGCCTGGTACTTTTATAAAGATATTGTCTTGTTTGTGTATCATTTATGATTCAAGAATTAGTGACATTTTAATCCAAGCGGCGGCAGCTTTCAAATAGAGCTGTTCGCTCTCTATTTTATGATGACCCTAGTTAAACCATTATGCCAAAAAATATTTTCCAATACCTTTCCCACCCCTGTCCCATAGTAATAAAAGCCCCAAATAAAGTTTCATCTCTCTTAAAATAATTCCTTTAAAATATTTGTTTTGTTTAAGTCACGTCTGTATCATTAAGAATAGTTAAGTGCATTTTTTATGTTTAAGAATGTTGTTTGCCAACGAGCGGGTGGAACATCTTTATTTTGGTAAAATGTCCTTCAAAATTTAGTTTAAATACAGATACCTCCCAGAAAAAGGACAGTATTGCAGTATTGCTATAACGGGTAGGTACAGACGTACCTACGCAGGAGCTAGTATTGAAATAACTGGTAGGTACATGCGTACCTAGGCAGTCAGTCGTGAGATAATAACTAGGTTTATGTAAACCTAGGGAAAACTAAAGAATAAAGGAAATTAGACCTTTATTTCTTTCAGTTTAAGTTTGAGCAGAGGAAAATAAGATCCTCTGCAATTATATTGTGATTTAATAAATTTATAAGTCAAGAAGAAGAAGTGTTTTCCTGCATTCCATCTGACGGCGTGTTCTCGTACCACGATAGCAGGAACACTTTATATTCAAATCTAGAAGTTGACCGCAGAAGAATTAAAAAGTGCACATTTATGAAACAAGGTTTCCGACCACAATTTGAAAAAATAACTTTTGAGACTTTAATTTTAGTTATTTCTGATAATAAAATTTGAAAGAATATTTCACCACATCTCAAAAAACAGTTTTCTGATACGTTCAGAAATATTCCATTTATTTTTATTTTATTGCAAAGCGGAAATACTCCGACCTTCTGACAGAATATGCCGTAATTCGGAAATATAATAACCGTTGAACCAGTAATTTAGTCTTGTGTCGCCTTACCGCATTCGATACTTCATAGGTGATTTATTCATTTCAGTTTGATGGCATTGATAACTTATAAATGCTTTTTATGGACATTGAATAACTCTCGAAAAATACTAAGTACTTAGTATTTGTATGAGACGCCGAACATATAAAACCAATCGACCTTTGAGGCACCTTGTAGAAGTTGTTAGCAGCTAGGTTAACAGACGATAACAAAGACTTTGTGATGTGTAGAAAATAAGTAATTTTTTTCTAGCGTCTATTTACAAATAAATTCCCTTGAGCCAACTATTTATCGGTTCACAAGCTGAATCCCCCGGCGTTGCCCGGGCACTTAGGCAATAATTTTCCTCTTATTTTGAAAGTCACGTTTAATTTCATTCAATCGTCATACATAGACCCTGAAATCAGATATCATTAATTATATTTTTTAATTTGGCCAATCTTATTTGGTAATGACCTACCTGGGAGATTCATAGTACACGGGTATAACTGTGATTATTAGGATCAATTTCAGATTAGTGACTCCCCATTGAAAATCCGCTATTCAGAATCGAAACGTTGCTATAAATGGCTTTAGCCATATTTGGTAACCAGATCAGAATATCCAGACACTAATCATCCTTCCTCTCCCCATATCCTTCCCTTCCTCACTAGCTTTAGTCTTACAACATTTAGCAAGGATGCCATAGTCCCACTGGCTTCGGAAAGATGTACCTGCTGTAATCATATTAAAAAAACATAAATTGACTGAGAATTGAACCTCACCAAAGGCCAATCGGGTAGGACTGATATTTATTTCGTATATTAAGTGCTGTAATGTCATTCGATTTCAGAGAAATGCTTATATGTCCGTGTGTACATACGTAAGTGATTGCCACCAAAAGTTGGTAGAATGCATTGTCATCGACAACGGGCTATCTGAATAGTTTCAACTTGATCAGATGCCGATAAGTGGGTTAATTTCCGCTTCCAAGATTTGCACTAATTCATTACAGAAAGCAAAAGTGATATTCAAATAGATTGTTATTTTTTAATGATAAACTAATGTTTATAAGACAAGGTTTTTATGCCGTAAATAATAAGCAATAATTGTTGATTGAAGTACTAGTACATATTGAATTATTTGGCGGGTTGGAAATAAGCCGACGTGGCTCAGTGGTCCAGAGCGTCTGACTGGACATCAGAAGGCGCGGGTTCAATTCCCGTCGGCGGCATTTATTTTTGCTTATAATAATTTATTACCAAATAGATTGTATTTAAATATAAAGATTATTTTACAAGTGCGCTAGTGCGGGCGTGGTACTCCAAAATTAGTGTGCATTTATATGAGTATTACACTATTTAAACATTAGTTAACGACCTCCACCCAAGACAGAGCATTAAGATCCTTGGCTCACGGCTCTAAGGTTGCGGGTTCAAATTCCAGCGAGGACAACAGGTGCGGACTTCCACTAATGTAGGAATTAAATTAGCAAATATTATTGAATGAAAACAAATATCTATATTATACTGCTGAAGTCCCCGGCGTTGCCCGGGCTTTACCCAAAGTGTTTTTAAAATTTAATGTGGACAGTGAGCTTCCTCTTGTTTTGAAGGTCAAGTGTGCAAAATTTCATCAGTACTTGAATAAAACTGGAGATTATACAAATCAACTCCTCTTCTATATTGATAGATGATAGATTTATGAAAAAAATAATAAGGCGATGCACCACGTCGTGTAACATTTGGAATCGGGCCGCTAACAATAACACTCCTTTTGAAGATGGTGTTAAGGTTTAAATTCCTGTAACACCATCCGCCGGTTTTGATTTATGCAAGAAAAATACAAAAACAAAAAGTAAGTTTATTTTTTTTTTTTTTTTAATTTTTCTTTATTCAGTTTATTTGGTTATTACATTGTATGGATGTAAGATCACCAAGCTAGACACATGCCCGTGCTGTGGCGGTTGATTATATACCTATACAGTACGTTGAAATAATAAATTTTTAAAAAATGTTGTTTTTTTAATGAAAAAATTTTATATGTGCGAGTTAGTGTGTAGGTATGTGAAATACATTAAAACAATTTGAAAGAATATATCAAAAGATTGAAATATAATAGAATTAAAAAATAATAAAAAGGTATATAATATAAGACATAGTAAAGAATTTTAGAAAATATATAAGAAATTATTAAAATTATACCATCAAAGTGAGTGTTTAATACTTGGTAAGCAAATGTAAAATGTTCTTTTCGAAGTTTTAATTTTTTTCGATCATTTTCAAAAGAACTTAATCTTCTACATTTTACAATAAAACCACAACCGAAAAGTGATTCGTAAGTAGGAGATTTTGAACTTTAAGACTGATACTTTATTTTTTTCTGAGCTTATAAAAAATCTTACCCAAAAAATGTTCCATTATTTCAAAGGCCAAGATTTTTTTTATTCACACTTAAATATATACAAGCGATCAAAATTTCAAACCGAAGACACCTGATTTTGCATTACTTTGTAATGTTTCGCCTAAAAATATATTTTTGGGTTTGAAATAATCATTCTTTATTATAAGAAAAAAAATAATGCGAGGTCTCTTTCTTTTGTACTATAACCTTCTTAAATGCAATTTTCCTTGATTTATCATGCGACCTTCTCATCGACAAATTTATTACCAATAAAATCCCTGTTAATTTATGGAAAACAGAGGCGATCATAGTAGCTATTTATTGTAATTTGTATTGCACTATGAAATAATCTCACAGTCCGCAGCCAGTGGGACTTCGGCAACCCTAATTGGAGAATGTTGATTAAGGAACTGAAGAAATTGTAGAGTTTTACCAGAGGATATTTATTTATTTATTTTATACTAACTGACGTGTAATCGGGTTGTGAATGATAATGCATCGAATTTTCTCTACCTCTAAACCTTCCGGAAGATATTCTCTACATGATAGCGAAAACCCTCTCAAAATCCGTGGGGTGGTTTAGAAGAACTAAGCGGACAAACAGACATACGCGGATAGTCACTTTTTTTTATACTATTTAGATATTAATTACAAAATTCAAATTAAATTAAAAAAATAATGTTGAAATATATCATGTTTTTTATGTCTTCTTATTATGCTACTCTCCGTAAATTGAGCTCCATTGCTCTTAATTATGGGAGTAGTATCATAAAAATATTGGAAAATAATGCTTAGTAGCTAGATGAGATATAAACAAAAATCAGTCACAGTGAATAACTACCAACGTAATTCGACGCCATTACATTACATAGTTACCCATTTTTCACACTCGACCATCAAAACAAGAGAAAGGTGACTGTCTACATGAGAGCGCCCTTGAGGCGATTTTGCACAAAAACGGCGCTATACAAGTCATCCAATTATTATTATTATTATTATTTGTAAAAACCATCCCCATCTTCTTTCTCCATCCGGGCGAAAGTTAATGCTAAATCACTATTTTGATTAATCTTTATAACGAACCGGTGTACATTATGAATACCAAAAAATAATCTTCAGATAAATTGAAAGTTTTCCTATCGTTTCACTTGAGTAGAATAGAAATAAAAAAATAAATTACTCAATAAAAAATATAAATGTAAACTACTAAAAAATATATATTTTTCAATAGAAATGTATGGACGCATAAAGGAAACAACTTTAAAAATACAGTATTATAGCTAAGGTTATCTGTGACAGTTTCACTTGATTAACTTTTATGATTTCTTATAAAATTATTTACAAAATGAATAAAAACCAATTTTGTGCTTGAAATCGAACGTTTCGAGACTCCGTTTGTCAAGCGATTTTAATCCCTATTACCTACAATATAAGGTATACCAAGAATATACATATTTTTGGCTTGTAGCTTCCTCTTAATGCAGAATTTAAATACTTATTGATGAAATTTTGCACACTTATGATTATGGAAAATTAATTTCAACATCTGATTTCGAAAAAATCTGCGTAAAGCCTAGGGACTTCAGCTAGTCTTTTATACAATATTTAAAGGAGATAGTCTGTGGGTTTGTTTTATACAAATCTGCAGTTTTATTCCGAGATTGATGAAATTTTGCACACTTTTCAAAACAAGAGAAATGTCACTTTCTACATGAGATTTCGACAAGTCACACTCCTAAAGCCGAATACGGCCCGGACAACGCTGGGTGCTTCGGTCTATATAAATAAAATGTAATGTTTATATGTTTGTGCCCTATAGACTCAAAAACCACCGATTTCAGTGAACATTTCAAATTTTGTTCTTATTAGTGTTAGTAGTGGTTAGGTCGTGGTAGAAGGAGTCGGGGACGTCCGAGGAAGACTCAAAACTTTATTCGTAACCATTAGTAACCCAGAGCAACGCCGGGTAAACGTCAGCTAGAATTAATTATGGTGTTTAGAAAGTCTCAAAAGAATTGATAACACAATGATGCGGCTAAAGTGCATGACAAAAACATTATTTATCGTTGCGTGGAAAACAATGGTTTTTAGTCATGTCATGGTTTTATTGTTTTCCCATCATATCTGGTATGATGTTCGCCAATGTTCGTGTTTCAATCATTTCGCTTATGCCTTTTTCCGATCGAAACAATGAGGAAAAATGGTTTCGTGCTGTCCTTGTTCGTACATTTCGTGACTTCATGTAAGCAAGTAATTGGGTACCTATATACCGGATATTTTTTATCAATGATTAGGGCCAGTTGTGCCATTAAATGTAATATTAAAGTTCTGTTATTATTCCATTATGGGCCAGTTGTTTTATAGAACTTTAATTATAACAAAACTTTCTCAGAGCTTGAACATCACCATTGAAATTTGATGAATTGTTCAAATTCAGTATTCAAATTCTTAATTTGAACAATTTTTCAATTGTTACCGACAGATGGCTAAAAGCCTTGCTGCTTTTCGTAGGTTATGCCTAAATACGATAAAGAATAAGTTTTAGATGTATTGTAAAGTATCCTAAATGTAAATGAAATAAGTAAAAAAGGTTTATACTTGATATAAAATGTAATTTTATAACTAAATAAATACAAAAAAATTTCAAAGTAAAGTTCTGAGAAAGTTCTTTTCAGGTTCTGTTATTATTTCAGTTCTGTCAAGTAACTGGCCTATAATGTTATAATAACAGAACTTGAAGACGACATTCACAGAACTCGCAAATTAACATTGAAATTTGATGAATTGTTCAAATTCTATGAAACAACCCATTCTTAGTGAGGTTGATTATTATGTAAAAAAATATGATTAAAGTGCAGTGGGAAGCAATGAAAAAAATAAAAACGAGCGAACAAAGTAGGTACTATTTTAGAATATCTGTATATTTTCGCACATATCCCCTACCTACATGTGTGCATCTTCAAGTTAATGAATGTGTATTGTGTATGCACTTATTTGTAGCTTTCCACGACTCACACAGCTTGATTCTTAATCAAAAAGTCAGACCATTCTTTGCTTAAATTTAAAATACAGAACTGTGTTTCATCATCATCGTGAATTTTGCATTTCTATCAAACGGGATGATGATGTATGGTGTTAGTCAAATATAAGAGAGACAGAGCGCGTGCTAAATAGGCTAGATCCAAAATATAATAAGTCAATGGTGACATTATTTTCCATTCAAATTAATACGAAAGGCATTTTTAGTCCGATGAAGATATGCCACAATCAAGTCAGAATAACAGAAGAATGGACATGTCTATATGAAATGATGCATGAATGTGAATGAAATTAGGAGCTTATGGCACGAGAGAGTTACGAGTACTTATTCGGGAAAACGGCGTGATGTTTGTTAGTTTAATATTATTTGCTTTGTGATGGATATAAACGTGTACTATTTATATTTTTTAATTTAAAAAACATGAAAAAACAAAGGTTATTTCTTTTTGTTCGAAGACACAGCTACGTGAGGTGGTGACGCAACAAAAATGTTACGTCGGTAATGTAATACAAAGACAAATGATGCAAAATAAAATGGCTTATATTTACATAAACAAGCCATTTGCAGTATGTAGGTATTTGTCGGATCAATCGTTTAATATAATAAAATTTATACAATTTGTATGCTCGAACTTCACCATTTGTGAGACGTTTCTCCGAGGAAGCTCGAGTGCCACCTTCATACTCTCGTATCGCGCAGTTGTTGCTTGGATTATGTGATTTGTTGTGTAGTGTCTGCGTTCAGCCATTACCAATACAATGTTGATGGATTTTAAAATTTCTTTCACATGTTTTTATAAAATTATTTTGTAAATGTTGCTATTTTTTAATTAATAAATTATTATTATTTTACAACTTCTCGTAATTCGTTCGTAAACATGATTCGTTTGACCATCTATATGTATTTTATTAGACAAAATAAAACAATACGATTCTAGGTTTTTCAATTTCAATTTGGAAACATTCGATGTTCGGATATTTGTTGTCTTTTTTCGCTTTCATAAAAGATGTGTGAGAAGGAAGATATTTGTAGAATCACCAGCCACAATGATTGATCTTCCCTGACGATGCATCTGTAATGCACTCATAAATATACCACTCTAATGCACTGAATATGAAAAGGACTGTACTGCAACGTTGAGACCATAGACATATGATGAGACCATCGCGCAACAAATTAACGACTGGTTTCATTGAAAGTGAAATTGATTGATGCATTCATTCATTGAGATTCAAGATGGCGGCTTGCCATTTGTGTAGTGATAACTCCCGTAGAGTAATGGGTAGAGACTTGAAAAATTCGCGTTTTGGTACCACGATTTTTTTGCGCGAATAACATGAATTTTTCCATTTTTTCGAAAATTTCATAATTTTCCGGCAAATAACGCCCGTAGCCATTAATTTAGACGCAGCTAACTCCATTATTTTTCCTATAGATAAAAAAACCCACCCAAATACGAAAAAAGGATAATAACATCTTTTTTTTGCTGAGAAATTACGCTAATTTTGTATAAAAAACGCGAATTTCACAAAAAAACGCAAAAATTTGAAGTTCCTCGCAATGGGAACCGAATTATGTATAATACCTAAGTTATTGTTTTCCGTGACATTCTCAAACCATTTTGATAAGATTCGGTTCAGGGCCGGTCTTGATGATACTGTCGGTAACTTGTCATCATACACAATGCAGACACGACTGCAGATCGCCAACGAACAAACAAAATAATTCACGTTACGCTTAATTTGGTCGACCTGTCGTGAACTGTTGTTTTTTTTCGTTGGCGATCGGCAGTCGTGCTCGGGAACGATAACATGTTATCAACATACATACAATAGTTCTTCAAACATTGCTAGTGCAAAACAAAAAACAATTAACGGTTAATATTTCAAAATAATTAAAATATATAATATTAAAATATAATAATATTCAAAAATCTGCTAATGAAAAAATAAGAAAATACACAGATTTAGGAAATGAAATAAAAAGAATTTGGAATTCTCAGACTATAAAAATATTACCATTCGTTATTTCGGCTACTGGCATTATACCTAGCTCTCTCATTCAAAATTTAGGCGTATTAGATCTATCTAAATTTATATATAAAGATGCAAAAGTCGGTCATTTTGAATACATGTAGGATAACGAAAGATTTTTTAAATATTTATGTTGAGGGATCAGTAGGATTTATAGGCCCTGTTAGGAGTTCTACCGAGCCGAACCCTCTGATACGAAAATATCTCGAGTCGGTGAATTATTTTCCCATTTGATTTCTGGTGAGTTGACGTGTTGTTATTGTATTGTTTTGTATTTATTTTGCTTATATAATGCACTTGCATAATGTTGATTGACTAGATGATCATTTGTGGAAAAGTGTGTGGAAGGGTTTAGTTTTTCCTATGGGGAAGATTTAACCCGGAAATAAAATCGACGGTACTATATTTAAAAAGGCGCCAAAATTCAAGTTACTCTAGGCGCCGGACTCAAGACCATCTTAGGTTAATTAAACACGATACTATTGACACTACAATCATTACACCTAGGGCGAAAAAACATTTTTAGTTGAATAAAAAATACATCGAATTTCAAACCAAAACCGAGACAAATTTTCAATGCAGTATTCAAGCCGTATGAGGTAATTTTACTACGAAATATGTTAAAATATTCATGGATTTATGGCCATGATATAAAAAACCCGGGTTTGCGACTAAATAAATTGACTCATTAAAATCTAGTTTGTAGTGACTAGTATGACTCAATAATGAATTGCAGAGTCGTGACTCGTGACATTGACCGCGAAGTTCTTGGAGATCAAGTAACAACTTGCGGATGACGAATATTTTTGATCAATTACAACAAATGTATTAACTAACATTCTTTATTTTAAATACGTTTTCATATTTTAATTTGAGTTATTTTACATTTAATTTAACACTAAATTATAACTTACATGCTTAGTTACTTTTAAATTTTATCTTGCGTGTTTCTTATAGTATATAATTGGTGTAGTTTTTATAGTTCCGACAACAGATTTCATCAATTAAACAAATAAATTTCACACCTTTGTAGTAAAAAGTTACCATAAATTACACTAAACAGTTAGTATTATGAGTTACTATTAAAAATTACTATAACCGGTCAGTGGCTGAGTTGTCATCGCGTTTGGGTCCCACCCAGGCGTCGTGCGTTCAATTCCTCGGCTGGCTAAGTTCACCACAAGAAACACTTTTAGCTTACTGTGGTGATAGTAGAAGATTTTCAAATATTGTCAGGCAATTCGTAACCCGGTAATGTTGAGTACCTACTTCCATGGTAAAAGCCTTTTAAAACTTAAAAAGAATAAAAAATGATTTGACTGAGGATTGCACCGTCCTTCCCAGGGACGCTAACAACCTCGCCAAATGCCGATCTGGTGTTGTTAACTGCCGTCATGTCATTCGATTTCAGATAGTAGGTAGTTGGGGAGCCTTACCGGGGGGCGAGTCGTATCGGACGAGCACAGTATTCTCACACGCTCTGAGCTCGCGGCTCACGTTCAATTGAGCCGTCGTGCAATTGAGCCGTCGTTCAATTGAGTCGACTCTTTGAGCCGCACGAAAATAGTGAGACATGAGAATCAGTAGACAGGAACCTAAAGGCGAGGGTAACGTGGTGAAGTGGGCGTCACCCTTCAATGACTGATCAATAAATTAATCCGACAGTTTTCAGACAAATCGCATTCTATCATCATTATTAAGACCTCGAAAATAAAATATGCTTACGAATTACTAGTCCTTTTTACAATAGCGCGCGAATTGCTAGGAGCCGTAAATACAGGTATTTGCTAATTCAAAAACTCGCGAAAAAGGACTTTGTCAACAAAATGACACCCCGGAGACCAAAATGCCACTTTTTTAACTCCAAATAAGCTCGGGAAAGTTCGTAGGTAATGTCCTGATGTACGATGAATTTAAACAAATAGTATGTATTTCCGAACCTGCTGTTTCACGATCCACAGCCAAGGAGGTAACAATCACCTCTTGACTGACTTAATATTACCATTATTAATTCGTTCACTGATTAAT
Organism: Hesperophylax consimilis; assembly: GCF_061612785.1. Classification (NCBI taxonomy): domain Eukaryota; kingdom Metazoa; phylum Arthropoda; class Insecta; order Trichoptera; family Limnephilidae; genus Hesperophylax; species Hesperophylax consimilis. The sequence continues at coordinate 32,866,924 of NC_142851.1, forward strand.
TGATTCATATTCATCGATTCACTGATTCATTAATTCATTGATTCACTGAGTCATTGCTTCATTAATCATTGATTAGATGATTTTGATTCACAAATTCAACTCTGCCACCCAAAGAAAGGACGTTTTAAAAAAGATAATTTCGTCATTGTTTTTCACGCACCTAATTGTTTATATTTTATTTTCAGGACAGACATGGGTTCTTCACACAATATAGTGGCGCTGTGCCTAACAGTGCTGGCGGTGCTATGCCTCGTTTCCAGCTCACTGGCGGACTACAACATCGGGGTGGGAATAGCCGACATCACAGGGCCCTCAGTTGAAGTTAACTTTGTAAGATATTCATTTCGATAATAAAACCCTTTTTTATTTTTTTTATTAAAATGTTTCATATAAACCTATCTATACATACGTTTCATTGGAAATATTGCCCATTAGCTTAGCAGCGAATGAGATAGGGGTTGGAATTAAAGTCAATATAATTAGTTTATTAAGGTCAGTTGCAACACGTTCAAATTTCGAGTTCCTTTCTACTGTCGCAACAAGTTCGAATATTGTACCTGATTCCTGTTAATTTTAACTGAAAAAAAATTACTATCATTACATTATTAGCATACCTCAAATTTTTTAAATATTTTTAAAATCATTTTAGGAAACGAAATAATTTTTTCTACGTCTCTCATTTTACTCCTAAAAAGTATTACATACTACAAATGTTGAATAGATTTTTTTTTTTATAGTGAATATCTCACAAGAGTCCCAACTGCTCCCGTCTGGAGCTAGTGAGACTATGGCATCCCCAATTGGTTGATGTTGTGAGGCTGAAGGTAAGTGGGGAAGGGAAAGAAGAAGGTGGGGAAGTACCTGGCTATTCAGATCTAGTCACTAAACACGGCTAAAGCCATTTGGAGTAACGTTTCAATTCTGAATGGTGGTCTTACACCAGGGCGATACTGGTAGTATCTTCCACTCTGGAACGTGCCGCAAATATACTATATATTTTTTTAATTAATTAATTGCGAAATAACACAAATTAATCAAATAAAATTTATTTGCGCACGCCGGGTTCGAACCCGCGACCTTCGGAATGGCAGTCCAATGCGTTACCACTGGACTATGCCGGCCGTCAAGATTTAATGGAACCCCCCGTAAAAACAATCCTGTAAAATCAAATCCAACAAAATAACACAAGGAAGACATAAATGAAACTACCTCTTTAAACCTGTTAGATAATCGAATAATGTTTTTTTTACAGATGGGATATGCAAACCTGGAGCAGACTGGACGAGGAATCCACTTGCGGCAGTTTGCCCGATCCTTCATCATTGAGGATGAGAACCAAAACAGGGTGGCCTTTGTGTCCACCGACACGGGCATGATGAGCACCGGCCTCAGGAAAGAGGTAACAATTACCTCTTGACTGACTTAATATTACCACGATTAATTCGTTCACTGATTCATTGATTCATATTCATCGATTCATTGATTCAGTGATTCATTGCTTTATTAATCATTGATGATTCGTTGATTCACAAATTCTCGGATTCATTTTTGTTTATGTGAATACCGCCCAAGAGTCCCAACTGCTCCCAACCGTCTGGAGCCAGTGAGACTATAACATCCCCATTTTGGGTACGTTGTGAGGATGAAGGTAGTGGGGAAGGGAAGGATATGAGAAAGAGTAAGGTGGGGAAGTACCTGATTGTTCAGATTTGGTCACCAAACATGGCTAAAGCCAATTCAAGCAACATTTCAATTCTGAATGGTTGTCTTACAACAGGCTGATACTGAGAGTATTTTCCACTCTGGAACGTGCCGCAAGTGTACTATATATTATTTTTAATTAATAAATTGCGAAATAACACAAAATCAATCCCCGACCTTCAGATTGCTAGTCGAGAGCCTTACCCCTCGACCACTCACTAATTAATTCATTGAATCTAACGATTCACTGATTCATGGATTCATTGATTTGTATATTAGTTCGGGGATTCATTTTATTCATAGAATGATAAATTCGTTGATTCACGGATTCATTGATTCGGTGATTCATTGATTCGTAGAATCATAGTAAGTAAGGGTTTCTATTTCACCGGGAAACCAGTGACACCGGTGGTCATAACAAACCAATTTTCTAACTCTTTATGAAGGGTCCCTTATCTGGTGTCTGCTCGACGTCAAAAAGTATTTTGCTCGATAAACTCTCGCACTCGCAGTTCATATTCAATAAGTGAGATCATCTGATATTTAGACAATCTGATTTGATTTTGATTGAGATTGGCTCAATCTTTAAGATAGTAGGTACCCATTGATTTCACATCAGCAATGACACCCGATATTTAATCATGATTTTTCAGGATAAAATACGAATGATTACATCGAAATTTCAATTTACTCTAACCGATCTAGAAAAACAAATCAAAGTATGCAGACAAGCAGCAGAATTTACTCTATTCTAGCTAACAAAACCAAGCAAAGCATGCAGACAAGCAGCAGAATTTACTCTAATCTAGCTAGCAAAACCAAGCAAAGCATGCAGACAAACAGCAGAATTTACTCTAACCAAGCTAGCAAAACCAAGCAAAGCATGCAGACAAACAGCAGAATTTACTCTAATCAAGCTAGCAAAACCAAGCAAAGCATGCAACCAAACAGCAGAATTTACTCTAACCGAGCTAGCAAAACCAAGCGAAGTATGCAGACCAACAGCAGAATTTTTCCGAAAAGTGGCAATTATATTCTCTGTCTGATTTTTTTCAGTTCTACTAATTTTTATACTGCCAAATATTTTTTTCTGAAGACTTTTAGGAAGTGTGTTTACGAGAGATGGAAAAGCTGGTGGATGTATTGAAAGAAGGGCAACTTCATTAATGGAGGACTGAATCCGTTTGTTACTAGCAAAAAATTGTCCAAAGAAGCGAAGCTAGCAGTCCAGAATGGAGTTCTGATACCTACCTTGATGTATGGCAGTGAGGCATGGAATTGGCAGAGAAATGATGAAAGTAGTTAAATCATGTATGTATGATGGTGTGAAAATGTAGAGAATGGCAAAGAATGCAAGGCAGATGTAAGCGTAATGAGCAGTGGCGGTTCTTCCCTTAGGTCAATTGGTGTTTGACCCCCCAAAATTATAAGACAACAATAATAATATTCAATTATGTTCATCAAAACAACTGGTCTTATTCTTAATTTATTTAAAATGTACTGCGAAACAGCAAAGCTGCAAGCGGCGGCGGCTAGTGACTAGGAGTGACATCTGTTGTCTCTAATAGAAGCTAGAAGCTTTCATTCACAAGTCCATACGATTCGCTGGGTCAATTTAAAGAATGTCCACTTTCGCATCTTCTGTCCCTATGCGCGCCATAGAATAAACGAGATGGCACTATAATTTTTGTCGAAGTAAAAATTAGGTACCGAAGAAAGCTTAGGGACGCTTAGGTCATGACCGTGAGGGAGACAACACGATGAATATTATATGTTTTACAGAGATGGTGACATAAACACATGTCGGTTTTTCATTTTACACGCTTGTATTGTGTAGAACAATGGTTGTTTTTCAATTGGATAGTTCGGGAAAGGTTTAGAATAATTATTTATGTTGTTATGAAAACAAAAACAAAAAACGTAAAAGATCACTGTCAAATAGAATCAAACTCTTATTTTATTTACTTTAATGTTGTGCAAAACTAAATTAAAACCTAATATCTTAAAAATAATTTGCCGTAAGTACATACATGGATTGTGTATTAATTTCCAATTTACTATATTAACAATTTTTTTTTTCTTTTAAAAAGAAAGACAAACATTCCCGGGTTACGAGTAACCTGACAATATTTGAAAATCTCCTACTACCACCACAGTAAGCTGAAAATGTTGCTTGTGTTGTGATGGAGGACTTAGCCAGCCGAGGAGTTGAACACACTACGCCTGGGTGGGACCCAAACGCGATGTCAACTCGGCCACCGACCGGTCAAAATATAGATAATAATATATGGACTTTTTTCACAATATAAAATAAAGATTAGTCACACATTTTTTTTCAAATGACCTACCACTACTGGATCCTTAGAGCCGCCTCTGGTAATGAGTAAGATTAAGAAAAGGGCAGTTAGATGGTTTTACTTGTAGAGCGAATTAACAAAGAAAAGAGATATATGAAGCAAATGTGAATGCTAGAAGAAGTCGGGGACGCCCGAGAAAGACATGGCACGATCAAGTGAACCAAATACTTGAGTTTAGCCATGCAAAGAGTCAGAATAACGATGTATGAATGAGAATGAGGCAAGGAGTGTGTGCCAAGAGTTGTTGGGCGGTCTGTTCCTGTTATGGTTTATTAGTTAGTTAGTTAAAAGACCTTCTTACTAAAGCAATCCTTGTGCCCCAACTGTAATCACATTCTCTGAATGCCAGGAGTTCAAATAGAAATCAAATAGAAAGAATAGAGAATTGGTTTCAAATAAATGGCACTCACGGTAAGTTGTTGACCAGCTCAGGCACGGGGACGTATTCAGGGCCTGCAGATACGTTAATAGTACACAACTGCTGACTCTGTACGGTTGAATTTGGCAACCTTCTCTGGTCTGGAGCCCCATAATACCTTTAAAAAGAACCCTTGACTCTGTGTCGAAACGGGCGCTCAGTTTGATAGATTCTCATACTTTATTTAATAAACGGATTGCAATCTTTAGAACACAAGTATCGGGTGGGTATGCTGTACGTATCCCACCGGTATTTCAATACAAGATGCTCCGAAGAACTAGCGTTATTGATCCCTTCGGCATTCGTGCACAGTCGGGAAACTTACCAAACATGGGCACATAGTTGACATTTGTCACATAAGAACGGGTCGTTTCTACGACTCGTTCTTGAGTTCATCAGAGCTCATCTGTGGAATGAATTGCCGGCCTCTGTCACGAATCTCTACTCATCCCCAACGATGACATAGGCCCTAAGGAAAATGGTTTTCCTCAGGGACGTCTTTTGTGGAGTTAAAAAAAGAGGTAGTGCATTCAAACATAATTTATAGTAATTACAGGATCTCTGTAAAAACAAATTTACTAGGCTGTTTGATGTCTCTTTTTGTAAAACCAACTTGTATTTATAATATCTCCAGGTCCTGCGGCAGCTGAGCAAGGTGTACGGGTCCACGTACAACCAGTCCAACCTGATCATCAGTGGCACGCACACGCACTCGGGACCCGGCGGCTTCAACATGGACCTGCTCTTTGACATCACCATCCTCGGCTTCGTACAGCAGACCTTCCAGTCCTACGCCGCCGGCATTGTCAGGGTAAGCCAAGGCAACTAGCAAAAAATACTTGATTTTTGGCAACTTTGGCAAAGACAATTGACAATTTTTTTGAAATTAAATCTAAAAAATTCTTTGGGTTCGATTTACTTTAAAAAAAAGCTCAAATCAATGAAGTTATATCACAAAATCCACTCCAAATATGATGTAGATTCACCAGTTTCTTGTACCATTAGTTTCCGGACATCATGTATATAAAAGCGCATCGTAATAATAATTTAATGAAATGAAATCCTAATCATGGGAGATCCCAGTCTTCTTCTTCTTTTGTATGGTGGGGGGATCAGAGGGGGACATCTAGGTCTGCGAACCATTCTAAGGCTTCAGGCGTCGCCATGTGAACCTCATCAATCCCGCCGGTGAATGAATGGAGCGGGCATTCGTTGACCACATGTTCGGTGGTACCACATTCACACATCGCCGACTCTTGAGGTGATTTTTCACAAAAACGGCGCTCTACAAATTATCCAATTATTATTATTATTATTATTTAAGGCCCCATCTGTGCATCATGTGGGCACAGCGGCTATGGGAGCACCTATGGGAGACCCCAGTGAGGATACCATTATCTCTTGCACCAAGATATTTTATCTTGAGATGATTTTTCACAAAAACGGCGCTATATATTATTATTTTTACTATTACTAGTGCAGACCTGTGAAAAATCACGGAATAGTATGAATTCTTGACAAATCCTTTCCAATTTTGTAAATGGCAATTAAAATAATTTTCTGTTAAAACAGTATATTTTTTTTTTATTTAACGGCAATATAAAGTAAAGTAAAAAAGGTACAACATTAAGTAAAATAAAGATATAAAGTGATGTAGTTTGTTCTCAGTCCTCCTCACTAGGTATTCCTGTTCCGAGGCGGACTGTAGATTGTTGTATGTATGTTGATCATGATTTCCTCATCTTCTAATTTGTTGGTAGGTACTTTATTGCATGTGTGAATTCTTCACACAGTCGGTTCAAATTTTGAAAATGACACTTAAATTCATAACAAGTCCGAGTTCTAGAGGTCATTGAACCAGAGTTACGCAAGACACAAGCACTGCCGAAATTAGTGTTTTTGATTACATATTAAACTGATTGTATTAACAATAATTTATTTTATTCTAGAGTATTAAAATTGCACACGAATCCATGACCCCTGGAAAGCTGCACTATAAAGAAGGAAGACTTTTAAATACCAACATCAACAGATCTCCATCTTCCTACTTGTTGAACCCCGAAGCAGAAAGGAACTTGTAAGCTGAACTAATTATTCTTCAAATACAAAAAAACTTCAATTATTGACTGATAGATTAAGCTATATGCATTATATATACGCTATATTATATATACTCTATATCATATATACGCTATATCATATATACGCTATATCATATATACGCTATATCATATATACGCTATATCATATATACGCTATATCATATATACGCTATATCATATATACGCTATATCATATATACGCTATATCATATATACGCTATATCATATATACGCTATATCATATATACGCTATATCATATATACGCTAAATCATATATACGCTATATCATATATACGCTATATCATATATACGCTATATCATATATACGCTATATCATATATACGCTATATCATATATACGCTATATGCTGAAATAGGCCAAGCCACGAGAATATAGCGTGGTCTGTTACAGGCTTATGTGATTTGAGATTTTCGCCGCGTCTGTCTGTTTGTGCGCTTTGTTCTTCCAAACTATGCAACGGATTTTGATAGGGTTTTTCCTATCATTTAGAGAATCTCTGATGCGGTGCTGATTGCTAATAGTATGGATGATCTGCAGTCTCTCGTGTCTAGGATGAACGAAGTATGCGTGAAGAATGAGTTAATGATGAATGTAAGTAAGTCTAAAGTAATGGTGTTTGAAAGAGAAATTACGAAAACAGTGTGCAATATAGCTGTGAATGAGGAATACTTGGAGCAGGTGGATGAATTTGTGTATTTAGGAAGCATGTTTACGAGAGATGGGAAGGCTGACAGAGATATTGAAAGAAGGGTAAATGCAGGTAACTCCATTAATGGAGGACTGAACGCAGTTGGCGCTAACAAAAAATTGTCCAAAGAAGCGAAGTTAGCAGTCCACAATGGAGTGCTGGTACCTACCCTGATGTATGGAAGTGAGGCATGGAACTGGCAAAGAAAGGATGAAAGTAGTTTGAATGCTGTTGAAATGAGATCCCTGAGGCGTATGTGTGGTAAAACCATGTATGATCGTGTGAGGAATGTGGATATCCGCAAAGAGTGCAGGGCTGATGTAAGCGTAATGAGTAAGATCAAGAAAGGGGCGTTTAGATGGTTTGGGCGTGTAGAGCGAATGAGCGAAGAAAGGAGTGTAAGGAGAATATACGATGCAAATGTGAATGGTAGCAGAAGTCGGGGACGCCCGAGGAAGACATGGCACGACCAAGTGAATCAGATACTTGAGTCGGGCCATGTCAAGAGTCAGAACAATAGAAGAGTATGTATGAGACGATGTATGAATGTGAATGAGGCAAGGAGTGTGTGCCAGGACCGAGTTGTTTGGCGGTCCGTCCTCTCTGCCTACCCCTGCGGGGAAACGGCGTGATGGTTAGTTAGTTAGTTAGTTAGTTACTACATGCATATTATAATTAAAAAAAGTAGAGAAATGTCGATGTTTTGTAATTTCAAAAAATAAATATTTTAGGGCGCTCACATTGTTAACAATGCTAACACTGATAAACCTTATGAGATAACTCAAAATTATGTAGTACGGAATTGTATATCTTAAAAAGGCCTACATATATGTCCATCTCCTAAGGATAATCCCCAGCAACGCCGATTACACGTCAACTAGTTATCATACAAATGGTAAATATACAGAAAATAGGGACACACTTAACACGCACACTTTATTTTTCAAAACACTTTGTAGTAGTTAGAATTTAACGAGAAATAAGTATTTCACTTTCCGGAAATGGAAAATAATGCGTTATTCACTTGGCGACCGTTGTTTTTGATGCCAAAGTTTTGGGGTCTGTTTTTTTCTATTATTTAAACCAAAATATAAACCTATGATCCTAAAATAAGTTTTTAGGTTGTTAGTTCAGGTTTAATTAAAAAAATAACTTAAAAAACTAGCCTTAAAAATTATTTTAATATGAGTCGTGTAATTTCTATACCCGCTATATCAACTTTCATTGATTTGGAGAAAACCGCAAAAAACTGTCACATCTCTAGCGTACATAAGTAAATGCATTAAATTTTTTTATATAATGAATTGGAGTAATAAAATTTCGAAAAGCATTTATTTTTCTATATATGTCTAGCAATAATTAAGTAATTTCGATAAATAAAATGGATATAGCGGATTTTGATACTCACTTCGTGATTTTGAAAGTCAACTGAGGCGACATGGCGGGTTTAGAAACTCACGCGTAGATCATTTTGACACACTAGCGTGGCGTCAGAGCGGCGGCCATATTGTATTTTGGCAAAATAACTGCTTGTGATTCGTTGAATCCGATATAGCGGGTTTTGATAGTGACTTTCTGTATGATATAGCGGATTTGGTTTCTCACTCGCAGTTTTAACATGGTTTTTGGTCATGATAAGGAGGGTTTTGAAACTCAATTTTAGGCTCCTCTTGTTGCTCGCAAAAATGTGAACAAGATGTCATACTCAGATCATTTTGTCAAAAAATCGGATATAGCGGGTATAGAAATTATAGGATTCATATTATTATGTCAAAACATGGCATGAAGAAAGATGTCAATTAACCGTGTTTTTTTACAATATATCTACTAAATTGCATTATTTCTGAAAACCCAAATACTTACTTCTCATAATGATACAAAGTGTTTTTAAAATAAAATGTGCGTAACCATGGTAAATTTTTGGGTTATTGGCGCTTGTTGCGTTTCCTCCTTCTTTAGCCAATGTTTCGGGCTTCGTTACAGTATCCATCATCAGGGCAAATGTGTAGATTGTGGTGAAGTATGTGTTTATGTATTAATTTTCGGGAAATCGACAGTTTACATTTAATCAATTTGTACATAAGTATTATATAGACAAAATAAAACCAATTATGGATTTCCTCCTTGTGTACTTTACCTCTGCTGAGACAGCATAATATGTATTTAGAAGAGATAACGGCGCGCGTTAATTCTTATAGGGCCGGTATTAGTATCACTTTTACATAAACATGATTAATCATCTACGTATTATGATGGACACTGTAACGCTGTCCGGAACATTGTAAGTGCGAAACGAGTAATAACCCAAAAATGAAACACTTCTATTAACCCTTTCACCACATTATCGGATATGCGTGACACTGTTAGTAATACCTTACTTGAAAATGAATGCACACATAGTGCTTAGCGTTGAAGACACGGTTTGTTTTTCCACATAGCTGCCAAAAAGTTAACAGGTTAATTTTGAGGACGTAAAGAAACTATGTACACACACCCAAATGTACCTAATCGGGCATAGTGTCCGGTTAACATACAAAATAAATTAAGACTTTGTTTGCACAAATTTTTTTTTTTTTCCCAAAGGTCGTTTCAAGTTTTGAACTAATCATTTTTACAGGCTGCACTATACCAATGAATTACATTTTTTTAAATCACCTTGCTTATTGAAGTACAATGTTTTATTTTAAAACTAATGCTCATTTTACATGGTTCCATAATAAAACAGAACACGAAAACTGATATCATCATTTAGTCATCAAAAATTGATGAAAAAAAATTCTAACCTAACCTAACGTATAATTTTTTGATGATCTGATTTGTCCGATTACCTGTTTATTCAGGCGATTCAGAAATTATTTGCAGATGATATTAAAATGTTTGTGATATTTTCATCTTACCAAATCCACAATTATAATATTTCAGATATGAAGATGGAGACACAGACAAGAAGATGGCGCAGTTGAAGATGATATCCAGCAACGGAACCTTGCTGGGGGCCATCAACTGGTTCGCCATCCACCCCACCAGCATGAACAACACCAACGTGCTGGTTTCCTCCGACAACGTGGGGTACGCCTCCGTGCTGCTGGAGGAAGCCATCAACCCTCCGGGAACCTTCCCTGGAAAGGTAAATAAAATACTGTCAACAGATGTCACTATAATTTTACCATAACATCCAGTTTATTTTATTTGTCAATTAGCATCATTTAGCATGTTATCCAGCTTTGGATATAGGCCCACTTCCATGTAAGTGTCATTTCATTGTCAACCACATCTCATTCGTCTTTCTATTCTGGATTCTATTTCTAGTCCTCAATTTGGAATGCGGGTATGGGTACCGCCGCCCCGGGAACGACAATAATGAACTTGGGAATTATTTATTTATTTATTTTATTTATTTATTAACAGACATCGTCCAAATTACAAAATAATAACACGAATAAAGTAAAAAGAAAAATACAGGAGTAGACAAAGGTACATGAAAGCAAAGACAAAAGGCAGATATAATATAAGAAAATAAAGTGACAAGTCGAATCAAGTCAAGAATACGCCGTGGGTCAGGACCACAGGACACTTATAATATTCCGTCACTTGTTTAGCGACTGGCAAAAATCATTCAGACTTATCCCAAAAAAGTTAAGGTTTTGACTTGAGTTGACCAGTCTACACATTCTGGACAATGGTGAATAATATCCATAATTTGTCGAATGATGGTTGAGGAAGAGTAGAATTACATTGAATTATACTATTTTACGGACTTTTTATGAGATTACATATTTATATGAGGGAAGAAAATAACAAGCACTTTCAACAATGATGAAAATTTGAACCATAAAACAAATGACACTGGCATTGGTCTTCTTTTTCAAATCTTCTCTCTTCCAAGGTAAGACTTTTAGGAACTTTACAAAAAACAAAGGACAAGGCAATTTGAGCAGGAAGTGGAATGTGGAATAATCATAAAGTTGTTTCAATATTGACCACTATATATGGTTTTGTTTTCATCTACAAGACGTTGCCAGTCTTTAGGTGTTGTGATGTTGCTTACAATAATGGCTCTGCTCTAATGCAATATTATGATGTATGAGTATATATGTTACAAATAAAAACAAATCAAAAGCGTTTTTCAAATCGCTACTTTTAGTATTAAATCGCAAAAATTAACACAGTGATCACATAAAAACCTGTCTTCTAAAATTATTGATTAATTGATAAGTATATATTTTGAATAACCTAACGTTAACCTTTTCAATGCTGGCCTTTTTAATAGCAGCTGTCTCACCATGTGGTACGCTTTCATACAACATACGTGTTTTAGAGCTACTTCATGGATTATATATTATGCGACATCCACGTAAGGGGAGAGTCGGCGATGGTTCATTAATGCGACTGTCACGTAGATCAGCTTAAAAAGTCTTTACCCTCCAAAACATGACTCTCTAATTTTAACAATTGGTTAACAACTTTCAGGGTAAGTTTGTTGGAGCATTTGCATCCACCAATCTGGGTGACATCTCCCCCAACATTATGGGCCCCAAATGCGAGTTCACGGGCGTGCCGTGCGACATCCACTCCAGCCGCTGTGTCAATCCTGACGAAAAGTGCTTTGCGCAGGGGCCCGGTAAGGACATGTTCGATTCCACCAAGATCATCGCCCAGAGGATCAAGACCGAAGGACTGGTGAGTTTCAATTGATCTCGTAATTTTTTTTTGCCCCATAAAAATCCCTACAATTATACATAAAGGTGCTGGTAAACAAACAAGATAAATTGCCTAGTATTGCCTATTGCCCATTAATTGTCTTTCCCTTCAAAAGTCTTGCCGGGCAAGGTATTGGCCTGTCCCGTCGGGCCACTAATATATTAATATTATCTCCTGCAATCACCAAATTTGTATAAGGTGGCGCACATATGTAACAGAGGGAGAAGGAAATAGATTTGACCCAGCAATATTGTCGTAATACAGGTAGTGGTAACTCAATAACAAGACAGGGGAATACATTGACAAGAGTAGGCAATACATGTCAACCTTTCCTGAAAATATGGAAATCTTAACGGCAATACCTTGCCGGCAAGAAATTGCCATAAAAACTTTCTTGTTTATCATTCTTTACAGAAAATTTTAAATTAAATACAGGTAATATTCAGAATCTAGCATTCATTTCCAAAACAATACTGTATTGTATGTTAAAATAGCCCACGCCGACCTTTATTAAATATCAAATTATATACTTTTTTTAGATGCTATCATCAAATATAATATGCTTCTGCTGTAATTAAATTAACAGAAAGAAAGAATAATGTATATTTTTTATGGCAAGAAAAAAGTATTAGAAAATTTATCCGTAAACTACAATAAATAAATACATATCTCCTTTCAATAACTGGCCAAATAATAGCTGAATATTGTTAACTGTTGTAGTTGATTACTTTTGCGATACTTTAATATTAATTTATGTTTTCAGAGACTGCTGCAATCTCAAGATGATTTCGAGGTCACTGGACCAATTAAGACAATTCACCAATTTATAGATATGGCACACATTACTGTACCTGACTACAATCCGAAAACAGGACAGTTTATGAGGGTCAGTGGATATTCATATTATATCATTTTTCATGTACACAAATATTATATCAATACTTGAATCATATCTCCATCTCCATCAAAGACAAGTCATGTTAACCAAATATCCTATAATATTAATAATACATCTTCCCGCAGTTAGTTTATATGTTTAATCGCTAATAATAATAAAAATAATTGGATGATTTGTATAGCGCCGTTTTAGTGCAAAATCACCTTAAGGGCGCTGTACAAATATATAATACACTTCTACAATTATCTATGTTATTACTAACTAAATATGGAGATAATATACAGTAAAATACTTACCTGGTAGGTCAAATGAGATTAACACGTAATTAACATTAACTAATTGTTTATTAGCGAAATTTAGATACAGGATTTAGGACATAATTGGATATAACTGGACTTTCTCTCAGGAATGGTATATTTAATTTAAGGGTATGACAGCTTAAAAAGGGTAAGTTTTTAGTTTAGACCTGAATTCTGTTGGACTTGTTATGGATCTTAGTTCCGCAGGGAGTTTATTCCAAGCCTTCGGCCCAGATACTCCGAAAGCGCGATCACCAAACTTAGTATTTGGCTTGGCGCTTAGGTTCCATCAGTCTGCCTACAGCTGCTAATGTTGCTGATCTAACTTGATAAAGAGTTTAAGTTTCTAAGGGCGACTTGCACCAACTATCGCAAATTTTATCTTAAATTGTATTTAACTAAACGTATTTAAGACCCTAAATACATTTAACTTAAATGCGTTTAGTTGCGTCCTGCACCACGCAGTTCGGTGGCAATTTTAGTTAAACGCGTTTAACGCGTCGGTAAAACAGTTACCGCGTGTTTACCGCCATTTACGCGTAAATAAAACAGCTACGATGTTTCATTTTACTTGAAGTGTCAAAATATTTTGTGATTGTGTGTGTGGTTTAATAGTGTGTTCATTTATTTTATGAAGAAAAAGTTAAAGCAAATAGACATAATGATGAAATAATACAAAAAGAGCTTCTGTTGTTGGAATTAAAAATAAAACAATTATCCGAGTAATTTTGTTTTTTTTTTTATTTCTTTTACATATTAGGTATATTGTTTTAAAGTATTATAAGAATGCTGTAGGTATGATTAGAAGTTTACAACCTTGCAAAGTACCTACTCCTCGATAAGGAGTGTTAGCTCCAAGTGACGAGCACCTCGCTGATGTTTTATTGGTGTTGAATTTTAACTGAGGTTCAATTTCTTGCACTAATAATGATGTCATTTCTTTACTGAGACGAAATATTCTTTGAAACTTCTTGGCACTGAGTGTTTCAAATAAATTTGTTCTCTTGTTTACTTTTCTGACTATATTATAATTTATTTAAGCGCTTGTTATATGATAGCGAAATTTCGCAAACTGTCAAAATGTCTTCATTTTTATGTCACTAGAGGGCGGTAGTTGTACATTAATGAACTTGTTAAAATATAACGTCACACGTGCGTTTGTCGCAAAGCAATGAACGTATAATATGAATGTGAAATATTAAGTAAAACAAACAACTTAGTAAAAAAGTATGACTTATTTGCAGAACCTACTATTTTGGTAAAGCATTTAATTTGACATTTTTTATAAATGTTTCATCATTCACTTGCTGTTGTCATTAGTGTTGAGGAACATTTCCGATACATATAGTTTGTTTTACACGGTGTTCGGAAACTCGTGGTATAAACGGTAAAACCCTTTATAGGTCATAAGCTAAAAACGGATAGTTTTGAAACCTGCAACATTAAGGTTTATATTTCTTTATGTTTACAAGTTATAAGCCCTTGGGTTGTAATCATTCTGAGGTAACGCACAGAGGTCTTGAATCGAACCAACCGCCCAAAGTTCTCACATGTTGAGTAAATTTACGAAAATCGCGTCCTGGTCAGTTTCTCTATAAAATTATCAAAGCAGTTATTCATTTATTGTCAATTTTGGGTTATGACTTTTTTTATTTGAGCTTTCGTTTTCGAGAAAATCGAAGGTGGATTTATTTGGTAAATTTCTTAATTTTATATTTGATAGAATATCTATACATATTAATACCATCATTAATAAATTGACCTCGAGAAATGAAAGAAATTTTATTTTTTTATTTATATATTTGTTAAATTATTCTGTGTTATTTAGTACAACTAAACAATAATCTTTTTTCATTTATTCGTTACTTGAAGCATACCTTGTTTGGAGTATTTTTTCCGGCTGCCATGGATAAATCATAATATTGATCTACAAAGAGAAAAATAATATTGGTAATTTTTGGTTCAATTACCAAACGTGCCCTATGATAAAACGTTCACTCTCCCACTTGGTCAGAGCGCGTAAAGACAATGAATTCTCTCACACACACTTGCATAAAGATGCCGCCAGTAAACAACATGACGTTAGTGCTAACCGTTAGGAAAAGGAACGCATATTAAATGTTGAGTTTTAAAATATGACACTTGAAAAAATACAATACGTCAAATTTACATGAAAAAAGAGAATTTGTGAGTAATTACTGTTTTTGTAGCTTCATTAGATTATTGCAATGCTTCAAGTGAGTCGGTATTCTACTTTTAGACCCATTAATGAAACATTTTGATGGCATTTTCGAAATATATACGCCGTGAAACAGGGAGCGATAGCTTCAGTACCGTTCACGGGGGCTTCTCACCCGTAATAAGTAAAATACTGTGAAATGTCTTGAAAATTTGGTGCAAGATGAAGTATTTATTTAATTGTTAATATCCACAGATATCATAACGATAATAAGAGGCCGTACTTCTACAGATGTGTGTATTATATACATATTTTAAATTAAAAATATTGTGTAAAAGCGTTTTTAATGCGATAATCATGGATCGAAGTTTTAAAAGTGGGTTGTATGGTGTATCAATGTTTTTATTTTTTATAGTCGAATGCCTACAACAACTACAAAAAAAAATAGGCAGACTGAAACATAATAGTCCATTAATTGGTATAAAAAAATATGAAGTCTGAGAATGACATACGAAAGGTAGTATTAAGCCGTTTTAGGGAGCTGTTTTCCAGCAAATCACCATTATGCCCTATAACCCACTCTTAAGTTATTTATAATTTCAATAACATAATTTCTTCATGATCGTCAGAATACAAATCCCAAATGTTCATTGTGAATACAAATTAAAATGAGATAGATTTTAAACACAATCAGAAATCGAAGAGATAACCTAAATATTTTTGACAGTACTGCTTTACGAGTAGGGCTAAACACGTTTAACTCAGTTAAACAGCCGCTTTTGGGTATTTAACTTTGACAGTTCTTTAAACGCATTTAACGAATTAAATTTTGTGGTGCAAGACGCCAAGTCGACTTAAATCAAATAATGTGTTTAAAATTATATTTAAATCAAATTTAACTTATGGTGCAAGCCGCCCTAAGTTTCTACCAAATACAAAAATATATCACTAATGTTCCTGTCACGGACTATTCTACACAATGTTTTATATTGCGTAGTCTGCATTTAGTTTTCATTAAAAATGGTTTTAAAAAAATTCAACATCTCTTTGCATGTTAAAATTACCACTTTTTTTTAAATGTCTGTGACCATAGACGTTTCCGGTATACTATAGACCGCATTCATTCAACCATAGTAATATTCAATATTGCCCAAAATAAACACAAGTTAAGGCAACTTTGGTAACTAACGGATAGAAGAAAAGTAAGTTTACATGGGATGGGAAGGCTGACAGAGCCAAAGAAAGGCAAATGCAGGTAGCTCCATTAATGGAGGACTGAACGCAGAGTTGGCAACGCTAAAAAAAAATGTCCAAAGAAGCAAAGCTAGCAGTCCACAATGGAATGCTGGTACCTACCCTGATGTATGGAAGTGAGGCATGGAACGGGCAGAGAAAGGATGAAAGTAGACTGAATGCTTTGAAATGAGATCCCTGAGGCGTATGTGTAGTAAAATCATATATGTATGATCGTGTGAGAGATGTAAAGATCCGCAAAGAATGCAAGGCAGATGTAAGCGTAACAAATAAGATTAAGAAAGGGGCGTTTAGATGGTTTGGGCATGTAGAACAAATGAGCAAAGAAAGGAGTGTAAGGAGAATATATGACGCAAATGTGAATGGTAGTAGAAGTTGGGGACGCCTGAGGAAGACTTAACACAAGTGGATTAGATACTTGAGTCGAACCATGTCAAGAGCAGTGGCGGCCGGTGGTCAAAATATATGGGGGTTCACCGGATTACAACATTAAGTCATAAAATAAATTAAATAAAGGTACATACCTATTTCTAAAGAAGTTCTATTCTCTGCTCCTTTTGTTTAGCGAAGACCTCTATCAATGCTTAACACTGATAGTGCGATCAGTCTGTCCTGGCTCAACGTGTTTAAAAAAGATTTTATTCTTTTTAACGTTGAGAAACATCTTTAGCTTTCAACTGAGGTCATTCCAAAGGTCATGAATGGTGCACAAAAGTTTTAGTAATTTCACAGTCTCGGGAAAGTCTTCTAATAAACAAGTACTATAAAAAATTTGTAAAATTGATAAAGGGCCGTTAGCTTTTGAAAAATCGTCGCGGGCGTAAATTCTACAGAGTTCACTTTTACTGAACTTTATTTAGGAAGTCATACGTTTTAAACGTAACATTGAAATCATGTTCTGGGAAATTTGACCTGTATCGATTTTTATTAAATAGCTCATTATGGTGTTTAACTTAGGCACGGTAGCCAGAATCCAATTGCATTCTGATGTCAACTTTTCCTAAAACCTTTAAGCTCAACACTTTTTGTAAATGTAAATAACGAAGAATTATGTTTTTTGATTTTTTAAGAAAGGTGAGTTACATCAGTAACACCGCTGATTGTCCAAACTGAATCAACATCGTAAATTAAACACGTAAAACAAAATAAACTATTCAATTGATCACATGCACAGAGCTACGAAGCTTTGTTATACATTGTTTTGTTAAATGATCGAGTAAACTTCTTCGATCCAGATTTTCACTCTTGTTTTATTATCAGTTCAGATTTTAGGTGGACAGGCATTTTTTATTATCACTTTGTTTTCAAAACTCGACCTATTGTTCTTAATGTATTCCACATTCAAACTCATTCTTAATTTATACTTTGAACAAACACAAAAGTAATCATAAATTAGTATAACCTGCAATTGATAACCCTATTAATAATTGATATACAAGATCGATATAACCTGCAATTAAACTTAAAAACTTTCGCAGAGTAAGAACATTTTTTAATTCAACAGACCGTGCCCGGCAACGGCGAGTACTGACTGAACTGATAATAAGTAATCTGACCATCACTCAACTCTTAATGACAAATTTTATCTTAAATGCTTGTATCCAAGAAGCGAAACATTCGCTGAAAATAGCAGATGGTAAATTAAAACCACGATATCGACAATAACATTAAACATACGCGTTTTAGTTTAACTTTCTACTGAATAAACCGTTCCTTCTGATGTGGTGGTAAAACCCCGAACGCCGTCCATGATATGGTATTATTTGCAAAGAATAGTATGAACTGGTATGTACCCACGCTTTCGACTGTTCCACAGAATATGCGACAAAGCAGTTAAATTTTGGATCGCAATCGAAAACGAACTGCTACGAACATAGGCACAAGTCAAAGTCGGTCTGCAAGTTAAGCGCGCTTAATAAGTAGGTACCTTTTGAATGAGATATTATAACCGAACCGAGTTACGTATTGTGATTAGTCATGTCGGAAATCTTGTTGGTTGTTCGGCGCTCGGGAGCACATATTAGCTGGCCGCCACTGGTCAAGAGTCAGAATAATAAAAGAGTATGCATGAGATGATGATGATTAAAATAAACTATAGGATAAACGGTGAAATATACATAGGTGATGAATGAGTTATTTTTGCTACTTATCAGTTCTTGGTTTTTGTTAATGTTAGTTAGTTCTTTTGTTTCCAAATCAATTTTTAATTGGTGATTTTTTTTTTTATTTTTTTTTTTTTTATTTATTCTTTAATATATTTGTTAAACAATGGTATAGTATATTGTCCTCCACGCTAGGAGTTCACCTGTGTTGTGGAGGACTTTTTCAATTGTAAAGTTATATAATTCTAAAACAATACAGTGGAGTTGGTTACACAGAGAAACATTAAAAATTAAAATATAAAATCGATTTTTCCATAGTTATAACAGTAGTTTTTCCATAGTTATTCCAAAAAAGTGAAATATAAAAAGTTAAATATTAACAGGATTGTAGCCAGTTCCATATGTGTTTTTTGTATTCTGTAAGATTAGATGTTTTATATTGTGTTGGAAGTGAATTGAATAGTTTTATAGCCTGGAATCTGTATCTGTATTTAACAGATAATATGTATTTTAGGATGCCCCGGTACGCGGCTGCCTGCCGGCCATGGGCTACAGCTTTGCAGCGGGCACCACAGACGGCCCCGGGGCCTTCAACTTCAGCCAGGGCACCACCACCGGCAACCCCCTGTGGAACTCAGTGCGCAACCTGCTGGCCGAGCCCACCCCCGATGACATTGAATGCCAGAAGCCAAAGCCCATCCTGCTGGCTACTGGAAGGGTGAGATATCTTTTTTTTAAATTAAAGTGTTCCCGTATATGTACACATTATGACTTTCTTAGCAATAACCTTCAGAAATATCAAAGTAATCGATCGATCATAAATTAATGCATCAATATAAAATGTATCGAGAGCATCTACCATCCTTATCCTATATTCCTCTTCCCTTTACCCTCTCATTAGTTTTAAGACAAAATAAAACTCGCTTTCTCGAACCAAAATTAGCAAAAGAAACTCTTTTAGCTAAACTTTGTTTAACCTCACGTTCAACTTATAAATAGAGCTGTTTATTTCTTACAAAATAAAAAAAAAAAATAATTTTCTGCTTTGTTATACAGGGTGTATCAGGACGTAATCTGAAAACTTTAGCCAGCGATTCCTGAGCTCTTTCGGTGTAAAAATTATTGTAGATGGCATTTTGGTCTCCGGTGATATTCTTGTTCAGTAAAAAATCTTTATTTCTTTCACGGGTCCACAACTTAATGCCAGCACGCTTGTGTCACGACACATGCACCGTCTCTTACTGTCTTATGCCGTGACGGGCAACGCTGTAACGGGAACCTGAATTGCGTGAATGTGGACGTAATCAAACAACAATTCACATCGTAGATGAACGTCCCTTCCATCAGATTCCCAAAGGCACATCTCTGCGGAACCTAGTGAATCCAGATGCCGTTGACTGAAAAACCTTCCCATCCCACATTGACTATTTGAGTCTCTTCCACCACACAGAAAAAAAGAATATGTACGTAAATGAATATTTCCATGTACATTGAATATAAAATCTAACCTAACTTTTCCATTCCAGATAACGTTCCCGTACGAGTGGCAGCCGACCATTGTGTCTTCGCAGCTGGCGCTGATTGGGGACCTGGTCCTGGCTGCCGTGCCCGGCGAGTTCACCACCATGTCGGGACGCCGCATGCGCTCCGTGCTCACCAACACTTTCGCTGCCGCCGGCAAAGATGTCAAGGTCGTCGTGGCCGGCCTGTCCAACACCTACAGCGATTATGTCGCCACTCCCGAGGAATACGAGGTAAACAACATGGTATAATTCCTTCACTTACAACTTCCACCCCCTGGGTTCTATGTATAAAGTGGTGCCATGACCATTGAAGAAAAGAAAAGTGAATGAAAAAAGAATAAGTAATAACCAACTAACCTAACCTAACTGTTGTGAATTGTTTCTTGAAATAATAATGCCTTGTTGACGACAAAACACTGTTTATTTAGACCAAAAACTCATATGTAATCAAGAACGAGTGTATAGGACGGCCTGGAGGTTAACATCCTTTCTGTTATCCTCTCAAAATCTCTCTGATTCTCGAAACCTCACGGTTCCCCGTACTTTTGTACCCACCATTAATTAAGGGGCGACCCTATATACTACCCACATACACTAGAGACATCTAGGTCTTGTAGCTGGAACTATCACACTATCATGTTCTCTTTTGTCAGTGTTCCGTTTTATCCAATTATTGTGAGTACAGGGAGGTTAATTGCTCTTTGCAATAGCCCCCATCTGACTGCCGCATTAGCAATATTGAATTATAATTCAATACCACAGACATATGAATATTAATAGACTAGAAATTAAGGGTGAGGGGTAAAATCAACTGTTGAAGAACGAAGGGGGTAATGCTGACTGTGATTCGTCAATAAATCAATCTGACAGTATATAGGCATCTCACATTATAATATCACCATTTAGTTCTTAAAAGTAAAATCTGCTTTTAAATGAATAGACATTTTTACATGGAAGCGCAAATTACTCGCCACGTTATAAACAAATTTGCGAAGTCCAAATTCGGCAAAAAAAAATTCTTCTATTTTCAGAGTCGAATATTTTGTTTACGTATTTAGTTAAGACACTTCTATAAATGTTCATAATTTACTTCCCAGTAACAACGATGCGCACACTTGAGAATCGCTAGCTCGACGCTAGTTCGAACAAGAATGATGACGTCACATATTCTAGACTCACGGGAGGCCATACGCGAGCCCAGCCGGCTCCAATGGAAGCGGTATGGGGAGTGGGGAATAATACGCTTTTAATCACTTAGGGCAGGTCTACTAATATTCATATGTCTATGTTCAATACCTATGATTCCTAAACATTGAACTTTCATCATCTGTATTTTCTGTACGAATTATATACTTACATGGAGATTAAACGCTAACGGCTTCTTTATTGTTTGTTTCAGGCGCAAAGATATGAAGCCGCATCTACAATCTTCGGCCCACACACGCTCACCATTCATCTGAACCAGTTCAACGACCTGGCAAAGGCTCTCATCGAGGTAAACTAAAACACCTTTCAACATTATTCAAGAATCATGCACCAATTGTTTATACATGTACATATTCAGTTTGACCTCTCATTTGTTGTTGACAGGACAGAACACTAGACCCCGGGCCAACACCCACTGATTTCTCCAATGACCTAATCTCCCTGGTGACCCCGGTCATCTTCGACATTGCCCCCTGGGGCCTCGCCTTCGGAGAGTGCGTTTTGGAACCCAATGAGAGGTACACCTCTGGAAATGTGGTCCACGTCAAATTTGTGAGTACCCCCATCAATTTTCTATTTTTATTAGGATTTTCACTAAAGGTTGTACATATAGAATAAAGAATAACACAAGAAGTTCCTTTTGGGTGTGTTTCGTGTTCCAAATATTGTTCCAAATATTTGTTTAATTATGAAACATTGGGGCAGGGCCACAATATATTTTTATTCCTTGGCCGATGGAAAACAATAAACGTTGTGGCCGCGTTAATGGTGTTTGATTTTTGGAAGTTCTGGTGATTCCTGGAGGGTTCTGTTGGCACTATCATTAGTACATCTAATAAGCACCGTTGTTTCCGCAACAAGAACTGTTTTGTAGTCACCACACGACACTATTTAATGTATTTAACTTGGGGATGATAATTTACACTCTTTTACGAAGATTAATTGTTACGAGGAACGAAATAATATGCAACTTTCAACAACAACGAATTTTCAAACATCAAAACAAAATAACACTTGTTTTGGTCTTGTTTTTTCAAATTTTCTTTTTTGCTTTTTTCCAAGATAAGATAGACCTTTATGTATGGAATAAAAACAAGGGATAGGGCATTTTGGGTAGGAACTGGAATGTGAAATACTGTACTATAAAACTGTTTCAATATTAAACAACCGCAGAAGAACCATTTGTAAAAATGTTCAGTATGGACAACATTACCATCTAGGGCTATACGCATTCTTGCCTGCTTATGTACTGAGGATAGTTCATTCGCGGTATCGACTTCAACCGAATACAAGCAGTCTTGGGTTGTTCAATAGAAAGCGCAATAAAAACATATTTTGAAATTATTGGCTGATACGGTATTAAACTTACCTAGATATTATAGAGTGTTTGCAGCACACAATGGATAAATAGATAATAGGAACAAGGGGGAAGTGTTATGAACTGCACTTTCAGTATAACTACACACAAAGAAGTGTCGCCAACATCGTTGTGTACCCATACTACTACAAGCTACAGTGGTTCCCACTTGCGGTTTGTCATTAAAAAAATAAGGCTGCATGCTTCCAGGCCACATTTCACTTTATTTCTATTGTCTATGGAGAGATAATATATCACCCTCGTTAAAGACTACCATTTAAAATTGAAACGTTGCTAGAAATGGCATTAGCCGTTTTTGGTGACCAGATATTATTGCCGGGTACCTACTCCTCTTGTCAGCCTCACAATAAATCCCAATTGGGAATGTCATGATCCCAGTGTCTCTGATTGCATCATTTTGAATTCTTTATTTTACAGGTGTCTGGAAATCCACGTAACAATTTGATGACGGAGAAATCTTACTTGTCGGTGGAGAGGTACATCGAACAGGACGGCTCGTGGGAGGTGGTGGCCACGGATGCTCATTGGGAAACAAGGTAACATTAAAATACCATAAAATTGATTAAATTTCTGTTAAGCTGCATATCCACCGGGGAATGGATGCATATCCAAGCTGCATATCTGCATAAGCTGCATATCCAAGCTGCATATCCACAGGCTGCATAGCCTGCACTGGAAGTGTACAAATGTTAGATATCCGCTAGGAACACGCCGACATTCAAGCAGCTAAGAAATGAACCTTTGGACAGCCGAGCCTTCCAACATCTAGTACATATAAAATCCATCTGTACAGTCTGTATTCAGATATTTTTCCCGCTGTCCAAGCCTCCTACCAAGATGTTTCAACATCAACGATCAGCTGAATTCTTTCATTTGTCAGACAATATTTTACATGCATATTTTATTTGCAGATTTGTTTGGGAGAGGACATCTCTGATCCTTGGCACCAGCAAGGTGAACATCTACTGGGAGGTGACCGACAAGGCTCCAGTGGGAACCTACCGCATTCAGCATTTTGGCTACTTCCGTTACATCTTGGGTTCCACCAAGTCCTACAGCGGCAAATCCAGAACCTTCCAAATATACTAGTGATACATAACTAATACTTTTGTTTAAATATAGTTTAAATAAATTATTTTTAAACCAATTTGTTCTTCTTTTTTATTATAATTATTGTAGGATTGAGAAATGGATGTTGGGACTTCACTCGTTCATTCATTCCCACATTAACCCTAATTCTACGTCTACACCCTTGTCACAAGTCGCTTGTCCAAATGCTTGGCAAGTATAGGCAGTCAAACGTCGACATCTACGCGCTTTCGTGTGCGCCAATATGTTCGGAGTGTCCATGCGTGGTGGGCGTCGAAGTAACTACATAGGATATTATGTTTACGTTAACCTATTTTTATTTGAATGTGAAGACAAAAGGAAAGGAAATTTCAAATAAAAACAAAATTTTGAAAATTCTGAAATATAATTTATTTATTTCCGCCCTCGGGGCTTTAACATTTTGTTTAATATAAAATTATTTACAAATTTTACAAATTACAATTTTTGTGATTTTCGCAACTACCATACTAGGCTCATTATGGTAGTTTTTATTTTGAGTACAATTTAAGAATTACATATAAAACAAGTGCATTCAAATTATGTAACATAATAATGTTAGAAATAATAACAATATTAGCGATAATATGCATTTTAATACAATTTACGCCAAAACCATTACGAAAAGGTGTCCGTCTATCGCCAGTTCGGAAGTTCTACTAACAAATGTGCGAACGTATGGTTGCCTCACAAGCGTTTGCCGTAAGCCGTAAGATCCTTTTGACTTGTACATAAAATACCGACATAGGCCCGATCAGCAGCAAGCGCTTGCAACTCTATGCAAGCCAAGCCAAACGCCCGCACTACATGTTCGAATTTTTTTAATGTTCACCGAGGCATGGTGAGCATGTAGCTTTTCAAAACGATCCAAAAATTCACGCAGATCTCGCACTGACGGCAGGTGGCGGGAGCACGCGACGACCTCTCCATCGAAAGAATTTACTGTGACTGAAAAAATGGCCGACAAACAAGCGGGACCTTACAAACATACCTTTAGGATCCCCCCTATATGCCAGGTGTGCCAACGTCGAAACAAAAAAATTTCCCCTGCCTCAGGAGCCCTTGTAACCTTACATTCTGGATGATCTTCGTATCTACTTCATGGTGACTGGATAACTCGTCAAAATGAAAAATTCAACACACCTTTAAAAAAAGAGAAAGCACATTTTATGAAAAAAAAAGAAGCCAAGTTTTAGTTTAGTCACTTTTCATGACTATCACTGTCACTTTTTTTAAAGGTGTGTTGAATTGTCATTGTGTTGAGTTTTCATGGGACCGTTGTGTGGCAGAAAGGAGTAGGGAGGAGAAGGAGGTATGAAGAGGAAGATTAGGAGGTACCTGCCTATTCAAATCTGGTCAACAAACATGGCTATTGCTATTTCCAACAAAGTTTCGATTCTGATTGGTATTTTCTAACCAGGGCGATACTAAGAATACATACCATTCAGGAACTTGCCTAAGCTCTTATTTGCTGATAAAACAGTCAGCTTAGAGAAGTTGTTTAATTATGGTATTAGTGGAATTTCACCACAACTGTCGAGTAACTTCTCATCAAGTAACTTTTATCGTAGGATGTGGCGGTAAAAACAGGCGGCCGGCGCTTAGGCACATTCCATAGTGGTAGGTACTGTCAATATAACTTGGTGAAAGACCACCATTTAGTGTCTAAATGTTGCTTGAAATGGCTTTAGCCGTGTTTGGTGACCAAATCTGAATAGTCTCACAACGTACCCTGATTGGGGATGCCATAGTCTCGTTGGGACACTTGTGCAGTATTCATTTTTTTTTTTAATTCCAACTAAAATTAAATTATAAAAAAATTACAAGGGAGTTCCGCAAAGAACAAACAAACAAACACTACTACAAACCACAGTGGTCTCTCGCCTTTGTTTCTATCAACACACCAAATGTATAATTTCCATTAGCTCCACTGCTTTGATAATTCAAGTCCAGCTTGGTTGTTGCCTGGCGACAGCCAGAATAGAAGATATCGCCCCGGTGTTTGTATCTCAGTATGGCATGGCACTAGCCCTTTTTGGTGACCAGATCTTATTGCCAGGAAACTCTCGTGTCAGATTAACAAACTCCAATTGCTAATCCTCGAAGAACGAAAAATAACAGAAGTAAACAGAGTAATATATATGAATTTACATTTTTTTCGTAAAATTTGACGAAAATCGAAAAAAAACCCTGAGGTGCTATTTGCGCCTCAAAATACATCAAAATGATGTAGAATCGCCATTTCACTGCTTGAATCGCGAGATTCCAGATAAACTAATTTAATCATTTATAGTTTACAGTCGATCCAATAAACATCCTAACATAACAATGCGAAAGAAATAATACAATCAAAGAATAGTCGAAGCATTCTCGTTTTCCGCGGACGCAAGAAAATTCCAAAAATACTCAATTCTCTGACTATCTTGTCGCATCTTTCAAGATTCAGAAAACGAGTGCGGCGGATCTATTATTAACTTTATTACTAAATTATGATTGCTATTAGTTGTTTACCATTGAAAAAATAATAATATTATGGATCGAGTGTTGTCTTTTCGAGACCCGGGCAGTTGCGGAAGTTCCGAGTACATAAGGAAAAGATTATGCATTAGTATGATTTTTGTGATTGGTTTTTTAAGTATATTTGGAGGTAACTAGTTTCCCTTATCGAATTATCAATGCTTTGTTGTATTAATCCCTCATTAATAGCTCTCACACTAATATAATAACATATCGTCTTCCTAATGGAACCGGCCACGATATTTATATTGGTCAATGGCGTCAGTGCTTCTTTCGCAAACTTTTAGAAGTTGCAGCTTGCAATCGAACGATAACCCTATATTTAGCTGCAAGGTCTTTATTTCTGTCTCTCACTAATAATACGTACAGTGTATCTACATTGTGAACACATTACAGAGTACGAAGCCAACTATGTTTTATTAGGAGATGGTATTTATTTTATTTAATAATTACATGTTTTTTTAATAGCTGTTTCATGGTAACCAATACATTATACTTATTTTTAGTAAAAGGTAAACAATACAAATTACGAATTCGGGTCTTACCAATAAACGTGTTTCAAACCCTACACAACTGATAACCATCCCTTAATGTAGAGTAAATGGATGTTTCTCAGCTGCACAAAATCTCAAACACGCCCATTAGTAAGGGGGTAAATATATTATAATAGACGTACTACTCGTAGTTGTTAATTTCTTCATTAAAACACTTATTTATTTCTCTCGATCGTCAAATAATGAATAAACACAAACAACAAAAATCAGCAATTAAAATACCTACCTAAATAAAACTTTGCTCTCTAGAAATAAATGTAAGTAGGTACCTACACAATCGGCTGTAATACACGGGAACTCGTAATACAAGCGGAAAACTAGTGTGGTGTAACTTTTTTGAATTGAACTATCATTGTAATTTCTTAGGTCAAATTTGGAGAAATCGGTTGCTCTTGTGTCTCTTAAAATGCGTTTCGTAGATTTTTTCAACCCTGAAATTGCCAAATTGAAAAAAGTAAAAAAAAAAATAGAAAAGCTCAAAACGAAACGAATTTTTTTGAGGTTTTCTCATGTGACGTAGATTCGCCAGTTTTCCGCTTGTACTACGAGCATCGACTAATGATGAATAACGATGACTATGAGTCTTAGGACACTGTGTATGACTTCGGGCATCGTAGACTTGGAAACAGGTAAAAATATTAACGTGGGAATCATTTTTCATAAATATAGGATCGAATTTAGCAAAGCAAGCTACGCAATTTGATGAAGCAATACAAATAAACTAACCTCCTGAGCAGAGAAAGAAGCCCGAGTTTAAACAAATCAAAACTGATGAAATCAAAAACACTATTTCTTCTCTAAAATCAAATTTATCTTAGGGGGAGTACTTAACCACAACCAATGCAATAAAATATCTTTGTAAAGAACTTATCGTTCCTCTAATATACCTTGTCGGTCTATCTATAACTGAAAGCCTTTTTCAAACAGCTCTCAAAAAAGCCATTGTTATATCCCGACGATGCCTCAATTAGAATACCTACACACATTCCGATGAATGTGCCCCTATTGCCATTGAGCGCTCTACTCAGATGAAGTACCTCGGCCTCACCATTTATCCATATTTCAAATGGAATCTTCATACTCAAATAATTGCTAACAAAATAAGAAAAACCATGCACTTTTTCAGAATCATACGAAACATTCACGGCTTACAACAACTGAAAATGATTAATTTTGCAGTCTGCCAATCTATTATTGAATATGGTATCATGGCATGGGGAGGCGGCACTTAACCCAATCATAAAGGCTCAGAAACCAATTTTAAAAATAATTCTTAGGCTACCTATAATTGCAGACTCGAACCTAATCTTCAATATTAGGAATGTTTTTGATGTTCGGCCGCTATATGCAAAAACTATCCTAACTCATAGCCAGTAGCGGCGTTAGGGTAGGGCGCGGTTGGGCGACCGCCCAGGGCGCCGGATTTAAAGGGGCGCCACAGGCGCCCGGCGCGCCCCTTTATATCCCTCGTTCTTTGAACGAGGCCTACTTAACTACTTACTCGTAAATTCCCTAAATATAAGGAAAAAATTGTTATGGTTGCAACGCTAGAATCTAGAATGGAACCTTCGATTGCACCGCATGCAGTTCATTTTACCGGGAATCCCCAACCAATTGGCAACCATAGAGAAAAACAATAGAAAACATTATCCATCTCTTTTTAATATTTCATTTTTATTCAAAAAGAGTTGGCGGCATTGGCGCTTCAAAATAATACAATATCAATGGAAATTAGCCTTCCTGCGGAAAAGACATTCAAAATGAATTAATAGAGTTGATCGGTGAAAAAATAAAGGCAGAAATCATATCTCGCGCAAAGAAATCAAAATATTATTCTATTATAGCTGACTGTACTCCGGACATTAGTCATGAAGAACAACTTTCACTGACAATACGATTTGTTGATTTATCATCAGATGATGATAAAGTATCAGTAAAAGAGCACTTCATAGAATTTATACCTGTAAATGAGTCGACTGGTGAAAAACTGACTGAAGTTATTATTGATGTTTTAAATAAACACGGACTGGAATTGAACGACTGTAGGGGTCAGGGTTATGACAACGGAGCGAATATGAAAGGGAAAAATATTGGGGTTCAAAGGAGGATTCTGGACATAAATCCCTTAGCTGTTTATGTACCTTGTGGTTGTCATAGCTACAATCTCGTACAATGCGATGCCGCTGAGTCATCCGTAAAATCAGTCACTTTGTTTGGGGTACTTCAGAGGTTGTTCACATTGTTTTCAGCTTCTGTTCATCGATGGAAAATTCTAACCGATCATTTGGGATTATATACTATAAAAAAGCTCAGTGACACACGTTGGGAAGCAAGAATAAACAGTGTTAAAGCAGTCCGTTATCAAATTAGTGCCATCCATGACGCTTTAATTACTTTGGCTATTGAAACTCAGAAAACTGATGTTCAAGTCTCTCATGAGGCTACTACTCTAGCCGAACAGTTAAAAGATTTCAGCTTCATAGTTTCGTTGGTTGTTTGGTATGACATACTTTTTCAAATTAATGTCGTTAGTAAATCTCTCACAATCAACAGATATGGATATCAGTAAATGTACAGAAATGTTGAAAAATGCTGCACTTTCTTGGAAGAATATAGAAATACTGGCTTTAAAAGCGCCATTTTAACTGCGAAGGGATTGGCTGAAGAACTAGAAATTGAACCTGTGTTTAGAGCCACAACCAGAATTCGATTTGTTTAGCGTCAAGCTGATGAAACTGCCCACGACGAGCCTATAACTTCTCCAGAAAAAAAATTTGAGGTTGAATTTTTCAACTCTCTCTTGGACACTACATTAATTTCAGATAATGAAAGATTTGAACAGTTAAATGAGTACTCGGAATCTTGGTCTTTTTTGTACAATATAAAACAGATTCCGGAAAAACCCGACCTTGTCAAACTCTGTGGTAATCTCCAATTGAAATTAACTGAAGACTCTAAATCTGATATAGATGGTTGTATGTTGTGTGATGAACTCGTAAGCCTGAAATCTTTTTTGTCTAATCAGAATGTGGTTACCCCTGCTTATGTTTTAAATTTTATCAAAGATCGCAACCTACAAGAACTGTATCCAAATGTGTGGATAGTATTGCGTATATTATTGACTATACCTGTAACGGTTGCTAGTGGGGAGAGGAGTTTTTCTAAGGTTAAACTGATTAAAACCTATCTGCGATCGACAATATCACAATCTAGATTGACAAACTTGGCAACTTTGTCAATCGAAAATGAAATTGCTGAAAATATCGATTTTGATAACCTTATAAAAGAGTTCGCCGATAGAAAGGCTAGAGAAGTGAAGTTTTTTAAATAAATAGATTTTTTTTAATAAACGGTTATTCCATTATACCCATTGCCTTTTTTCGTATGGAATTGAATTGCAGTTAGGGGGCGCCGTAAAAATCTCGCCCAGGGCGCTGATAGTACTAAAACCGGCCCTGCTCATAGCTGCCGAACATCAAAAACATTCCTAATATTGAAGATTAGGTTCGAGTCTGCAATTATAGGTAGCCTAAGAATTATTTTTAAAATTGGTTTCTGAGCCTTTAATGAAAATTGAAATCGATGATAATCTCCATTGGAACTCATTGACGTAATTACAAAAAAAACTCACCATGTACATATCCTTCTTTAGAAACATCCGTAATATCCTCAACATAAACGAAAAAAGTGTACTGCGCTTTGTGGACTAAAGACAAATCTAAAAGTTCCGGTTAGAACTCCGACAGAAGAAATAAACTTCCAAGTCTAAAATATACAAAAGGTTTTTTTTCATTTTTTTATTTGAACTAAAAACATATCTGAATACTCCACTGCCCGACATAAACACTCAACCAGAGCAAGAAGCCAAAATATACTGGTTACTCCCAGTTTGAATACATCTTTTGAAAAGAGAAATATTAAATTCTATGCTACGAAATTATACAGGGTGGGGAAAAAGTAATCACCCTATTGGAAAACGCTATAACTTTTGCAAATGGCGCCAAATGTCGATTTGGTTTTGAGATTTGTAAAGTAAACAAACGCAGAATACAAATCGACAAGACATGAATCGGTTTACTGAAAAAAAAAACAAATTTCACAAGCAGTACCAAAGTTTATCATTAAAAAATTACAGCAAAAGAACATTGGGTGATTACTTTTGCCCCACCCTGTACAATTCTCTACCAAATCAAACAAAAACATAACGGGAATATATTTAAAACAAAAGTAAAAACATGGCTGAGAGAACAAAGTGATATTCAATTTACAAACTTTGTGAAGACGATGTAAAGATAATTTGAAACTAAATACAAAAGTTTAAACAAAACCACAGGCCACCTCAGAACAGGAAACCTTAGTGAAGACTGTGAAATCTTTAAAATTTATACTAATATTATACTTAATACCTACATCATATACAAACTTGCCATTGAAACTAATTAATAAAAAATAAAAATAAATCTTTCGTTCAGGTATCTACTAAAATGACTAATTTGAGTTTTAGATGAATTAAAATTGAGAAGTGTGATACATAATTTCGGCTCAATAGGATTGGAACAGCGACCGTTGGGCCGTAACTGGCCGTAACATCCATTGATACAGGTCATTACCATAAATAAACCACTCGTCATGGTCATTACTGAAGAAAATACCCTCACCCTCAATGCGTAAAATGCTAAAAACAATGTCGCAGTGCAAAACTTCTTTCTTTCACCCTGGGGCCACCTGGGGGCATTGGGGCTAACCTTGGCGGAAATAATATACACACATTTCCTCCAAGGAGCTAACCCAGGGGTTTCCAAACTTTTTCAAGTCGTGACATACTTTGAATTTTCTCACGGCACCCTAGTCATATAATATCTACGTGTGATAGGTAGATATATTTCATATTTGTACGACTACGAAGAAGAATCCAGGTAAGAAACTAATACAACTCGTATTTAAAATGAACAAGTACATTTATTAAAAGGAAAACATAGGTGAGAATACAAATAAAATGCAAATATATTTACAAAAACCTTCCACATACTCTTGAGGTATGTGTGTTTAGTGCTGCTCACTGCATAATTTTTCGAATTGGGGAATAAGGCTTGATACGGCTACTGTTATTTGATTATTTGCTCTTTATAACAGTATATGATATGAAGTCGCAAGGGGAATGAGGACTTTTACATCTTTTGCACTTAGAATCGGATACTCATTTTCGACTGCTCCCAAAACTCCGTAAAATCTGCGTATTTTGTTTTTAGGCTGTTGTCGCTCGAGATGTCAATTAGATTTTCTTTTTCTTTCGTAATACTTCTTTGCCTCCCACCCAATCCGTACCCAGAGCGAGCGCGGACCAGCCACCACACGGGTGATTTTTCATTCCATAAAATGTTTGTATTAGTGTCAATTTTGATTTTTAGCGGCACCTACTTTGGGAACCTCTGGGCTAACCCAAGGTTCGTAGAAAATGTGCCAATAAGTAGGTAGTTACAGGTAACTAAATAGCAGGCAGGTATATAAAAATATTATGATGCCGAAAGTAGGTACCTACCTGCCTCTCCCCCAGAAAGCACATAGCAACGGCCAATAAATTGGCCTGGCACCACCCGGTACAAGGCTCATTCTGATGAAGTTTACCTGCCTTCGGAGCTAATAATAACAATACCTGTCCCTCACCCTCACATTCCCATCATATCTTCATGATGCGTGACTCACAATGATTCACATTCGTAGCTTTTTATTCTAAGTTTATGAAATACTTTGCTTAAATTTATCGCGAATATTATTTTATGTTCGGAATGATCGGAAATAAGTTGATTAAGTACATACCAACTATTATTTTAAAATATTGGGTAATGCAGGGCCTCAATAACTAATATTTAAAATAAACGTACCTAGTACCCGTGGTTTATTTATGCTAGTACATAAATTATATAAATATTATAGCGGCAGCTTTACAGCAGCGCGTGGGGGCAACGACCGGTCGGCTAGCAAAAAACACTGATGCTGAGGTTTTTACAGCTGATGACTAAAAAGGTTGCATGGTGATTATTTTATTTTATACTTATCCTAATTTGAACGGGGGTATTTTATTGCATCATCTGACTTTAGTCAAGTGATAAAACGAGCGCGACCACGCAACGGAAGTCAAAATACGACCATGTTTGCAGTTTGCACTTGTAAGGTTTGTACGTGTAACACAAATCTAACGTGGATCTGGTAACACCCCTGGGAATGGGGAAAATAATAAACTTACGTGTTATAATTTATTTCTTATTATAATATTATGTTATACGTGTAAAATAGTGCCCCAGTATTACAAAACTGATTGATATTTGGTTGTAACATCAAACGATTATAATAGGTGATAGGTACTTAATAAAAAAAAATCAATAGGTAGGTAGGTACAGGTAAATCATTTCAAAGAGACCCTTGGAAGTGGTGTAGGTACTGGATGAATAAAAAGTTTGTTGAAAAAACAAACAGAACATTGTTGAATTGAATCGCTCGCATTGAAGTATTGAATTGTGATGTATTATCTATGATCGCTCGTCTAAATTTAAACGAAATTGACAAACGTCTTTCAGTATCTTTGGCACTTGTGGGGTAAGAGGGGACTGCGTGCGAGTGTTACAAATTATGTAGTTCGAAAACTTTTTTGGAACTTGCGATACTATCTGTGTGCACAAATACATTCAAACGAATGCTCTTTAAAATGATTTGCCTATACAATATATAGGTACCTATATTCTCCAACATAGTAACATTTCCTCTATATTTAAAAAAATATTATATTTGTAAAATGTAATAAAGATATGTTTATAAATATAGGGCGCCAAATTTTAGTCCGGGTTAGGTACTTTAATCTATGGGTATGTTTAGTGTATTATGTAAATAACTTAAGAGGAAGCTACAAGCAAAAAATGTGTATTATATTCTTAGTATACCTTATATTGTAGGTAATAGGCATTAAAATCGCTTGACATAGTCTAGAAACGTTCGATTTCAAGCACAAAACTGGTTTTTATTTATTTTGTAAATAATTTTATAAGAAAGCAAAAAAGTTAATCAAGTGAAACTGTCATAGATAATCTTAGCTATAACACTGTATTTTTTAAAGTTGTTTCCTTTATGCGTTCATACATTTCTACTGAAAAAATGTTTTTTTGTCTACATTTATATTTTTTATTGAGTAATTTATTATTTTATTTGTATTCTACTTAAGCGAAGCGATAGTAAAACCTTCAATTTATCTAAACCGTATTTTTTGGCATTCATAATGTACACCAATTCGTCATAAAGAGGAATCAAAACAGTGATTTAGCATGAGCATACACGGCGTCCGAGAACCTTTGTTCAGAACATTGACTAACAGTTAATTCTATTTTTTTGTATAATCATAATATATCATCCATAATCATATGTATAAATAATTTCAAATATTCGATCCAATGATTAACATGCCTATGTATGAGTGTTTGCATCTCTCTTGCTCGTGATATTGGAGGTGGCAGGGTAATTGGAGCAGTCCGCTCCGGGCGCCGAATTCCCAAGGCGCTGATAATACCTAACATAACAGTCCTAACACATCGCCGTTAAGATTATTTTTCACAGAAATGGCGCTACACAAAAATGGAAAACATCTAAATATTATTGATTACCTTCCTGGGTATTCACTGGTTTTGACTAGGAGCGTCAAAGTTTTACTCGCGCCAGGCGCTGTTTGGCTCAGGGCCGGCATGGGCCAGACAATGTCAGGGGGATTATTGTAACCTAACATATTGTTTTTCTTTCTTTTCCAGGTTACCTTATAGGCCGAGTGTCGATGAAACATGAATATATCCTGAAAAACTATAGATTTTTACATATTTTGACGGTGAACAATCATCCAGAGATTTCAGTAAAATTACAGCAGTTATCGGCTTCAATCAACAGTCTAATGGAAGTGTCAGAATTTGTTAAAGAAGTTCACTATAGCCCAGACCTACTGCGAAATTGCTCCAATTTTGATATGGATTCAGAACAGACAAATTACTTTAATGTAACTCAAGATTACGCAAAGAGCTTAACCATTGTAATGAAAGAATTTATATTGAGTGATATTAATTCTTTAATTGAATGCATTCAAAATATGCAACAGAACATTGAAAATTTTAGCCTAATATGATTAAATACAATATTCTATTATGATTTTCTTGTGCGTAATTTAATTAAAAATTATTGTTAGTTTCGACAATTCGACTTTGAATTTCAAAATTTACTTGTACAGACTACAAAACGAAAATATTTTGGATAATTACATAATGTGATTTTTTTTAATCATTCGAAAATTATAAATTATTTCTATGATGTGGTTTTCATTATTTTTACTGATGCAAAAAGAATTTTGTTTTGAGAAACCCTCTTAATCCATTTAGAAAAGTCGAAACATAATATTTCAACCTACCCCAGTTCTGAAGAAGCAACTGGCTGCCAAAAATAAATTAGACTCGCCACATAATAAACGCAACCGACGCGCCGTGAATCGCCATTTTGCAAGCGCTTCTCTTTGCCCGCCATTCTCGTTGTGTAAGTCGTGTACTACGGTGCCGCCAATATTTGTTAAAAATGGTTCCGGTAAGCGCTGGTTTTACTAAATTACATTACTATTTGATGTTTAGAAGTGTTTATTATAGTACGTGACTTTCTTTTCAGCAAACCAAAGTGTTTATCGGCAGTTTGCCTCTCGGATCGAAGCCGGAGGAACTGCGGCGTCTGTTTGAGAACTATGGCGCCGTAACGGAGTGTGATGTCATGAATAGATGCGGCTTTGTTCACATGGAAACCGAAGAGATGGCCTCCAACGCTATCAGGGGCCTAAATAACTCAACATTCAACGGCGGTGTCATCACCGTGGAGCGAGGGCGCATCAAGGAACGCGGTGGACGCACCGGTCCCCCGAGGGGCGGTGGCCCGGGAGGCATGAGAAACGGAATGGGCGGCGGAATGGGGATGAGGAACGGGGGCATGGGAATGGGAGGCCCACGCAGGCCCGGAGGCGGCGGCCCCATGCGCGGCCCACCCATGGGAGGCGGCAGGGATGCCCCTTACATGCGCGACTCGAGGCCTCCCATGGGAGACATGGGCAGGGGACCCATGGGCGGTATGGGCATGAGAAACGGCGGTGGAAGTTTCGACCGCGGAATGGACCGTCGAGGAGGCGGTGGTGGTGGCGGCTACCCGGATGACCGTCTCGGCTTCAGCGGAGAGGACAGGAGGGGCTTCGCCCTAATGGACAGGGGGGGTATGGGAGGCAACTACGGCGGGGGCAACTTGTATCCCGAGGAGCGCAGAGGAGGCGGTGGGGGCGGATACCCCATGGATGAGAGGCGTGGAGGTGGCGGCGGAGGCGGTGGCATGTTTCCCGAGGAGAGGCGCGGGGGCATGTTCCCAGAAGAGCGAGGAAACATGATGATGGAGAGGCGCAGCGGCGGAGGCATGAGACCACCCCCAATGCCCATGCCCCCATCATTCGACCGAGGAGCACCCCGCGGTAACAACGGCATGGGTAATGGAGACATGTTCAGCCGGAGATCCCCGCCAATGTAAGTATTCCTAACAATAAGTCAATATTTACATACTCACTTCTCGCCAACGAAGTGTACACTATCTTATGTTTACGTCGTTTGTCCATTTAGGCGAGGAGGTGGTTTTGGAGACAGGGACCCCTACAGCCAGCAATTCCCCCCCCTTGGACGGTAAGTGTCTTCTAACAGCCCTATTAACGTTACCGCCGCCATCTTTATTAACGGGCCGTGCTGTGGAAATGCAACGAAGTTTAAAGGGATCGGTTTTCTGACTTGTGTAGGACTTTTTAACTGTCGGTGCATCGGTTTTCTGACTTCTTGCATCGAGTTTGGTACTAAACACAGTGCAAGAATTCCGAAAACTGGTCTCTTTAAATCAGTGCATTTTCTACAGCACTGCCTGTATTAATAAAGCTAGTGGTGACATTCCCTTAAGTTAACTAGATTCATAACTAAACACGTCACTTTGCGTTTGGCCCAATACGTTGTCCATCTAACTCGAGACAGCTGGAAAGCGATTCAAAATTAATCCCTTAACAATAATCCCGTCAGATAATATACTTTCATAACTACATTCTGATTTGACGCTACTTTTCTCCAAACCCAGTTGGGAAATCTTGTCCAATTTGCAATAATACTATAATCGTAAAAAAATAAAGCAGATTGTCCGTACGAACACAATGGCTCGTCATATATACGGAGGCGTCCAAGTCGGAGAAACGTTGATTGCCATTATAATATGTGTAAACGGGGGAGCGTGCTATATGGAAGATGGCTATAGTGTTTTGGTGGTTTGTGTTTAGTGTTGGAGGAGGCGGAGCGCGCGGTGGACGGGACATGGGCATGGGAGGCCCCCGCAGATACTAGCACCACGCAGATAAGCCCCGCTAGGCGGATACGCAAGCAACTAGGGCCGTCTCGAGGATACGTCTCCTAGCCTGCGCCAGACAAGCAGGACCAGCTGTCCCCAATAGGATTAATCTAGGAAATTATCTTTCATTTACAATAGACGAGTGTGCGCCTCATGACGGCGTGCATGAAAGGCCCGAGGACTAGCTGTAGGAATATTTATATAGAATAATGCTAGAGATACCTGGTGTCTCGGCAAGAACAAACCAGGCTAACACAGTATCATCTCATTTTCCCGTCTGTATCATTTGACAGGACTCTCATTGTATATATTGATTAGCGCTAACAGGAACTCGCTGAACCGGCGCTCTAAGAGTGCGAGTGGCATCTGCTGATAGTAATCTCACGGGACTTACATCGCCTCTTGGTTCATTCAATTCATCTCCTTACCATCTTTTTCTTACCATTCTTATGTTAAAATAATCTCTTAATGATTTATGAAAAACGTGTTCACTCATTTGTCTCTTAATTTTACATACGTTATTTTAGTAGGAATGTTTCATATCTAGGGTATAAACATGGCTTACATTTTGCAAAATGGTTTGTCTTTTTAAAAATGTAAACGAAACTGAGATTTCCGGCGATATAATGTCACACGGTACAATAAATATTCCATAGATGTAAGTCATCAATAATGAATTTAATGTTTTTTGTAACTGCAATATTGTACAAGCTATCAAATGCGTATAAAGAAAACAATAAACTCCACTAAAAATATGACGTCTTTCTATTTACTTTTTATAAACTTGTTTTAAGTCTCACGTCTATCCAAGTTCATCAGGTCAAGACTTTAACCTCTGCCTAGATATTCCACGAATTAATTAACGTGGCTGATCACCCACTCGGCCAATTATTGTGAAAGTAGCAACAATTGTTCCATGACTCATCTATTATTATAAGTGAAACTGCCGAGTCATGTATTATCTTGCGCAACATGTATGTCAGATCTCTAACAGTTTATATTTAATTGTTTAAAATTCCATTAGAGAATCCTTTCAAAAGATCTGATCTACTAGAATTAAATGTACAAGTTTTAACAAGTTTGGGGTGATGGCTGTTTAGCCAATAAAGCAATTGTTATCACAGCAAATCCTTTCTTTATATGCCGCGGCTATCACAACAGGCATCAAACAATGTTTTCAAAGTACATTAGTCCTGAGCAGACACCAAGAGATTCTGTTGCAACCATTAAATGCTTTTTATAAGGAATTAAAACCGTGTGGTTGTTCTGCTAAGGGAATTGCATTCTTGGGAAGGCTTATGTCCAATCTGCTGAAGACGTTATCGAGAATTTAGTATTTCTAACGTTTTACAAATATATCTGGTATTTGAGCTAAATTTCAGTGTTGCAATTCTTTGAATGTACAACGTATCGCCACCAAGTGGTACTCAAGAAACGGCCAGTTATCGTATCGCCACAGATGCGATGTTCCCAACACGACTGGCGAATATCGTCAGATGCGATACCAAGACTCGTCCAGCGATCATATCGCCACGGAGCGGTACTCAGGACTCGGCTGGCGAGTATACGCCACGCAGCGGTAATCGAGACTCGGCCAACGGAGCGTATGCGTCATGACGTCCAGCGACCACACCACGTTGCAGTGCGTAATAACTGCCGGCCACTCGGAGCGTTTATTGTCAATGCGACAATCCAATCGTAAGTAGCCCAGACTGCCTGTTGCGACAGTCTTTAGTTGCGTTATTATACATCTGGGCATCAATATGCTGCTAGAAATCACGTACAAGCGTAGTGCATGCTCGTTTCAAGTAACAAAACACATCTTTACTTTTCTTGTGTATCTCCAATCAGGCGGCCAGAGATGTGTTGACCGTAAATTGATCAAGAGCTCTTAATCGAGGAGAATTTTATATTACAGCTAAAAGCCAACGTTACGAATAATTTTCTTATTTCTCTAAGAAATAAAATCAGTAATTTAGAATGCTCTTGCCGAAATGAAAAAAATCTTTCCTTTATTTTTAACATAATCAATTTATACATTTCAGCATTTTGTAACCAGTTTCCAGCCTATGTTCTTCGTTTGCTTCTAATTAATCAATTATTTAAAACAGATTTTCAATAACTTATAGAAACTTGAGATACGTAACAATCAGCCAGCAACAGAATTATTTGTTAAACATTGTGCTGCTTATATTTTATCTCTAAACCCTATTTCCCCAATGTACTACTTCACTTGTATACTTCCTTCCAAATTTAAAAGATGTCCGTCAATAAATATGCGCTATACTTAGTTGCCTAGTTTTCAAATTTTATCTTTTTAATATTTAATTCCAGTTCATAAAAAAATAACAATTAAAGATAAATAACTTTAAAGTTTCTCAACCCAGCCATTTTGGTATTAGTACTTTAAATCATTTTCTAGAAAAGATTTTCCCTTTAAAATATTTTATTCTTTGTGCTAATTATTTTATTTTGTACAGTGAATCCTACGGAGGATGAATACCCTAAAACATTGACCCAAAGATGGAACTAAACTAAAATATCTCTGGAAAGATGAACGCCTACAGACAATGGGCGACAGACAATGATAACATTGGTTAAACCAGTCAACACCGGAGGAAGACGATTATGAGATTTCCAAGAAGAAAGAAAGGACTTCATTGAATTTATTTCGAGAAGGCTAATAAAAATGATAATAAATAAGCACATTATTTAATTGATTTAACTGGAATTTTCTTTTTAAAAACCCTCCTTTAATTTTAAGAAAATTTATTCAAATGCACTTAAATGAAGTGCATCTCTGATGAACAGATCATGTGATTTTAATCATTGATGAAGATAATATCAACAACTCTTGATGAAAATATGAAACAGACAGAAAATAAAAAGGTGACAGTCGCAACTGGGACTCAAACCCAGATCCTCTAGTCTTACCGGGAATGGAACTCTTCCAATTAATCTATTGTGTAAGTCGGCTCGTATGTGGAACGAGCTACCGGCATCTGTTTTTCCTCCCTCCTATAATCCGAGTCTCTTCAAGGCCCGCATTAACAAATCCCTTCCTACAGCCCCTACCTTACTCCGCCTCACAACGCCGCCCAACCGGGTGGTGACATAGATCCCCTGTCTGTGCACTGCACAGGCAGGGACACTCTTGTGAGGTGTCACATAAAAAAAAAAACATTGCCACCTCATTACATTCTGTCAATCTCATACTTTTTTTTTTTTCAGATTATTTCCTATATTTTTGGGTGTTCTTGCAAAGTGCTACCCGAATACATTTGTAATCTAGATGGTGTCTCGTTTTATTATCTTTGTCAATATTGCAATGAGATTTATAAGCTCCCTAATACAATGGTCTATCTACGCGAACTGGACAAAGATTTAAAAAAAATTAATTGCCCAGGTGGAAAAAAGAAATGAAAAGTTATACAGGATCATAGCTGTATAAGAAGCATTGCATTTACATAATCTGACCTAGATAACCTTATAAAACTATTGAGTGGGTTTTAGCAAACCCATTGAGGCCCACACTTAATTAATTTACATAATATTACTATTGCAACAAAAAAGTACAGTAGTTGTGAATGTGTTTTACGGAGAAGTGTTCGAACTGAATGACTCATTCCGTTGTTGATTGTGGTTTAATCACTAAATTTACCTATCAGTGGTTTTCCGACCCCTCTTCAAATAAATTCCAAGTGTTATAATCAGACCATGAACAGATTAACACTTTCTTTAGTTGCACTTCAATTTCCATAATAAGGTCATTGCTTCGGCACACTTTTCTCATCAATATTACAGGCAATAAAAGCTAGTATAAAAAGTACAAAATACATTTTAATCTGGGTACACACAAAAGCACACATCGCAATTTGATCATTTCAGAAGATAAGTTCAGTAGTATTTCAGTTTGGCCAGTTTCTGTTCCACTTCGGAAACATACATTTTGTCAATCTTTTGTTCTCTCATCTGGCCGATCTTGTGTCTGATGATGGCCCTCTCCAACTTGTCTTGCCGCTCAATGTCAAGCCGGAGGGCCACTCCCTCGTCAGCCATTCTCTGGCGCAGGACAATTCTGCAAGAAGATACATCCATAAGAGAAGTCATCCAAGTGTCACCGGTTTACAAACATGAATATTGAAATTTTTGAAAGGACATATCCTCGGAGTTTAAGAAAATTTATAAAATTTGGTTTGGGCAGGACACAGAGCAAAAAAGGAAGAAAGTTGAATACTGAAGAGGTGCCGATTTAATAAACCTACAGGACTGGGGTGGCTAAGGTGGTTAGTAAGGGTGAGTCGTTCCACTTATTTTACAAAAATGTGGACCGGGGCTGTACGATTATGAGTTCAGCCAAATAGACTCGTTCTGCCGGACTTGCTAAGTCTGCTGGAATGATACGCGTAGAATTCCGGTGGAATGCCACGAAGTTGGGACACAATGGGAATCGTAGGATTTACAATAGTAATCAAACTTCTCATATTTACGTACTTATCTTTGACACTGAATGGGAATCAATACAGGTTAAGGGGTGGTTCCATAGACATATGAATATTAGTAGACCTGCCCTAAGTGATTAAAAGCGTATTATCCCCACTCCCCATACCGGTTCCATTGGAGCCGGCTGTGCTCGTGTATGGCCTCAAGTGAAATTTGAAAACGTGACGTCATCATTCTTGTGCGAACTATGGTCGAGGCATCATCGGTTCATTTTACGAAATAACACGGCAAAATGTTGACTTGTACTATGAAAACTTGTAAAAATAGATGTGAAAAAGAGAATAAACCCAATTGTCGTATTACATTCCATATATAAGCATTATTTTACTTTATTTTAAGCATATTCACATCGTATAATATGAATCAGTTGTTACTATCACATCGAGAAACGTCTGGACGCGAAACACAAAGCTGGTTGGTTGCTGGGAACTAAATTATGAACACTTATAAAAGTGTCTTAACTAAATACGTAAACAAAATATTCGACTCTGAAAATAGAAGAAATTTTTTTTTTGCCGAATTTGGACTTCGCAAATTTGTTCATAACGTGGCGAGTAATTTGCGCTCCCATGTAAAAATGTCTATTCATTCAAAAGCAGATTTTACTTTTAAGAAGTAAATGGTGATCTTATAATGCGAGATGCCTATTTACTGTCAGATTGATTTATTGACGAATCACAGTCAGCTTCACTCCCTTCGTTCTTCAACAGTTGATTTTACCCCTCGCCATTATCTTCTCGTCTATTAATTCCTATGTCTGTGGGTGGTTCATATTTTTTTTTATTTAACATCGTACTCAACCACCGTACTCAACTCACCATCTCAACCATCTGGAGCCAATGAGACTATGTGTATTGTGTATCCCCAAATGGCATGGAATGCAAAAAGAAACTTGCTGTAAGGCAAATATTTTTGGTTCCTGCATCAATTTCAGATCTACCCACAGTTCGGAATGAATCACAGTGAGAGTGAATCCGAATTCATTTATAATAATATTTTGCAAACTTGGAGTGAGTCAAACGCCCTTGGAATCAGATTCGTTCTAGCTGGAACGACAATACTTTTAGTATAGAGGCAAACACTGC
Organism: Hesperophylax consimilis; assembly: GCF_061612785.1. NCBI lineage: Eukaryota > Metazoa > Arthropoda > Insecta > Trichoptera > Limnephilidae > Hesperophylax > Hesperophylax consimilis. The sequence continues at coordinate 32,909,943 of NC_142851.1, forward strand.
AGCAAAAGGAATTGGAGTTTGCCAGGACTCTGCATGGGTTGTAACACCAATGAAGAATGTATCAATATTGGTGCAGTGTAAATAAGTATGTACACATTTATTGCACATGAAAGTAAAATATTAAAAAAATACCTTTCTCTCTCCTTGTCGTTGATTTGTTTAATAATATCTTGACGGTGTTTTTGCACTGCATTATGGTGTTGTTTTTTCATCTGGCAAACAAAATAATACAATATTAAAACTAAAGTTTTTGGTGATAATAATAAAATAATATTGCAATTCTCGGAGTTGATATTTTTTAATGAGAATATTGCACAAGAGTCCCAAACTGCTCCCAACCATCTGGAGCCAGTGAGACTAGAGAATCCCCAATCGGGGTATGTTGTGAGGCACAGAGGGAAGGAGAAAGGCTCACCCTGCCTATTCAGATCATTTCAAGCAATGTTTCAATTCTGAATGGTAGATACACCAGGGCGATACTGAGAATATCTTCCACTCCAGAATGTGCCGGCAATATGATATATATTTTTTTAAATGAATAAATTGTGATACAACACAAATTAATCGCCAACCTCCACCTCCGGATTGCTAGTCGAGAGCCTTACTCCTCGACCACGGAGACCGTGGTAATAGAAAATAACAGAAAACATCTTACATCTTCCTCCCTCGCAATGTCTTGCATATTTTTATGCACAATGTTGTGGAACATGGCTTCGTCTCGTGATATTTCCAGAGCAATCTGCCTCCGGATGTCTGCAATCTACATTATTACATAAAATATAGCCAATTAGTATTTCTAGAGCAATCTGCCTTTAAATGTCTGCAATATACATTATTACATAAAATATAGCCAATTAGTATTTCCAGAGCAATCTGCCTTTAAATGTCTGCAATATACATTATTACATAAAAAATAGGCAATTAGTTTATTAAAATCTTTTCTCACTTCCAGAGAAGAATCACAACAGAATGACATATTAGAAAGTATGTTTAGAATATACACATATTATATTTATATTACTTTATCAATTTACAAAGCTTTAGTAAGAAAAATTAAGAATTTTACAACAACAAACGTCATACACTCTCATGCACTACACAGCAAAAACAACAAGTTGATGGAATCTCCCACGAGTATACTTGTTAGGTACGCATAAATTGTCCTCTTTAAATTTTGGAGATTACCAGCACTGTTGTAGTATGATATATGACTCGCCAATTTCTTAGAAAGGAATATTAGTAATATGTTATTATAACATGTATAGTTTTCAGTCACTAGTCGTATGTCTTAGTTATTAATCTCAGTTTTGTTTATTGAATATCAACGGTATAAATATACCATACACCATAATTCATGTCACAGAATAACAATTAACTGTGGCATTTGATCATTAAATGACGACAGAAAGTATAAAATTAATACTAAAAGGAGATACAAGTACATACAAAATATTATCAACAAGTATGAGTAGACTTACATTATATTAGTAATGATTTAGAAGATATGATATTAAAGACTTCTTGTACCTAGCTTCTGTGCAGTTAAACAGATCCGCTACATCTGCGTACATATTACATACTAACTTCATGTAATCTAGGTACAAGCGAGTGTTTAAAATGCTCACTCTTGGAATTGTTACAATTAAACAGGGTTTTAGAACGAGTAGCTCTAATGGCTACATGAAATTCAATGAGGTTAATTAAATCAAGGCTGTCTACACTACCATTTACAATTTTGAACATAAATATTAAGTCGAATATAATTCTTCGATCTGAGAGTTTTAATAAATGAAAGTAATTATAGTTTATACTTTCAATGGGAATACTGAGTTGTAAGCCAATAGTAATAAATTTTTACTAAGTTACTATGTAGTTATAAGTGTAAGTGATAAGGGGTGGATTATATATATATATATATATATATAAATAAAGTTGCAAAGCGATATTGAGGTGATTTTCTCACGAAAACTATTCATTATTCGAGTAAATTTCAAACCTGTTGCTCTCTCGATGCTTTCAATTGTTTCATTTCCTGTTGCCGTCGAATAGCGGCTTCCCTCTCTTTCCGTCTGAACTCCTTTTCCACATCTTCCTGTATCTTCAAGTTCCTTATGTACTCCAGTTCCTCTTTGAGCTGTTTTTCAGCCTAAAAACACCATAACAAAGAATTTTATAAGCTGCTCACAATCTGGCATGATCAATTTAATAAAATCAATTTGAAAGACAGACTTTCTGCGCTCTTGATATGGAGTCGATTCCTTTCTCTTTGGCAGCCTTGATGGCATCAGCATCGGCTTTTTGTTTAGCCTCTCTCTCTTTCTTCTGTTTTATGAAGTTTTCAATACGTTGAGTCGCCACGCGTTCTTCTTCGGTCTTCAGCTGTTTGAAGTACATGTTCTCTTCGTTGCCTGAAAGAACACTCATCTTTAAATCATCTTGTGTTGAAATCAACCAAACATTTCAATAATACACCATCAATTTTTTTAGTGTGACTTTACTTTTTTACTAGACTAAATTAAAGAAATACGTTTTAACCGCCCTGTTCCTTCTCCTTGTTACTTTCCACTCTTTTCAATTCTTTCTTTCAAGGCAGGTTTTTTCCCGAAACGAATTCATTTAAATTTATGTAAATACCGCACAAGAGACCCAACTGCTCCTAACCGTCTGGAGCCAGAGCAACTATGGCATCTCCAATCGGGGTATGTTGTGAAGATAAAGGTATAGCCAGGGACTTCCCCACCTTCCTCTTACTTCCTCAGATCTGGTCCAAACACTAGTAATTTCAAGCAACATTTCTTATTTTTTTACATCAATGTTTTATACCAATCTCTTTGTGCGGGTCCCAACTATATGTATATGTATTTAAAAATGTGAACCAAGTCATATCTTTAAATCCTTGTCTTTTGTATGGAAGAATATTTTATTAACTATATTTAAACTCGTAGAACGGGTAATACATCGTTCCACTTATTGCAATCCATTTTCTTGAATGGGACCCTTCTCTTCACCCAAACATTTGGAGGAGGCCCACCACTTCCCCGCCCTGTTTTCTGTACATATGGTACCTAGGGTGTCCCAAAAAAATTAAAGTTGTTATTTTTGAACGCATACCCTCTAATTTTGTTTTAATAATGACAAAACACTTATAAAAAAAATTTCGTTTACTTTGGACAACTGCAACCCGTGCCGACTTGCATCGAAAGATGTCAGTACTTGTACATTAAGACGCCAGCGAGCAAACGTGTTTATGAGCTTCTAGTAACTTGCTATTTTGTTAGTAAACGAAAATCACTCGTCCAGGCAAGATGTTGTTAGATTTACGCACTTCTAAAAAGAGTATATTTTAATAGGAGTCGCAAAACACCAAATATCGGGTTCTAAACGGCCATCTAATGGACAAGTTCTTGAAGTTTTGTTCTACAATATCCGGAAAGTGAATTTAACTGTCAATATATACCAAATATAGCCATAGTTGGTATTAAAAGCTGTGTTTGAAGTAAAAATCAGTCAAGTGACTACAAGCCCTGACATACCACTCTTCAAAAAGTTTCGAGATAACTGTTAAAATATTGATCCCGATAAAATTCAGTGCTACAGAGAAAATTTCACATTGCACCTAACCGCTTCCGAAATCGATGATTTGCTTGACTTTTACCGTACTGCACTGACAACAAAAATACTTGGAGATGACTATTGAGAGTTTTTAGAGCTCTGTGTGATAGTTTTAGGAGGAGATACAGCGAGAAAATTTAAGATTCGGCCTCCAGGTGCTCGATGGATGGCAAAGGCGCTTTATTCCTTGAAAATATCATTAATTTGTGCGCAATTTAAATTTACCGGTAAAGATAAGGCGGCACTTTTAGACATTTGCACAGGCAATAATGTGTATGAACAGTCATAGTAACATCCTATGTCAAGCCATGGTTACAATGTATTATAGCAGTTAAAGCACCTTACCAGGACTTGTGCTTTTTGAAATCGATGAAGGCTTAAGAAAAAATTGATGAAAACATCTCAATGGCAGCTTTATTTCTGTTCAGTAAGCAGTTATGGTATTAGACCGATTAAGGATCTATTTTATCGCTGTTTGATGACGCTGTGGATCAAACAACTAAAATAAAAATGCTCGAAATATCAAAAAAAAAAATTATCAACCCATGACAAACGTTACATCCCATCGAAGGAAGATCTTGATGCTAAATTGTATGGTAAGTTTATTAAGTAGTTTAAATTATGTTTTGTATTGAGGTTTTTGTTCATATCATAATTTAGTGACTTTTGTTTCAGAGAAAAATATTTAGGACTTCATTTCAGTCAAGAGCAAGTATTTGTTTGATTGTCTGAAAACAGATGCCAGTTCGAACGAACGAATTCCCTACGATGTGGTCAAATAATGCTTCGTATCAAGAAGTCAGAAAGAAGGTGTCGCCGCTGAGGGTAGTGAATGATACAGCTGAAAGAACTGTTTAGTTAATGCAAGATTTTCATGGCTTAATCTCATGGTCGAAGAGGAACAAAAATAATTTTTGTTACGATGCGTTCAGGAACACCGGAAGATTTATCCTGACTGTAAAAAACAAACTATGAAGAAAAAATTTAATCAATAAACCATTTTCAAATATAAAATCCTACACAATTGAACACTTGTGCATTTTTAAATTTTATTTATCCGACAAAAATGAAAATTGAAAATCCTTCCATATTAACTCTGTACCATATGTTTGGCATCAAGTCGGCACGGGTTGCCGGTGTTTAATCAAAATAATATTTATTATATGAGTTATTGGGATCAAATGGAATAAAATGAGAGGGTATGCATATTTCAATTCATGAAAAAAAAATTCTTCCTTATGTCCTGGGACACCCTAATGGTACCCCTTCAGGGCTCTCGCAAGGACGCTAATTTTTTTTATAAAACGAGTCTACATTTAAGATTGTCAAAACAAGACCTCCAAATGTCCGTGCATACAATGTTATTCGCAGTATGCAAGTCCTGAATATAATTGTGAAACAACAAAAAATAATCAAATACAATTTACTTGTGCACTGTGCAAGTGCAGTTGGAGCAGTCCGCTCCGGGCGCCAACTTGCCAAGAAGCCAAGGAGCCAAGGCGCTGATAATACCGAACACCTATCACAGCGCCTTTGAGGTACTTACTAGCGCCAGGTGCTGTTTGGCTCAGGGCCGGCCCTGCCCGTGACCTCCGGATTCTGGCATTGTGGTAAGCCTACATTTCAAAAAAATAATCATTGACTAACATTTGTCCAGAATTTCTTTCAAGTTGTCACATCGTTCTCTCTTCTTCCTGATCTGTTCGAGCTCATCGAGTTGTGTTGCGATGCCCACTTGGTTCTGCTTAATGCTCTCCGTGGCAATCCTCTCCGCCTCCAGCAGCTTGGCCCTGTCATTCTGCGCAATCTGTTTCTTAATGTTCTTGATGTTGTCCATACGGCGGGACTTCTTGATGCGCTGTTCCTCTTCTTCCTTTTCTAAAGCTGCTACCCTGTCTTCTTCCATCATCTGATCGAGCCTGTGGAAAACCTAAGATTTAATTTATTCAGATTAACCACAGATATATTATAATAACTAGGAGTCACTTATATTTGATCACTGAAGAAGATAATATAAACTGAAAATTGTGAACCTCAGGACAAATGTCATCTTTGGGGATGTTCTGTGGAAGTCCACAGCCGAGCTGTTAAACTCAAGAACAAATCATAGGAACAACTCTTTCTCAACTATGCTCTCCACTCCTCCTTAGTTCCCCAAAAGCCCCATGGAGGAAGAGTCCACACAAAGTTAGTTTCTTGAAAACCCTATGACGGACGAGTCCACACCCCCATGGTTCCCTGAAGGCCCCACGAGGGAAGAGGACTTCGTCCCTCCTCTCCACTATTCCTCGGTTCCCTGTAGGCCCCACAATGGAGGAGTCTACTCCCCCTTGGTTCCCTGAAGGCCCCACGAGGGAGAAGGCCTTCGTCTCACCTCTCCTCCTTGGTTCCCAGAAGGTCCCACGACGGAGGAGTCCACTCCGCCTTGGTTACCTGAATGCCCCGTGAGGGAAGAGGGAGTTTTCGAATGGTCCAATTTTCGTCCCACGAGTATCTAGGGAAATCGAAGGTCCACTCCGTCGGAGCCCTGAGTGCTGTGGTAAGGTCTAAACACTCCGAAATTCGACCCTGTTTCCCTTGATTAACTATGAGCTTATTTATCTGGAACAATTATACTCTTCTGCGCAGAATAAAAAAAATAATAAAATACCTTCTTTCCTCATCTTCCAATTCCTTCTTGATCAACTCCTTTTCTATGCATTGAGCATCTCGAATGGCGTGACATTTCGAAGCCAATATAATTTGGTTGGCCAATCGCGGACCCTGGTATTCTTCATTCTTCATACCTGCAAAAAAGAATATAATATAATTCACAAGTTGCTAAATTATATTTACATACTGAAATTGTGTAGGAGGTTATCAATAAGGGCACTAAGACACATGCACTATTTTTTTAAGAATAATAACTATAAATCTTCTTTATTACCAAAAAATGAACAATAATTATAGCAGCATTTAAAAAAATTTACAGCAAAGTAGGGCCATATTATTTCTTCAAACATTTAAAATAATAATTTGTTGTGCAAGAAAAATAATGTTGCAAATTACTATGTAAACGAAATGATTTTATTTTATTTTATTGACGTATACGGTTTTTGAATATTGTTGTCTCTTTTTAATTACAACACTCGTAGCGTCTCAGTCAATTCAGTCGTCGGTCGGAGCTAACGTAAGACGGCTGTATAACAACGGTAAGTGCTCAAATACTTTGATATGGCTATGATATTCGTCCGCGAGACGGATGATTATCTTCTGTGAAACTTTTGCGCGACACATATTTTGTGTGATAAATGTGTATAATACTATAAATATATTATTTTAGTAATATAAAAAGACTAATAAGCATTTAGTAATAGTGAAATGTGCCAAATAGTTTTATAAAATGGTCCAATTATAGAAGTAAAAGATTTTTTTTGATTTATAAGACTTATTTAACACATTAGCTACGGAGATGTTTGTTAAAAAACTGCCACTTGCGGCGGGCGAAATTAGATCGCAATCCCACTACCGGATGTACGTCAGCAAACTTCAAACTGTGGAGCTTATAACAATAAAACAAAAATTAGTAATAAAAAAATATTTAATATTTAATAATGACTCAGGGGTTATGATAAGTTTACTTATTACAATAATATACATAGGAAAAAAATATAATAGGATAAAATATGATAGGAAAAATAGAACACGTTCTAAAACTAGGTAATTAAATTTAAACATATTTTTTCTTGGTGTGGTATGTTTGGAAACATTTACCAACATGAAGCGGAATTTTGCATTGTTTACACATGAACGCACTTGGCTTCCGTATTTTGAGCTTCGCACAAACTCGACAATTGCGTCTTACTAAGTTTTTAGTTTTCTCACTCGTTATTTTTTCCAATCCGTGGTTTTTCAAAATGCCAGACAGTCTATCATGTGGATCAAAAAAAGGAGTTCTCGCCGTGACACAAGTAGGTGTACTTATTTGCAAATCTTGCGTGAATGATGTGGACGGTGTGGCTGCTGCGGAAGAACTATCTTCAAGCCAGGTCTCTGCAACTTGTAACAAAAAGTCGCGGAAGCAAAGTTTATTATGTACGTTAAGTTTTTTTTAAATTTGGAAAGCATTGAAAATTCCACAATGAATAAGGTATAAGAAGGGTCCACTTTAAAGATTTTCTGTAAATTGGATTGTTGGTCTGCAAGATCAACACCATTTATCAAATTATTGTAATCTACAATGCATTTTGGTTTTTTGATGGGCAACCCTGTTGTTCTATAAATTTTTCCCGTATCCACTATATTCGCTTGGTGTATCGTAGAGATCATCCTTACATCTCTCTTCTTGTTGGTTTTCCACATTTGAAGAAGTACACCCCCTTTTCGTAGATATGTGGTTTCTTGGACTTTAAGGTGTATATTTTTTAGTGTTGGCGGTATGCCACGATTTTTTCTAATTGTGCCGCAGATTCTAGTTTTTAACCCCATTAGATGGTTGGCTAAACGCACACTATTGTAATAATTATCCGGATAGATATTATACCATTTATTTAGGTACGGTGACAGCAATTGGATTATTGTGGAATCTAACGTAGCACTTAAGAGTGGGTTATAGGGCATAATGGTGATTTGCTGGAAAACAGCTCCCTAAAACGGCTTAATACTACCTTTCGTATGTCATTCTCAGACTTCATATTTTTTTATACCAATTAATGGACTATTATTTTTCAGTCTGCCTATTTTTTTTGTAGTTGTTGTAGGCATTCGACTATAAAAAATAAAAACATTGATACACCATACAACCCACTTTTAAAACTTCGATCCATGATTATCGCATTAAAAACGCTTTTACACAATATTTTTAATTTAAAATATGTATATAATACACACATCTGTAGAAGTACGGCCTCTTATTATCGTTATGATATCTGTGGATATTAACAATTAAATAAATACTTCATCTTGCACCAAATTTTCAAGACATTTCACAGTATTTTACTTATTACGGGTGAGAAGCCCCCGTGAACGGTACTGAAGCTATCGCTCCCTGTTTCACGGCGTATATATTTCTAAAATGCCATCAAAATGTTTCATTAATGGGTCTAAAAGTAGAATACCGACTCACTTGAAGCATTGCAATAATCTAATGAAGCTACAAAAACAGTAATTACTCACAAATTCTCTTTTTTCATGTAAATTTGACGTATTGTATTTTTTCAAGTGTCATATTTTAAAACTCAACATTTAATATGCGTTCCTTTTCCTAACGGTTAGCACTAACGTCATGTTGTTTACTGGCGGCATCTTTATGCAAGTGTGTGTGAGAGAATTCATTGTCTTTACGCGCTCTGACCAAGTGGGAGAGTGAACGTTTTATCACAGGGCACGTTTGGTAATTGAACCAAAAATTACCAATATTATTTTTCTCTTTGTAGATCAATATTATGATTTATCCATGGCAGCCGGAAAAAATACTCCAAACAAGGTATGCTTCAAGTAACGAATAAATGAAAAAAGATTATTGTTTAGTTGTACTAAATAACACAGAATAATTTAACAAATATATAAATAAAAAAATAAAATTTCTTTTATTTCTCGAGGTCAATTTATTAATGATGTTATTAATATGTATAGATATTCTATCAAATATAAAATTAAGAAATTCACCAAATAAATCCACCTTCGATTTTCTCGAAAACGAAAGCTCAAATAAAAAAAGTCATAACCCAAAATTGTCAATAAATGAAAGGTTATTCACAAGTTATCCCTTTATAGGACAACTTTTTTTAAACGATACGCCCTTAATGGTTTTATTTATGTATTCTATATTCATTTTGATGAACAGAAAAAAACTTTTTTTTTCTTAGCTTTTTTGAAATTTTCGATTTTCCAGCGGGTTTTTTTCTGACCGGTGTCCATTTAAAAAAAATGATATAAAATTATTGTTTTCATTACAAAACGACAGGTTGGTAAGGAAAATGTACTTTTATTTATTTGCGTTACAGGGGAATAACTGCTTTGATAATGTTATAGAGAAACTGACCAGGACGCGATTTTCGTAAATTTACTCAACATGTGCGAACTTCGGGCGGTTGGTTCGATTCAAGACCTCTGTGCGTTACCTCAGAATGATTACAACCCAAGGGCTTATAACTTGTAAACATAAAGAAATATAAACCTTAATGTTGCAGGTCTCAAAACTATCCGTTTTTAGCTTATGACTTATAAAGGGTTTTACCGTTTATACCACGAGTTTCCGAACACCGTGTAAAACAAACTATATGTATCGGAAATGTTCCTCAACACTAATGACAACAGCAAGTGAATGATGAAACATTTATAAAAAATGTCAAATTAAATGCTTTACCAAAATAGTAGGTTATGCAAATAAGTCATACCTTTTTACTAAGTTGTTTGTTTTACTTAATATTTCACATTCATATTATACGATCATTGCTTTGCGACAAACGCACATGTGATGTTATATTTTAACATGTTAATTAATGTACAACTACCGCCCTCTAGTGACAAAAAAATGAAGACATTTTGACAGTTTGCGAAATTTCGCTATCATATAACAAGCGCTTAAACCTGAATATAATTTAAAATTACAGATATATCCACTCTTTGATTCACAAATCATCATATTCGGGATTCCATATTTTACAATTTTCATGGGATTGTACACGCGACATTTCAGACGACCTCTCCACGGAATCATCCCTTCGTCTAGCGATAGATTTTGATTTGGCGTATATACTTCCTGGAATTTCTTGGTGAAGTAGTCGATTACAGTTTGAATTTTGATCAGACGGTTTGTGCTAGCGGTCGGAATTTCGTCATAATTAGAAAAATGGAGATTTCGTAAAATTTGTCGAAATCTATCGCGGCTCATTGTCTTTCGGAAATATAAGGGGCCTCTATCCGAGGATTTGTGGACCAATAATCGCCTATGGTATTTTTTCGCATTAGCGCCATTATAAGAACTAAGCCAAACCATTTTTTTAATTCTTGAATAGTTACATCTTTCCATTTAAGGGCGTGAGCTGATGTCGCATAGTTGTGATGATTTCTCTCATGGTATATGTTTGTTTCATTGGTTATTTTGTAGAACAAATCATCTCCTATACATAGCGATGTAACATCCCAAGTGTAGGATCGATTTTCAGGGAAAACTTTTAGACCCGGTACACCTTCGAAATCAGGCAAATTCCTAGGAGGATCAAATTCTGACCAATCCAGGGTTATATCAGGGATGTCTTCTGAAGATTCTTCAGAGGATGATATGCGCATGACACGCGGTCTTGAACTTCTACGTAAAATTGGTTCATCATCTTCTTCGTTTTCTTCAGCCTCACTGTAATCTTCGTGAAGGTCATTGATTTCTTCTTCAGCGTCATTGGGTACGTCTGAAAGATGTCTTCAAAATGTTTTTCGACGAAAGTATAGTCTCTATCGTCGATTTTAGGTTTATAAAAAAAAATCGTAATCCCAAAAGGCGTAAAAACAAATCACAAAAGTAAAAAAAAAATTAAATACACATTTAATTATTCCACAATGATGCTCTCGAATGAACTCGAAAAAATACAAATGTAATTGTAAATGTCTAACGTCTCAAAATAAAATCACATAAGTCCACAAATCACAATAATAATAAAAAGTCATATACGCGTTTTATAATGTTTACAATATATATTCCATAATAACAACACAGTTTAACAAGCGCTGAAATCACAACAGCTGCGAATAAAAAATGATATTAGGGTTTCCTCACTTGAGTTTATTGCGTCATAAGTATCAGCTATCGACTAAAGTAAAGGTCAATGTTCTACATATTTTATTTCATTTTTTGACGATGAAGAAAAAATACCAACTATTGTCTTTGTTTAAAATTAATTTCCAATATTTCATTGAAATTAATGATGACTTTTAGCAATGTTTTGAACCAGAAAGAATCCATAATGCTGTGTTTATAATAGCGACACCTAACCGATACACAGCAAAGCCAATATAACAGAAGAAATTACAAGTTAAGATGTATTTTTTGTATGTGAAGTTGAAGGTCGTAGAAATGCACAAAAATGTGCGCCCCGCCGCAATGTAAGGTTTCTGAAACGCACAAATATGTGCACACCGTAAGCAACGTGTTAAGTTAAGAGGTAAAATTTTATAATTAATAAATATTATTACAGAATCGATATGGGTTTCATTTATTATAATAATACATTAACTAATGCGTAAAACCTAAAAAGTACAAATATATTTCACATTATATACTAATGTCATTGCATACGTCTCTGGGACTTAATGCCATTCAGTATGTGATTATCTTTCTAGGGGGGTAAATGTAACATAAGTTATAATCTACGCGTTCATAGATGGCGTAAATTCAATTATTTTAAGAAAATAAATACACTGTTCACAAATTATGCTTTAAAATATTAATATGAAATATTTGTTTGCGCCCTTACATACGTAATATGGATACGAATGAATAGTTTTACCCGTATAAAAACTCAATTCTTTCAAGAAAGGCATACAAATAGAATATTGTATTGGTGATTTAATCCAATATTGTATTTGCAAGTCTTTCTTGAAAGAACTGCGTTTTCATACGGACAAACCAATTTATTCATATACATGTTATATTTTTACATGCGCAAACAAATAATTTGTCTTAATATTTTAAAGCGTAACTTGAAAAAATTATATTTTAACCTTTTTAATGCCGAAAGGTTAAGGTATGGTTGTGTACGGCTAGTCATGAATGTTTTAGCAAACAATTAGATCACTGTGAAGATCACTGTGTAGATCACTGTAATGTCGGTAATATTAAAGAGTTCTTGATCATACAAATAGATGTCTCTATGTGTTCCATATTTTAAATTATTCTAAATACATGATAAAACCAAGCAACAAAGGCATTAAGAAGGGCTAGTAAACGCTCTAATCTTTTATGGCCGGCGTGCCGTACCATTACCCCGAGACATCTAGGAGGGACAGGGATCTAGGTGGTATTAGACGTACACGGCACATAAGCGCATGTGAAAGCGCTTATGGGACAGAACCGTTTAGTAAAATAATTAAATTAACACCATCTATAAATGCATAGATTATAATGTACGTTACGTTTACCCTTAATGTGCAGAGACTTAAAAATTAAATTGGTTTCAATATTTATGTACTTATGTAGAGTGCTTTTGCTATATGATAAAATTTATCTTAAATTTTTCCAGGGTTGTAGTAAAACCTTGATTTGTTACAGAAGTGTGTACCTGTGCAGCGTTTGAGCACATGCTCAAGTTGATCTGGAGCATCCTGGTCAGGGTTGTCCACCTTCTGACCAGGTTGTTTCTTCTGTGTTTTCTTGAGATTCTCTTTCCTTGCTTCGCTCTCCACTATCTTCTGTTTTGCATCTTCTTCAGCAACACGTATGGCTTCCAGTGTCTCGGACAATGTGACTACCTAAAATTTATGAAAAACAAATTATGAACCTCTGGTGTTCTTGGAGAGTTGCCTTTCGAGTATGGAAGATTTGTTTTGCCATTCGGCAACGGCTTCCAGCTTTTTATTTTCATAGATTTTTATACTTTAAAACCTTTTGGTAGACATATTATCTAAATTAACCATACTCGCCTTTTAATTAAATAATAAATCAAAAGAGAATTTTCGTTTTGCTTGAACGAGACGAGTCAGGTAAGTAATAAATATTTTAAATTGGTGCACATCACAGCAAAAAATATTTCCAATTTCCAAAGTTATTACTGCCGTTATGTACAGAAAAACATTAAACGATTTTATTTTTATTTGAAAAGACACTTATGAAAAATACAATAAAAATTGAAATATTTATTTGTTTAACTTTTTTAGTAAGAGAGAGAGAGTTTTATTTTTCTCTTAATATATTTATGGAGCTATTCTGGGAAAACTACTTAAGCCCCCACATTCCCAATTTCTACTGATTTATAACAAGTTTACCTTTAACTCTTTAAGTTTTTAAGTTCCAAAATAATATCTATACATTTTTTATGCCGAAACGTTAATTATATGAAATTTCCTCGATAGAAAAAAATCGCAAAGTATGCTCCGAAAATTATTGAAAACACGTTTTGTTCTGTTAGTTAATATGAAAAAATTCACATCTTTAAATGTAACTAAAGCATTTTATTGAGAGATTTTTGCTCTATTCAAACGAGTGTTTTATTAAATATTTTCACCATTTTCGCTTAATTGTTATCGTTTAATATTAGAGCGCTCCTTCTAACATTCGTATTTACATATTTCCCTTTCAAATCGTCTTTGCATAATTCAAATCACCACGCCTGTAGTATCTATGGTGCCATAAATAGGTACACAATATTATAAACAAATATTTTTTATAAATACATTCTTACACACTTTATCTGTTAAGATGGTAGGATTTACAAAATATCATTTTGTAAAACAAAAGTGAGTTGTTACGAAATTGTTTAAATTGCTTACAAAATTTTAAATTGTTTTAAAGTACACATTTCTTTAATTTAAAGTCTTCCACTGAAAAGAATCAACCCTACCCTTGAAAAATGTATATATTTTATTGTGTTGAAAGTGTTATTGGTTTTATATATAATCATAATCAATAGGAGAGTATGTATGAATGTGAATGAGGCAAGGAGTGTGTGCCAAGATCCAGCTGTTTGGCGGTCAGTCCTCTCCGCCTACCCCTGCGGAGAAACGGCAGATTGGTTAGTTAGTTAGTTATATTTTTTTTATTTTATTTTTTTATTAACAGAATGATAACAAATAATACATATTGATAGAAGTAAGTGTGTAAGATCATCAGTAAGTGTACAGCAGTGTTAATATTAATAAAATTACAAAGTAATAACAAAGTATATATACCAACTGTCCAATGACGGTGTACAACAGTTATTATTTCAAATGATCTGTATAAGGGTAAGTATGTCATACATGTTTCAAGCTGTTAATTAACACCTCCCTAATTGAGAAAATTGTGTTTAGGGAGGGATATGATCATTTCTTTACTGTTATCAAGCATATTTTTTTTTTTCAATTTTAATATTATATCATTCCTACTACGGACATATTTAGGAGTGCCAGGCGACACTGGCGGAACATTTAAGCCAAGAATTTCACATGAAGTTTCGTAAGACACGTCGACTTGGCTACAAAGTGGTAATGTTTATCTCATTTTATATGTTTTAAACAGAGAAAAAAAAAATTCTTTTATACAAATGTGCCATTGACTTAGTACTTTTTGGTTCTAGACCATTTAGCACGCTGTCTGTCTCTCTTACACTTGCGGAGATTTGAACACATATGAACCTGACGCTTTGAACATTTCCACCACAAACAGGTCAAATATAGTTCAAGTTGACATAAGCGTGTAAATAATTAGTTTGTATTTTTTATTTAATTTAATAAAACAGAGATGGTTTACATAGTTCCTGTGAGCACTCAGACCATGGGCCTATTGTACTATTTCCCATTTTACCTCATTCCTTTAATAGTAACAAAGTCCACCAGGATTGTCTTTGGATATTCGGCTGTCTCCTGGTTCCACAATGTGTTATCACAGGTAACTGAGCCTTGTTCCCCACCAGGGACATTGGCACCATATGTGAATTGGAGTCTTCACTTGTCCTGCATCTATTGGTGTTTTACAATCCCAACAGCTGCATGTGTATCCTGAGGTGGCAGTATCCTGTTAATAGGGCAGTAACTGATAAGTAACAGGCTAACAAATAAAGCAATAGAATGAAGTAAGTCACCGTTGCCTGCTGCTTCAGTCGTTCGTATTCACACTTGGGCCACACGGCGGGGTAGATGTTAGTCTCGTGGCTGGGAACCAGCAGCTGCCTCCACTTATCATTCTGGGGCACCTTCACAACCGTCTTGCCCTCGTAAGCACTCTTTATCTTCTTGTGGATGGGTTTCAGATCTTTTGGAAATTTCAAATTGCACTGGGAAGGGCTGTTGAAAAAATTAAAATTTTTAATTCATTTTCATATTGTGATATTTTTATACCCTGCGTGTAAGAGGATTGGTATGACAAGGTTTCGCAGGCGGTGGTGAGCATTTGTGGAATAGGTCAAATCCCACCCTGGAGTATAGCGCAGGGATGATGTTCATAATGTGACTGCTCCCAACCGTCTGGAGCCTTTGAGACTATGGCATCTCAAAGCGAAGCTAACCGTTCACAATAGGGCGCTAATACCAACACTGATGTATGATAGTGAGGCATGGAACTGGCAGAGAAGGATGAAAGTAGACTAAATGCTGTAGATATTTTAACCATGTGGAGATCTGCAAAGAATGCAAGGCTGATGTAAGGAGTAAGATTAAGAAATATACTTTTAGATGGTTTGGGCATGTAGAACGAATAAACAAAGAAAGGATTGTAAGGAGAATATATGATGCGAATGTGTACGATAGATGATTGTAAAAGTCAGGGATGCCCAAGGAAGACATGGCATAATCAAGTGAACCAAATAATACTCGAGTAGAGCCATGTCATGAGGAGAAAAGTGTGGCACTATAGGTCAGCAGATTGGTTCGGTATGCGGGCCCATTTCAATGCTTTTCCGTGGTCAGCTGTTTGTTTTCGGACTTCGGACCCTTCAAGATGTGCCCAGGAGATTGGTAAAGTCATCAATTCGGCGATGGATGGCTTCATACAATCGACTACTAAAGAAACTGGTGTGGGCTCAAAGCCGTGGTTCAGTCGACAATGCTCCGAAGCAGTTCGACGAAAAAACGCGGCTTACCGAGCCTACAACACATCTCGAACGCCCGAAAGCAGATCAGCATACAACAAATCGGCAAAGGAATGCAAGAGAATCATCAATAGGTCTAAATTCGAACACGACCTGCAGATCAGCAAAAAGCTGGCTGCCTGCCCGCATGGCAGCAGAGCATTCTGGTCGCTTGCGGGCTCAATAGGTCGAAATTTTTGCAAACCCAGTTTGCCACCTCTTACCAGACCTGACGGCTCACTAGCAAACACCGCCACCGAAAAGGCAAACCTTTTAGGGAAAATGTTTGCGGAAAACTCGACCCTCGACGACGGGGGTGCTGTTCCGCCGTCGGTTCCTCACTGCGGCTTCTATATGAAAAAGCTGAGGATCCGGCATCGGGATGTACTCCACGTCATACGGGGGCTCGATGTTAACAAAGCTAGTGGACCTGATGGAATACCTGCCCTGGTATTGCAGAGGTGTGCTGCGGAAATAGTTCCAGTTTTGACAAAGCTCTTCAAAATGTCCCTGAAGTGTGGCACTGTGCCCTCTGGTTGGAAAAAAGCGGTAATTCACCCTATTCCCAAGAAAGGTGACCGCTCCAACCCGGCCAACTACCGCCCCATAGCGATCACATCAGTTCTGTCCAAAGTGATGGAACGTGTGATCAACGACAAACTGCTCACATACCTCGAGAAGAACAAAATTATCAACGACCGTCAATACGGATTCCGGCGGAACCGCTCGTGCGGTGATCTTCTCGCGTATGTGACGCATGTTTGGGGGCGGTGCCTGGAACGTCACGGTGAGACCCAAACGGTCGCACTAGACATATCCAAGGCCTTTGACCGGGTCTGGCACCGAGGACTTGTCAACAAATTGCATTCTTACGGACTTCCCGCATCCCTGTGTACGTGGATTGCTGACTTTTTAAGGGATAGGTCGATTCAGGCGGTTGCTGACGGTTTCACCTCTTCCTCGCACTCCATAAATGCTGGCGTCCCACAGGGATCGGTTCTGTCTCCAACTTTGTTTTTGTTGCACATCAATGACCTTTTGACATGTGCACCGATTCATTGTTACGCGGATGACAGTACAGTTCATGATAGCTTTTTGTTTGACAAGCCCCCAAAGGGCACACAAACTCCAACGGCTCGGAGGGCTTTGAAGCAGAGAATGGACGGTTATCTCGAGAGTATTTCCTCCTGGGGTAAAAATAATCTCGTCGAATTTAATGTTTCAAAGACCCAATCCTGTCTGATTACGTCTAAAAGGGATCCAAATGATAATCTAGTCTCCTTCAACGGAAGCAATCTTCCGAACAGGCCTTCCATTGATATGCTTGGTGTAACTATAAGTGACCAGCTCAGGTACGGGGGCTCCATCGAAGCTAGAGTAAAGTTGGCCTCTCAGAAGCTGGGCGTACTGTACAGGGCCCGCAGATACTTTAATAGTACACAACTGCTCACCCTGTACAAATCGCAAGTGCGCCCTACTATCGAATTTGGCAGCCATCTCTGGTCTGGAGCCCCAAAATACCTGAAAAAAACCCTTGACTCTGTGCAGAAACGGGCGGTCCGTTTGATAGATTCCCCAATCTTAACAAACGGACTGCAATCTTTAGAGCACAGGCGTCAGGTAGGTATGCTGTCCTTGTTCTATCGGTATTACAATGGAAGATGCTCTGAGGAACTAGCGTCATTGATCCCTTCGGCACCGGTGCGTAGTCGGGATACACGCCTAACGCGCGCCCAACATTTGTACACAGTTGACACTTGTCACATGAGAACGGGTCGCTTCTACGATTCGTTCTTAAGTTCAACAGCTCGGCTGTGGAACGAACTGCCGGCCTCTGTGTTTCCTCCCTCCTACAACATGGGACTCTTCAAGACCCATGTTCACTCCTTCCTCTCCACAAAAAGACCCTCCACACAGCATCCCCAAAGATGACATAGGCCCCGAGGGAAATTATTTTCTTCAGGGCCTCCTGTGTGGAGTAAATATAAAAAAAAAAAAAAAAAAAAAAAAATGTCAAGAGTGAAAATAACAGAAGGATATGTTTGAGATGATGAATTAATGTGAATGAAGCAAGGAATGTGTGCCGAGTAAGAGTTGCTTGGTGGTCTAACCTCTCCGCTGAGAAAGGTGTAATGTTTAGTCAGTTGGTTTGTTGATTTTCCCAGTTTCTCGGTTGGGTTTCAAACTCCCGCCACATAATTAGTTATTTCTTGTAGAAAGTTGAAACCAAGTGCTATTTTTTTGCGTGAAGCTTGCAGCGGAATTCGACAACTTTAATTTTGTATTTTTCACTAATGTAAATTAAGTGTACTATTCTCTTTTTTCGTACGATTTTTTTTTATCCTAACCCATAACCCCCTCCCACTTAAATGCGCCCTTGACGATAATGTTTTTTTAAGAGAGATCATCAAAAATGCAAATCGTATAATAAATATTGAGTTTATTTTTGTCTGTTTTAGAAATGAAAACTATAATTATGAAGTTTGGGGACAGAGTATTTAACGCTCTGGGTCCACATTCTTGAAATGGCCAGCTATTATTTAGCCTCGGAAAGAAACTGGTTTTGAAAACTTTAATGGTCAGACATATTTTTTTTATTCAAAAGCTAGCTACAATAACCAATTTATAGCGCCCTTATGTTGATTATACCACTAAATGTAGCGATAAAGTTAAACATATTATTTTTGTGAATTTTGTTGTTCAGTAAAGCTTACCGATGGAGAGAGTATGTTCCAGGAACCACAGTCCCCTTTTGAAAATCATATTTCACTTTCGACAATTTAGCGAGTTTAGCCATGGTTCTTTTGTAAATAAATAAAAATTCCTGGCTGACAAAAAACGTATCGTTGATGTGTATTGTTGAGTTCCAAGCATGTTCCGAGACAATAAACAGTCTAATAAACAGAATTGAAGTCATGGTAACAGTAACAAAGTAGGTACAAAATTACTGATGTACCGGTATAGATAATTTTTAGTAATGGTATCATTCGGGTTATCTTGCCGGCTCCTACCAGAGAGCTACTTGACAGATGTAAATTTCTCTCAAGGCCGATATATAAGTTGCTCTGTTTGTAAGATATTTACGTCCGTCAAGTTGCTCTCTGGTAGGAGCCCTGGCAAGATAAATCGAGTGATACCATTACTAAAAATTATCATTTCAATTCTGTGCCGGCAAACCGGGCGTTTTTTTATAAGCCTAGTGATACCATTATAAAAGCCGGACCGAGCGTTAGTGCAATTTTGAACGCATGCCATTGAAGCCAAATCTAGGGTGAGGTGAAATTGCCTGGCAGCCATCTTGAATAGCTTTCGAAATGATTTGTATGCAAAGTGGAGCATAACGAACTATTGTAATTTTATTTTTGTTATGTTAATGCAGTTATAACGGCATATGTGATTTTTGGGTTTTTGATGAAACAAAGAGGATTTGTCATTACAAAAATTAGGTATGTTTTGACATTTTTCATACTTCTTCCATCTTTTTTTTCGTGTTCCCTTTCACTCCGCGGCTTTAAATTGTTCTCAACTAGCTCCGTCCATAAAAAAAATGTCTTAAAAGATGATCTAGAATCATCTCATTTGAGGAATTACCATTTTTTGTATCGATGTGAAAAATATTCTCTCAATTAAAACAGTAGTGCCTTTTTAAAGTTGCATAATTTTTCTTTTTAATTAGTTTCATGCTTTTTGGTGCTGACATTTGAAACCATTTTTTAAAACGATCGAAATCTTTTGCAGCGCCCTCCATTTTTGTCTACATTATTTCGCCAATCTGTACGTGTGTTCAAACCAGGAATCGAGACAGCCCTGGACAGAGCATAAGTGCGATTTTGAATGAATTGAAGTGACATTGAATCAAAATCTAGGTTAAGGAGATGCCTGGCAGCCATCTTGTAAGGCAAACTTTTGAAATGATTTGTATGCAAAGTGATGTAAAACGAAATATTATCTATTTTAAAATGTTGTTAGTGCAATTATAACTGCCGTTATTTTTTGAGACAGCGAATGTACATGTCATAAAAAAATTTAAGCAAGTAAAGGCATTTTTCCACATGTTCTCCCTCACCCCGCGACTTCAAAATGTTCTCGGATAGCCCTGTCCATAGTTTATACACGGTTTATCAGGTGTCATCACATGAAAATTAACCGGTTCCACAAAATATTTTCAGTCGAAAATTTTCTAATTTCGTTTTGGATAAATTATTCCAAAAGGAACTAGTGATTCCGCAATGAAATAATATCGACGGTTCCAGTGACGGCATAAACCGGTTCCAAGTAAGCGGGACAGGAATACGAACATCTCTATTCTCTAGTACGAAATTATTCCAAATTATTCATTTCTGTGTTCGTTTCGGTCAAGTCAGTTGTGTTTAGGTTAGGGCAGAAATGGCTCCCGTCCGGTGTGGTGAGGACAATGACGTCCCGAAAGAGGATTTAAATAATAAAGTGACAGTTGTTTTGGGAGCCCAATGGGGTGACGAGGGGAAAGGGAAGGTGGTGGATATGCTGGCCATTGAAGCCGACATTGTGTGCAGGTGTCAGGTGAGTTATTATTTTACTAAACATGTGATCCTGCCAAAAATATTGCATTGAAAGTGATGTTATCAATTTAAAATGCTAACATGATATTTTTAATTTATCAAACGTGGACAAACCAGTTACGATTTTGCTACTCTGTCTTATTATACTACCTTTTATTTGATTCTAATATTTAGGGTTATGATTTTTCGGTTTGTATTTCAAATTTACGGAGTACTGTCATGGTCATGTGATAATTCTGGTTTATTCACGACAAACACTCGAGACTATGCTAGGTTTTATCGAGGGCTTGAACTAAATATGTATGGTTTTGTATTTATGTTTACTCGACAGAATTACGTAAGACTAATCACATGTTTGTAAATCGTAAACAGTAAAACCACATAAACATACTACAAACAACTCGTTCACATACTCTGGTAACTTGCCAAAAACATATAATGTATATTCTGTGGTGGTAGACGGGATGAACGGGCCGCTATGAATTGGTGAGAGAATTTTAGCGATTTAGCCTACTCCAAAAAATACTGGCAGCTTCCCTAGCTATTATTAAGTGCAAAAGCCAAGGTCAGGCCAGGGTTGGAAAAAAGCGTTTTTTCAAAAATGATATGCCCAGTGGTTTTTTTCGAGCTCTTAGAAGAAATTGTGGTAAATATTTCCCTAACCGCCGCACTTTTAATGGGCACAGATTATGGAAATTACACACCACATTTGAACTTAATTACTACAAGAAACAACGACTCACGTCGGGATAGATTGTTACCCTTGCTAATGTTTAGCAAAATACGCATACATTACTTGGTTAACCCAAACTAATAACCTATTTTGTGCATTTAAATAGTTGTTTATTGTAGTAATTGTTGAAACGAGGTTTAATTTGCATAATCTGTGCCTAAAAGTGCGTAAAACTGTAGAGAAATAATTACAAAAACTTCTAAAACCTATATCTACACACTGCAATGCACCTCAAGGCAGTTATAATTTGACTTGAGGTGCATGGCCTATTTGTATATTAATTTAATATTAAACAATTGCAGAATCTTAAAAATGGCGTATGTAAGTTTTTTGAACTAAAAGTTATCATGATACAAACTGACGTTTTACCCAATGACTAAATAAAATACTCTGCTTTACCACAGATTTTTCGAAATTAGAATCATGTAATCATGGCATGCTTGTGATTTTCTTATACTATGAACAAACAAAATACACTATTTCAACTCATTTCCAAAAAATTTTTTTTGAACGATATTCTTTCCCTGCCAATGGAATTCCCCAGTGTATTGGGTCAGGGACTTCCTTCATAAGATTTACACCAGTCTTGGCAAAAACCTATTTGAACTGAGCTCGTAGAAATCTGATGCAGTCAGTGATGGCACATATTATACCAAAAATGAAAAACCATGCTTTTAGTAAAAAAAACATGTTTTAGGTAAGTTTTTTTTAAATTAGAAACAACGGTACCTACGTAAGTAAAGTATCTATAATGCTTTATTAAAAACAATCATTTTACAATTTTCCTTTGAAAAATATAAAAAAAATAATTAAAAAAATAAACACGTGAAAACTTGAATAAGAAATGCTTTTAGGCTTGCAGTGTAAATAAAATACATATTGTAAACTAGACAAAGCATTTAAGCATTAAAATGAATCATCAACATAAAAAAGTTTTTTTTCAACTTGAGGATTAAAAAAAAAAAATCGCTAGTTGCGCCATAATACGAAGTATGTCAAAAAATACAAATAAATAGTAGTATATCTGTGTGTAAGGATAGAATGGCCAACCTTATGATTCCAGAGATAGCCCCATTTTTAATGTCAGTGCAATACAAATTTTTCTTAAAAAAATGATAACTCCTTCATTTGTACACGCAATTGCTTCGTACGAAATTTTTTAGCATAGTAATGATCAGCAGAATCCATTTCTAGCCAAAAAAATACCCTCGAAAATTCAAGTCTCTATGTCTATGAAAGGCGATTTTCAGCCCTCTGTGTGGCGGACGTTTGAATTCATGCTTCCCAATGCGGTACAAGGCGATGGGTCGAACGAGTTCTGCTGGAGAGGTAAAAAGATCTTCCTCAACCAGTTTCGCCAAATCCGGCCCGTCACACAGTAGATGGGTAGACGCATCCGCTGCCAAGACATTGACAATCCTCACCCCATGAATGAACCAAGTTATCAAGTTTAATTTGTAAAACTTTAAAAGTTAAATGTTAAAAAATAAGAAATTCTCCCATAAATCAATAATACTTTATTTTTTCATAATTTTACAGTATTTAGTGTAGGTACCCGATTAAAGTTACATGGTAACTTCATTAGAGTAAATACAAATTATTTACCGACAAAGATCGTTTGAACCTGTAGTTCAAGAACTACATTCCTGACTTCTGGATTTCCCCCATGCTAAATAAAACTTATCCAACTCAAAAGTACTCACTACATAATTTTGGACCCGGTATGTGGGTATAAATGATCCAAAAAACTACGAAAACATCGTAAAAACCATGCATCAGGCGACACTGGTTTGCTTCCAGTTTTCAGTATTCCTGGAGTGATCACAGGTCTAAAATCATTTATTTCTGTATTTTATTCATGTTACACCTTTAGGGCTTTTACGTAGGTATAATGTTGATATGTTACATAATTTAGGATAAATAGAAGAAATAATAAAAATATGATAACAATTAACAAAAAATACATACACACATAAAATAAATTGGATAAGATGACATTTTGCCCGATGGATTTTGCCATTTTTTTTTGTCACCGTATTGGTATTTTTTTGTCACCGCAGTTACTCGGCTCAGTGACCAGTGAAGACATTTTGTTTGGTTTAAAAAAAAGCGTTAAAAAGGTCAGTTATGTGTCATCAGTTTTTTTTAACAAACACTAGCTAGATTACACGAAATAAGTGATAGATACGAAGATGTAACGGACCTATTTAACTGCACGGAATATAGGTACAAGAAGACTTCTAAATCAATACTAACCTAACCTAAGTCTTCTTATAAGTTTTGCATTTAATTTTATCTCTTATTACTTTTATATCCGTCTAGAGTTTCTGTTCATTTTATGCTTTCTGATGTCGTACATAATTGATTGTATATGGTATTTTTATACCGGTGATCTCAAATAAATATACAGGTATATAGTTTGCATTTTATTACCTGAAGTTACTAGTACGTAACTGTGTACAGTATTTACATAAAACTACCTTAGTTTCGCAGAAAGATAAATTATGAGTGGATTCTTTTTACCAAGATCGTTAAAACCACGAATATCTTAAATCATTCTATGCAAGATTATTTTTATTGTCTGACATGGCAAATCATTATTCCAACGGGTATAAATAATATAATTTACATTTATTGCATAGTTCCCAAGGACATTCGGTGAATTATTTTTACGTATAAACTTAATTTCTCGTTTTCAGTTGACGCCATGGTGAAAGTTGTTAGTGAAAGCACCCCCAATTGACATTTTATGGCACTAACATCATCATCAAATTTTGCCAACAGGAAAATTGGGAACTCTCGTTGGGAAAATTGGGAACCAGAATTGAAAGTTGGGAACCCTCAGCCAACGACGACTGTTTAAGTTTTATACATCAATAATTTTCAATGAAAATTAGATACTACTACACGACTATTAACAAAATCACAAAAAAATGTACATAATGTTTAACTGCAGATATTCCTCGATCATGCAAATATCATAGAACAAGGAAAATATAGCAACGAGAATAATACTTGGGCTAAACAGATTTTCAAAAGTAACTTAAATGTTTATTTATTAATTTTATTTTAGTAATTTATACATTTATGGTTAATAATTACTAATTACTAATTAATTGTTACATGCATATATGCTATATTTTCTCCTGCTTGATGTGGCTCCTACACAACAACTTGAACCTAAAGAAGTAAATTTCAAGGAACTAAATTGGCTAACAGTGAAACAGATGATTCCCCTACCTGGCATTTTTTCCATCCCCAAAGATATATCCCGCAATGTTTGGGCAGCCACATTGCTAGTCACAATCTAAGGGAGCCATCAAAACCGTGGTTTCAACAATTTCTCCATTTCTATAAAAATAAATTTCCTCACTTATTCGAATGAGGATTAGACGTTATTCCGTTCCTCCCCACCTTGCATTCTGTGGTCTAGAAGTGGGAACTTTAGATAACACATTTTTTGGCTTTCCCTCTGTAAACAAATCCTCTCTTCTATCAAGCCTTATCTAAAATTGCCTCCCCTCAATTCAACATCTCATCTCTTCTAAGTCTGAACTCGACTCCATTGTCCATATAATTTTTAAATTTGCCAATTTAACCAAAATTAATATATAAATTCACTTTACTTCTCTCCATAATTTGAAATAATGGCCTAGAAACACCCTTGAGTGGTGAAAGCCAGAAGCATTTAAAAAAAAAGTACGATATTACTAGTTCTAAGTTCGTTCCTGTTCTACGGTCGATATAAAGTTCTAAGTTCGCTTCTGTATTGCAGATTTGCAGAGATTAGGTACCTATCTTCTTTGGGCACGTATTTTTTATTCGGATTATAGCAGTGAGCAGCTCAACATCAATAATTTGGATGTCGGTTGGTATTATAAATTACCCCAATTACAGCATTCGTATCACAAGCAATAATCCATTATACAACCGTCACAAATCTACCTACACGGGATTATTCTGTCCATTGACACGAGTATACGAGATGGGCACTGGCGGTAAACAATATGTTTGATGTCGAAAAGTATTGTTAAAGTCTAGTCTGGCTTAAGTCTCGTCTAGTCTGGTCACGGTCTAATCTTGTTAAAAGTTTAGTATGGTATAATTCTAGTGTACTCTTGTATTAACGGACACTTTCTCGCGTCAGTGGACCGCTTTAAACTCGCAACAGGTGACGGGTGTCGCAAAAAACAAGAGGGGTTCTTAATAATACGAGTATAGCCGTTTCACCCGTACATATATTCTTTAAGTGGCTATCTCTTTCTAATGCGTTCCGTTTATTTATCTATGTATGATTTTATTTATTTTGTAGTCTTTCGATTTCAATCTGGAAACATGAACGTGCCATATTTTTTGTTAGATTATTATGAACATAACGCGTCTTTGTATTTATGTTAATGTTCGTCCTACAACAAAGAAAACATAATTAGTTGTGAATATAACTGATAAGTTTCTGTATTATGTTTGTAAAATGATAGGTAACTGATCGCCTCCGTGGTCGAGGGGTAAGGCTTTCGACTAGCAATCCGGATGTGGCGGGATCAAATCAATTTATTATTTAAATAAGATAAGTATATTTGCGGCACATTACAGAGTGGACGATACTCTCAGTATAGCCCTGGTTTAATATCACCATTCTGATTTGAAACGTTGCTTGAAACGGCTTTAGCCGTGTTTGGTGAGCAGATCTAAATAGCCAGATATTTCCCCACCTTCCTCTTCCCCACCTTCCTCTTCCCCACCTTCCTCTTCCACACCTTCCATCTTCCCAATCTCCTTCCCTTCTCCACTACCTTCATCTTAAAAACATGCCCATTAGGGATTCCATAGTCTCACTGGCTCCAGGAGGTTGGTAGCAGTTGCCACTCTTGTGCGGTGTTCACATAAAAATTTCGGCATGTATTATGCTTGTAAATGCCCTACGAACGTTCAAAAAAATAAAATATAGTATTATTAAAATGAAGTCTGGCATGAAAGTGTATATACTTAATTTACGCAACATAATTTTATTTAATATTTAATTATAATATTTGGATGATTTGTATAGCGCCATTTTTGTGCAAAATCACCTAATTTACGACTAGGTGAAGTTGCTCGGGCTTTACGCTGGCGTTTTTAGAAATTAGATATAGACAGTAATAATTTTCCCCTTATTTTGAAGGTCAATTGTGCAAAATTTCGTCAAGGAGTATCAAAAGCGGTGGGTTTTAGAAATCTCACATAGCAGTCACGTTTATATCGGTAAATGATTTATTGAACAGTGATATCCATAAATATCACTGTTCATAGCTGTTATAAAAGATAACGATAATAAAATGTGTGTTCAAAACCATTCCTTTCACCACAATACCTTTTTCATAAAAATAATATTTTAATCAATTTTCTCATGTTTTTTTAATTCAATTTTCCTCCATCATAATTTGACACATTTGAGCATTTTTTTTAGATACCTGAAATCTGCGATTGCGGTAGCGCCACAGACATATGAATATATAGACTAGAAATTAAAGGTGAGGGGTAAAATCAACTGTTGAAGAACGAAGGGGGTAAAGCTGACTGTGATTCGTCAATAAATCAATCTGACAGTATATAGGCATCTCGCATTATAATATCACCATTTAGTTCTTAAAAGTAAAATCTGCTTTTGAATGAATAGACATTTTTACATGGAGCGCAAATTACTCGCCACGTTATGAACAAATTTGCGAAGTCCAAATTCGGCAAAAAAAAATTTCTTCTATTTTCAGAGTCGAATATTTTGTTTACGTAATTAGTTAAGACACTTTTATAAGTGTTCATAATTTAGTTCCCAGTAACCAACGATGCGTACAGATATATCTCGATGTGACAGTATATGTTTCTACAAACTGATCCATATTATACGATGTAATTACGCTTAAAATAATGCTTACATATGGAATGTAATACGACAATTGGGTTTATTCTCTTTTTCACATCTATTTTTACAAGTTTTCATAGCTAAGCCACCATTTTGCCGTGTTATTTCGTAAAATGAACCGATGATGCCTCGACCATAGTTCGCACAAGAATGATGACGTCACGTTTTCTAAATTTATAAGCGAGCACAGCCGGCTCCAATGGAACCGGTATGGGGAGTGGGGAATAATACGCTTTTAATCACTTAGGGCAGGTCTACTAATATTCATATGTCTATGGGTAGCGCCAATTTTTACGCGAAATTAGTATTTTTTTTGCTCTATTTAGTAAATTGCACATCTAGAAACCAACCATGTTGTAACTGTTTGTTTCCCAAAAATAATACATTTTTATCTATACAAATGACTATTATAACCTATATACTATTACATTTTCTTTAATTTCTAAAAATGTAAAAAAGAATTGCATACTGTCTTTTTTTAAGTTAAAAAAATTTACGCCAATTTTTTGCCGAAAAATACCAAAAAAGGGTAACAGAATCTGACTGTTGCTTCAAAATAACACAATTTATTCGCCAAAAATTATCACTATAAAAAAAATAACCAGAAATTTTCAGGTCTCTAGGCCAATTGTTTTCTCGAGGTTCTTCTGACGAATTTAATTCCTCTGGTCGCGGGGTATTCGTGACACACGATCCGGGGATATCTCTCGAAAACAATTTTTATTGCAGTATTATTTGACTAAATCTTTTATTGTATCCCGCGACTCGGCACCATGTATTTGGCATGAGGTTAGCGGGGCGGCTAACCGACTGTCCCACCACCCGCCCACCCACCTACCAGTCCCGGCAAGCTCCGAACCGTCGTGGATCACACCCAGCTTTATTAGCTTTGTTACACTCAGCGTTCAACTCGTAGTTTAAGATGTCTCCATAGGTGGCGGTAGTAATGCCACATGACAGAGACAACATGTCGGCCATACCCGAATGGTTACGAGTACAGTCGATGCTAGCCGATCTTCAGGCGAGCAGCTCAGTACAGGTTCCCTTCCGCAACAAAATAACTTAAAGCCTCATGTACAACTGGCGTTAGTCCAGTTAGACATTCGTTTTATAAATCTCACGATAATAAATAAACTGTTAACCTCAGTCGAACCTAACCAATCATTGAAATTTCCCGATCATCGAGTGTATGCCCAATTAAGAAGAAAATATTACACTACACCAATTAACACACATTTTTAAGCAGTCAAAAGAGTAAATTAAATTAATTGACAATTCCCCAGCTAACTGAAAGAATTCTGAAAATCTCCATGCATATAATGAAATTAGGTAAAAAAATCTTTTCAGCTACAACCTACAACAAAATAATTAATGTGTTTTTTTTTCAATCGTATTATTTATACTATTCTACGGCGATCGGGCTACGTTTTTAATAGTTGTTAGTATCAAATGGCTAAACCAAAACTAAACGCAGATAACCACGTAAATAAAAATGTCCTAATTCAGGTAATTATGAATATATGTGGATTGCACCGATTCCATATTTGTTAATTATTGTAGTTATGTCTTTAGAAGGTTCTCCAAATTTCGTTAATTTATATCAGATTCACAGAACCGTCGGTTATATTAATTAACGAAAAAAATTTTTGTTAGGTTTTGTCTTGTTGTGTCGCCCTTACTCTCATGAATAGAAATATAATCTAAACGGTGTGAGAAAGAGAAAATAGCACGCTTTATATTCAAATCTAGAAGTTAACCACAGAAGAATGAAAATGTACATCTACATGAAAATTTGTGCATTTTTTTATGATGAAATGCTAAAAAAGGGAGATGATAATAATGTTTAATACATTTTATCTAATAAAATATTTATTTTTTCGTTATCAGTAATTTTTGGTTCAGTGTTTAGACGAAAAAACGTAAGATGAGCCATTAAAAAAGGTTTGTTTTAAAATTTTAAATAATTAACAAAAAATATTTCATGTTAAAATGTGAATGCGTATTTTATCACCTTTCAAAAACAGTTTTTTAGTTTTTGAAACGTTCAGAAATATTCCAATAACTTAATTACGGAAGTACACACAAAGTCTCTGACTTTCTGACAGCATCTTTAAGAAATATAACAGTCAATATGCCAGAGGTTTGAGGCTTTAAGTATTTTCTGCATTGGCCCTGTTTGCTCTGGCAGTGTTCAGCCATTGCCAAAGGGGACTGTTCTTTTAATTCTAACTTCTAGCCAACTTTTGACGAACTATCACAATGTTTGACATTAACGTCTTCATTATCATTGTATGAATCGTTGATGATTAACGTATTTAGGCCACGGTTTTAACCCGTTAACCCAATTAAAAGGGCGCTAATTGATGCCTTTCCACAACCGACTATTATCGACTAATTAAAACGGTTTAATTTATGTGCATTATTTCCTAATTCAGGTGATTTTTTGAAGTCACGATTTAAAACGATAAAGCATTTCCATTTTCACAAATAAAAATGATGTAAAAAAAAAATACAATGAAGTCGATTTTTTTTTAAATTTACCGTAAAATATGTTGTGTTTTCAAGGGAATAATCAAAGTTCTGTGAAATTACTAGCTTAGGTGTACCCGGAGTTGCTGAGTTGAGTATGCCATCGTGGAATTTTCTGTAGGCCTTTTTAAGATATACAATTCCGTAGTACATTATTTGTATGTATCTCATAAGGTTTAGCCGGCATTAGCAATCTAAGCGCCCTAAAATATTTTTTTACCGTCTTGATTACAAAACATCGACTTTTTTCTACTTTCCATAAATATAATATGCATATATTATATATGTAAACTTTTCGGAAGAAATTCTCTAAATGAAAGTGAAAACCTCATCAAAATCCGTTGCGTATTTTAGAAGAAATAAACGCACAAACAGACGGACACGGATAGCGAATTTGTTTTATACTATTTAGAGATAATCGTATTCTCTGGATATGAAAATGGTGTTTTTGTATAACAATATTACTGCTGAGGTTCAAATTTATATTTTGTTCTGTTGGGGGCGTAGCTGTTGATGTTGTGTTGATATTGTGTTGATGTTGTGTTGATATTGTTGTTACCAGTGTAAATACATTAAATTTGTCTTGTTAGTTTTCGCCCATACTGATAAACTTCTACAATAATTTCTAACATATCACTTGAAATATCATACAGCTATAAAATATTCTAATTTAATTGATATTATGTGATTAAGGCCCCGTAGTAAGCGTTCAACGATGGTTTGAAAGGGAGATATGTAAATACGAATGTTAGAGGTAGCGCGCTTAAAACACGACTCGTTTGAAATAAAGGAAAAATCTCTCGACAAATGCTTTAGTTGCATTTAAAGATACACAGAATTTTTTCTTGCCTGTAACATATTAAATAACATAACAAAACGTGTTTTTTTATAATTTTCAGAGCTTACTTAATTTTTTTCTATCGAGAGAATTTCACAAAATTAATGTTTCGGCATAACAAATATAGAGATATTATCTTCAAAAATAACATATATTATTTTTGGAACCTAAAAACTTAAAGATTTATCGAAATAAATCGGTAGAAATTGGGTAAGCGGGGGCTTAAAACATAGTATTTACGTCCAATCATTTGACCGGTCAGTGGCTGAGTTGGCATCGTGTTTGGGTCCCACCCAAGCGTAGTGTGTTCAATTCCTCGGCTGGCTAAGTCCTCCATCACAACACAAGCAACATATTCCGCTTAATGTGGTGGTAGTAGGAGGTTTTCAAATATTGTCAGGTTATTCGTAACCCGGGAATGTACGTCTTAAAAATGTATATATTATGCAGGTAGGTTCCTACATACATATTTATGTTGTGTTTTTTATGAGATCGTGGAACTAGAATAATTTACAGATTTGTTAGGATATCGGAAGAATAATTACTTTTCACTTGCTTACTGTACAAGATACTTAAGTCGGGCCATGTCAAAAGTCAGAATAATAGAAGAGTATGTATGAATGTGAATGAGGCAAGGAGTGTGTGTGTGTGTGTGTGTACCGAGTTGTTTGGTGGTCCGTTATCTCTGCATACCCCTGCGGAAACGGCGTGATGGTTAGTTAGTTTTTAAGATTTGTTGTCTGGACTTTTCCCCAGGAATTCTT
The DNA here is from genome assembly GCF_061612785.1 of Hesperophylax consimilis. Lineage (NCBI taxonomy): Eukaryota > Metazoa > Arthropoda > Insecta > Trichoptera > Limnephilidae > Hesperophylax > Hesperophylax consimilis. The sequence continues at coordinate 32,941,593 of NC_142851.1, forward strand.
ATTAGAAACCTTATTTCAATTGTTCCATAATACAGGTAATTATTTTCAATAAGGCGGTAAAAAAATATTTTTGAAAATTTATGAATTTTGGTGACTAAAATAGAATATTGATTTGTAATCCACACCCCTGTATTAATTATTTATAAATTATATAATATCAAGAAATGGGGTAGCAGCATTGACGTCAGAATGGGTAGCAACGGCTCTGTAACGTTAGAATTGGAATTATTGGTTTCTTGTAGTCAACAACAAAATGACGTTCATTGACAAAATGTTGGAATGGTGGTAGGTATAATAGATATTTGCAAATGCAACTATTCTTTTAAACTTAATTAATAATTAAATTTAAAAAGCAGATTATTTTGTCAATCTGGAACCAATGAGACTATGACATCCATAGTTGGACTATGTTGTGAAGTCGTAAGTAGTGTGGAGGGCAAGGAGATGGGAAAGAGGAAGTACCTGTCTATTTAGATCTAGTCACTAAACACGGCTAAATACATATCAAACATGTTTCGATTATGAATGTTGGTTTATATGTATAACGCAACTTCGTCAAATAAAATTCACGCCGGGTTTTGAACCGACGACCTCCGATTTCTAGTCGAGAGCCTCACCCCTCGACCACGGATCTGAATCTGAAGTTCCCGGCGTTGCCCGTTGATGTAGACAGTAGTTTTCCTCTTATTTAAAATTTGATTTAGGTGAACTTTCTTCTGTTTGCGAAATCTCATAAATCTCTGAATAAAACTGTAGATTTGTATAAAAACATCCCACTTCTTTTTGAAAAATATATTTAAAAAAAAATTTAAACTGGGATGGCGATAAACGATAAAGAGACGAGCGTAAGAGAGACAGAGCGCATGCTGAATGTTGAACCAAAAAGTATTAAGTCAGCGGCTACATTTGTTTCCATTCAAATCTACTATTCTACTACTGAAGCAAACATTGATTTATGATTCATAATCAACTTTAATGCAACGAATATTTCTTCAGCACGATCTTTTACAAAAGTGATTTAAATTTGCCTTCATTATAGACATGATGAATTGAGTTAGTTTTTCTTTTTTAATGTTGTGATAATACTCGAAGGCCGTTGTCGACGTGAGGCCGCGAGGCTCGCCAACCTTTGTTCGAGCCGCCTGATTAACTTTAGAAAATAAATCTGATTACATCAAATGAAGGCTCGGCTTTTTGTCATCTTTTGTTGCAAGGGAGCTGTGCTACCGTGGATATCGCTCATATTGAATGTTTCCGATTTGTTTATATTGGCCTTGCATTTTTTTTCTTGCAGGTAGAAGTCAAGTTAATCATAGTAGTTGCCAGTATTAAGAGGTAGAGCTTGCAAATCACATTAATCATTCTAGTTGCCTGTTTGAACGAATGAAGTGATCAATGTTTATTTATTTATACGCCCATTGGGCTTTTGCATACATAGTTCATAAAAAAATAATATTCTGAAGATTGTAAGTTCACAAAAGTAATAGTAAAAATACATAAATTTTATATCCATTTGACATATTATAACAGCAAGTAAATAGTAAATGCATACAATAATTATTTGTAGCAAGGCTGCCCAACCTTTTTAACAGTTGGGCGAAATTAACGATTTTGAATCACTGGCGGGCCACTGAATACCTGACGGTTTCTGTTTCCATGGCGGGGGGGGGTTGTTAGAGAATTTCTATAAAACATAATTCCCCATAAAAAAATTCTAAATGAGTGCTCCCCACAAAATATTTGAAATCCATGGGGGGGGGGGGTTGTTACGGAACTTCGCTGAGTAAAAATTCCGCGCACCCAAAAACATCATATGTGATTCCCCACAACAATTTATCGAATTCCATGGGGGGGGGGGTGGCTATTTTGGCTGGTGGTTTTTTGAAAATGGTTCACGCGGGCCACTTATAATTCGTTCGCGGGCCACATTGTGGCCCGCGGGCCTGGGGTTGGGCAGCCTTGATTTGTAGGAATAAACCTGTTGTTCAAAAATAAGAATAAGAATATTCCTACTCCTAAGTTATACAGACTTAAATTAGTTAATAAGAAATGTAAATTTTATATGTAAATGCTAGGTAGTGGCATCAGTAACATGATACAATACGACACATAGTGTATGAGGCCTTAGAAAGTTAACGAAATAATTATTGGCAGTATTGTTTAAACAGAATTGGCAACATTAGGTACGAAATTGATGCAATTTCGCGTAGTGTTGATGTTTTCTCTTTGGGGATGCTGTGTGGAGGTCTTTTTATGGAAAGAAATGGGGAAACCCTGTCTTGGGAATGAGTCAGTTAATCATTCCACAGCCGATCTATCCAGCACAAGAACAAGTCATAATAACGTCCCATTCTCAACTAGATAGCGGATACATCCATAGACATATTAATATATTCATACGTCTATGGATGTTCATTAGGGTGTATCGATTTTTAACTTTTTTTGTTTTCAAATTCCAAGTTGAGAAAAAGTTGCTACTAGGTACAACAACTTACCACAAAAAGTTTTGGATTTTTAAAAAAATGTTTAGGTCTCCCGCACAAGGCTTAAAGTTTTAATTTTTTTCAAAAAATATCCAATTTATTTAAATTTTAAAAAATAAAATCGTAACTTTTGTGTTTATTCCAAGTTAAAAAACAGTAATATTAGGGCATAAAGATAAGTAAGAAACTATTTTTTTTATAAAAAATGGATTTTAGGTCTCCCGCACAAGCCCTAAAGTTTGTTAATTTTGATGGAATTTTGTAATTTTGTGGATATATGAACCACGTTTTTTTTAAAGTTTAAACCACCGGAATTAATTTTAATTTTCTTACAGAAGGCATAAAATGAGTTCAGAACACAAAAATTACGATTTTTTTTTTAAATTTAATTTTTTTTAAGCCTTGTGCGGGAGACCTAAACATTTTTTAAAAATCCAAAACTTTTTGTGGTAAGTTGTGGTACCTAGTAGCAACTTTTTCTCAACTTGGAATTTGAAAACAAAAAAAAAGTTAAAAATCGATACACCCTTAAACTAAAGCAATTTCACGCTATGTTTCGATTCCGAATGTTGGTCTTTCAGCATGGCGATACTGAGAGTACCTACAACTCTGTTTTTTAACTCGGTATTTTGTAATGTTTTTTTAACAAGTATCATGTGATGAATCAGTTTTGAAATGCGTCAAGAATTTAAAACGGAGGCATTTAGATACAGGGACCATCAGAAATTTAGATAACAACAGCAGCCAGTGTTGCCAGATGCATGGTTTTTTTTTTGGTCATTTGTACCTCCATAGTTTTTTGCCGGTCAGCCATAATATGTACCTACTTTGGAATTTTGAGATAAGAAACATTTTTAAGCACGTGTAGGGGAACTCCCGAATTCAGAAATGTAGTTCTCTCGTGGTTTACAGTGTCTCTTATTAAATTATTATTATATTTGTCGTTTAATCTCTAAATAGTATAGAGTATCTATACCTAATAAGCTGAAACCAGTAGCGGTAAAAAATATTATCTTTTAAAATAGTTTCAATATCATTTTAACCCTAGAAGCCTATCTATTTTATAGGTACATAAAGCCTTAACATACGTCTCAGAGGCGTGCACATGTAAATGACAGCCTGTAGGCCAAAATATACCTACTTGTGCCCTATTCTTTGATAGAAAGTTAAGGTTGGTATATAAACTAATAATGAAACACAGTTTTATCAATGAAAACTACTATCACAGGTATTTAACCTGTCCGGTGGTGAGTTTCTGGAAAGAAAACGGTCCCGCTGGAGGGAGTTTTTTCAACAATCAAAATATAGAAAAAAATAAATGCCACCTCGTAGAGTATAAAAAAATAAAAATAAAATCCTTAGAAACTAGCACGAAAAAACAAATACTAAGCTATTTAGAAGGAAAAAATAAAAACAATTTTGCAGAAATCGCCAACCATCGAAATCGGAGCAGATTTTTGTTTTTACTTAATAAAAATCAGATTCACTTACCACAATTTTAATGAAGCCAAGGGGGGAAGAACGACTTTTTATACACACTAACATATACGTATTATTATTTACACTTATACTATTGTATTTTCATTATAAAAATTAAACATAGGTATACAATGTATATGCAGTCAATAATTACGATAAAAATAACACTATTCTAATTATTATGTACACTATCTTAGGAATAAAATTGTCTTCACTAACTAATACTGCTTTTTCGTATGGTAGTCTTCGAAACATGGATATACGCAAAATGCAAGATTGCAGTCGGTGCACATATATTTCGTGTCACTTCTTTTTTGAGCTCGAACTGCTGTATGTCTACACACATGGCATTGTCGTTGAGTTCGCTTTCCTTGGGCTGCAGTTTCTGGTACAGGACGGAGAAAATGTTTTCCTAAAAGGCGAGTTGGTTGATCCACTACTCTCCTTCCTCCAGATGATGCCGGCCTTGGCGTGTGATATTTTTCGATCATTTGAGACACTAAGTTTTCCCGGAATTCGCTAAATGATAAAACCTTTTGCGTTTTCAAACGATGCAAAAAGAAAGCATTTAGTGTTCCAATGTCTATCAATCTGAAGAAAATTTTTTTATACCATTTTAGAGACTTCCTGGAACTACTTGCGAAGCCCAATATGCGGTCCACTTTGTCAACAGCTCCCATATTCTTGGTATAATCTAAAACTACCTCTGGTTTTATTTTATTTTCTCCCGTGGAGAAGTCAATTTTATCAGTAACAATCATTGCATCTGTATGTATGTTACTAAGCATAAGGACATCCCTTTTATCGTGCTATTTCAGCGCCATGAGATTGTTCGAATTCAAAGACTTCATTTCCCCTTTTTTCATTTTCTCCTTACCAAATTTGGGCATATCTTTTCGGTTTGCTCTAGCCGTTCCACATGCATTAGTTTTATGTTTATGCAAGAAATCGAACAGGGCTGGACTTGTATACCAATTATCTACAAACATTCTATGACCTTTTTCCAAATAATCTGCAAGCATAGTGGTAACGACTGATCCTGATATACCAATGTCGGGATTCATTTGTATGTCTGATTCAGAGCCAGTGTACACAATTACATCCAAAACATATCCGGTGAGTGCATCACAGTGTACAAACAATTTAATCCCAAATCTATGTCGTTTTGAGGGAATATAAATTTTGAATGAAAGTCTTCCCTTCCACAACAAGAGACTCTCATCTATGCACAGATTTTGATATGGGTAAAAAGTTGATTTGAAAATGGTCTTCAATGGTTCCAGAAGATTTCTTATTTTATATAATTTATCGGTTGTCGCAGTATCGTTATCAGAAAAATGAAGAGCTCGGAGCAAAAGAAAAAATCTATCTTGCGGAAATAATACTTTGAAAAAAGGTGTTTCAATTATTGGATTATTTGTCCAGTATTTCTTCAGCGAGTTTTTTCCCACAAGTCCCATAAGCATAATCGTGACTAAAAATGTATATATTTCAGCCTCCGTGGTGTCTTTCCACTTCATCATTTTAGACTTCAGAGAAATGTCTAAAGAAATTTTTGCAGCGTATTTATTTGTTTCGCTGACAATTATTTTTACTATATCAAGTGTGAAGAATAACTCAAAAAAGTCTATTTCCAATGAATTTTCACTAACGGGAATATTTGCTCTTATACCTGAGTTAGTTGAATCGAATTCATGAATAATGGGCGTAAACTTACCCTGATCCCATTTACGATGATCAACTTTTCTCTTTTTGGATGTTGAACAACTAGGGAAAGTTTCATCCCCATCAGATTCGTCGGATGAGCTATCTGAATGTATTGGCAAATCATAAAAATCCTCGTAAACATCTTCATCTTCACTTTCGATTAAAATGTCAGCAATGTCTTGTTCATTCAAAGGGTTAACCATTTTTTTATAAAAGTAAAATATATAAATTGAACTAGTTATCAATACGAATCACAAAGTCAAATCACAGTAAAACACTGTCCAAATTATGAATAACCTAAAATAATAAAATGTCAATGATAATAACACTTTGTAGTCGGGCGTTTCAAACAATAGACTCTAGCCTATAGCGGATGTTTTTCGCGATTAGCACAAAAATATATCCTCATCCCTTTCGTTAGTATCTGAAGAAATTTTTGAAGGGTAAAAGAAAATATCAATTAAATAAATTCCACTAAAAACACGTCTGTTTTGTAACTCTGTATATCATAACTAAAGCACGTGTATATTAGCGCCACTCTATCTTCACAAGTAACGAGTACCGGGAATAAATCCAATTGCTAAACAATTTTTGTGTTATCTCTCATTCAGGAAATGATTATTGTCATAACATCCTCGGGATTATCTCATAAAAGTAAAGGTCCAATGAATTTATAAGACGCCATAAAAATATAATAGGTACTCATATTCCCAGTTCAACTAACAAACAATCTTTGAAATTTAACACGATAAAATTGCCTAATTATTACGCGCAATCTCTCATTGAGCTGCGCAAAAGTATGTGTGTACATAAAAGAAACAACGGCTTATCTTTTTTTGTTACATGTGTGTGTAGAAACTCAGTGTCAAAAACTGTATTCAAACTGAAAACAAACACTGTCGGTACAATATATGTAATAAATATTCACATCCAAACACGTGAGGTAATTTTTAATGCAAGATGATTAGGTTATTCAGTGTAAAAACAAACAAAAACCACAAATTTCACTTCACAAAAGACGTCGCTCGCAATAAAAATGTTGTTTACCACCAACTGCCAGACGGTGACGTCACGGAATATTTTAATTGTGAATAACTCCGTTGGTAATGTACCTAAATCGATAAAAACTTTTGCAAGTTATGACAAATTGTCCCTAGATAGCAGTAACTATCGGTTTTTCGGAAGAAATTCAATAGTTAATTAATTTTAGGCGCAACCGTACGGGTACGGTCATACTCCTTACGAGGATTTTTTTTCTCACCGTACCTGTACGGTCATACCACCGGACAGGTTAATACAACTAATCAAATGATTATGCTTATATTCAAACAAAAAAATCATTTTCATAAAAAACAACTTGAACATAATATGTTTTTTTTAAATAAACTTATATTTTTTAACATTAATTTTATTCAAAGAGCAAACATTAAAACTAATCATGCTTTTAATTACTAGCTTTAATTTTAGAGTAATCCACACAGACATCAACATTGTGCTCAGAAAATACTGACTTTTTGCACTTACAGCACACTAATTTCGACATTATATTTTTTTTAGCAGCAAAAAGCTCAGTATTTATGTTTGTTTGGGCTCTGGTTCTCGTGCCTGAAGTTTATGACCTGAATCAGTAGGTTTTGCGAGAATTTGGCTTATATTTTGTCTTCTTGTCTATATAAGTCCGAGTTTCAAGTCTCATCTCCATCCAAGGCATAACTGAATCTGTGCTGAGTTGTTTAATGAATTCTCTTTTGTTTGATGGTTTATTTTATCATTTTGTGGCCATAAATTACAGCAGAATTGACAAATGCCATGTTCAAAATGCCATAAAATACAGTCATTGACCATCTATTAGTTTTGCGGCTGCACCACATTGAGGAGCACATTTGATCAAATTTATCTACTCCTCCTTTTGTTTGGTTCTTGAAATAAATCTCGTGTCTGGTTTGCCACTTGAATTATTAATTATTGCATTTTCATCACAAGATAAAAGGTAAACCATATTTGCAGGTGGTTTGTACGATAGAAGTGTCAGAAAGCCATCAAAACAAAACGTAGAATTGCCAAGAGGTCGAAATCTCGAGTTCTTCAATTTTTCGTAAATTTCCCGCATATTTCATCGAAAAGTGCCACTAGATTTAATTTGTAATTTGAGCTGGTCCTCGAGAGGTGCCGACTTCATTCATAGCTGAAGTTTTGTGAGATGATTGACCCTTATTTGTAGACCAAACATCCTGCGTCCATTCTTACCGCGAAGAGTATTTCCAGGAACACGATAATTTCGCCCTGAGTTGGCAGATTGCAAAGCATGAGCAAATTTTGAGTCGGCTTCTTCAGTGGGAGCAGATTCTTCTAAAGGGAAAGCCTCTTCAGTTACATAGTTATTCTCATCTTCGCTTTGAATGTTGTCCAAACTGGCTGACCTCGTCTTCAGAAGCTGATTCTCCCAGTGAAAGACTATCTTCTTAGTCTAAGATTTTCAAAATATCGTTATTGTTTAATATATTAGACCATGACATATTGGTATCTGAAACAATGCCAAAATAAACATAAAATGGATGAAAAATTAACGAAAGTAAAAACATATAATCTTAGTTAAAAGTTACACAAAGCCTAAACATACGTCTCGCAGGCGTACTATACCTCAAAAACTCAAAAATGGCTGGACTTACCTTAGTGATGCAGGTACCATCGGTGAGCTCCTGTCAGCCACTAGGTTGGTTAAAGAGCATGAGGCGCTTACTTCAACCGTAAGAAAGAGAAATAGAATTTAAGATAATGTGTACGCCTCGCAGGCGTAGATAAGGCTTTTAGGGTTAATGGAATTCCACAATGAATTGTCAGTATCAAAAATAGGGTTCTTTTAATTGAGAAAATGTTTTTTTCCCTGCAACAGAGTTTTTAATTTTTGTAATATGGCATCACTGAGCCTGCCTCATATCTTTGAATGATGCTGTTTATAACGTCACGAATCATGGAGACGTTTGTTTGTCAAGCTTCTCACGTGTTATCTATTACATTAATATCTTTCATAATTCATATTGTTGTTATCCTACCGCATTATTATTATTACGTCACCATAATATTTTAATACTAAGTCACCGCTCGCGGCTAGCATTGCCTTTTCGACAAATTAATAACATTTTTTATTTGTTTTTTATGGTGGCAATAATAATGAGCAGGTGCTGGAAACCCAGGTGGATAGTACTATCGGCTAACACTTGAAATAATAGAATTTAATACTCACAGAGAGACAGTGGATTTTTTAAAACATTAATCCCACACAGGACTATGTCATATTTGACGATGCTGTGTTGGGCAAGTTCAGCGATGTTAAAAGGTAATACGGTTGGGTAGGAATCTAGGGATCTTTCTGTCTAGGAGTGACGGACATATATCCCTAGCAAACCACTTGGGGTGACCTATGGCAGAGGTGTTGGTTATCCAATAAATGGTTAAACTCGTATGTATGTAAAATTGCGTATGTTCTACAGGGTTTTCCAATAAGAGGTGTTATTTTGAATAGCTCGCTATTTCGGTAGATGTTACTTTTGAAGCTGTCATTTTTTGACATTTAACAAGTAGAAACTACGCCATTAATAAAAATGGAACGATACACGCTTCAACAACGCATTGAAATTATTAAAATTCACTTGAGAGAATCAAATGCAAATCATCTTGAGTGATGAGGCCCATTTCCACCTCGGTGGCTTCGTCAACAAGCAAAGTTGTCGCATCTGGGGCTCGGAAAACCCAAGAGTTATTGTTGAAAAGCCTCTCTATCCTCAACGTGTGACTGTTTGGTGCGGTTTATGGTCCGGCGGAGTCATTGGACCTTACTTTTTCGAAAATGAGGCTGGAGCAACAGTTGCGGTGAATGGATTGCGCTATCGAGAGATGATTAATGATTTTTTATGGCCGGAATTGGATGGTATTGATCTGGACAACGTTTACTTTCAACGAGACGGCGCTACGTGCCACACAAGCAACGAAACCATTGATCTTTTACGATTGAATATCAAAATAACACCTCTTATTGGAAAACCCTGTATTTATTTATTCGGGCTTTGAAGGCTTTCACATGTGTACATTGTTATCGTAGGTAAATTGTTCAGGAGTACAATAATCAACATAATAAATGGAGTATGAACGATATAAGCCGGTACAAGACAAGTTACCTTATCAAGTTACTTATAAACAATTATCAAGTTACTTATAATAACCAGAATATAAAATAAGCAGTAAGAGGAAGTTACAAGCCAAAAATATGTATATTCTTGGTGTACCTTATTTCGTAGGTAACAGACATTAAAATCGTTTGACAAAAGGAATCTAGAAACGTTCGATTTCAAGCAAAAAACTTTTTTTATTTATTTTGTAAAATATTATTTTTTTATATTAACTCCACACAGGAGGCCCTGAAGAAAATAATTTCCCTCAGGGCCTATGTCATCTTTGGGGATGCTGTGTGGAGGGGAGGGGGTGGTTTATAAGAAAGCAAAAAAAATAATCAAGTGAAACTGTCACTGATAATCTTAGCTATAATACTGTATTTTTTTAAAGTTGTTTCCTTCACGCGTTCACACATTTCAATTGAAAAAATATTTTTTTTAGTAAGTAGTTTGCATTTATATTTTTTATTTAGTAGTTTATTTTTTATTTATATTCTACTCAAGCGAAGCGATAGGAAAACCTTCAATTTATCTAAAGCATATTTATAGTCTTCATAATGTACACCAATTCGTTATAAAGATTAATCAAAATAGTGATTTGGCATTAAGCTTCGCCTTAAGGTTACTATGAAAGTAGTAACAGAGCAATGTGTAGTAACTTTGTTATTATATGATTATTTAAAACAATAATCATATCAGTTTGTATTTAGCAAATTTTTACTACGCCAGATTGAGTTTTTTACAGAACATAGTTAAATTAATACAGCGATAAAAGATGCACATGAAATATATATAATACTATATTGAAAGTTGTACGAAGGAGTTTGATAAAATATCTAAATAGTATAAAATAAAGTCGCTATCCGTGTCTGTCTGTTTGTGCGCTTAGTTCTTCTAAACTACGCAACGGATTTTGATATGGTTTTCACTATCCTTTAGAGAATTACTTCCGGAAGGTTTATACGAGGCATATCCAGAAAGTAAGTGTACTGAGGCTCTCACGACCGAATGAATTTTATTTTCGATATGTTGGCTACACTTACGTGTAGTCTGACTCTTCCCCTCCGCAACGAGACCTGTTCAAGGTCAGTACGTTGAGAAGTGTCAACGCGACAACACGTTTCGTGAAAAATGTCAATCCAATCTCCCGCCAAATGCGAAATACGCGGCGTCGTCCGTTATCTCGTTTGGAAGGAAAAACCTCCGTTTGAGGTTTATAATGAGGTTAAAACTGCATTAGGTGATAAAGCTATGAATTGTACGAGTGTGTACAAGTGGTATCGCGAGTTTAAAAACTTTTCTCACCTCTTCACCCTCCACCAAAAAGTTCAAAACCACAATTTCAGCCAAGAAAATCGTGGCATCCGTGTTTTGGGACTGTCAAGGCATAATTTTGATTGAATATCTGCCTCAAGTGTAGACCATCAACTCTGCAAGATACTGTGAGGCCCTAAAAAAATTGCGGAAGGCGATTCATAACAAGAGGAGAGGCATGCTGACAAAGGGAGTCAGCCTGCTGCACGACAATGCCAGACCACACACGGCCAACGCCACGAAGGAACTGCTTGCTTCGTTTAAATGGGATATCCTGAACCACCCCGCGCATTTCCTTAACCTAGCACCTTCAGATTATTATCTCTTTACCTCCCTGAAGCTGTACATGGATGGAAAAAGGTTTTCAACCGACGAGGAGGTTAAGGAGGAGGTGGAGAAGTGGACGAAGGGGTTGGCGGGAAACTTCTTCGAGGAAGGCATCAAAAATTGATACCCGCTTCACAACCTGCATTGAGAGGAATGGCGACTATGTCTAAAAATAGCTTACATATGTACTACGGTAATCATGTAATTTTTTTGTTTCAATAAAAAGATTTGTAACGTACAAAAATTCAGTACACTTACTTTCTGGATACGCCTCGTATATATATAATACATGTATATTATAATTTTAAAAAAGTAGAGAAAGTCGATGTTTTGTAATTTCAAAAAATGAATATTTTAGGGCGCTTACATTGCTAACAATTAGAGATGTTCCGACTAGTCGGTAAAGCCGACTATCCGGCCACTATTGTAGTCGGCGATTAGTCGGCGACTAATCGGCAAAGAGCGCCGACTATCCGGCTTCTTAAGTTGTATGTATTTCTCAATAATATGAATGCGGGGGAACTACATGAAATAAAAACCTTGATTATATATATTTTCTTTTTATAATCAGTCTTATACATTAAAAAATGTAAAGCAATCTTTCCTTTGGTAATCACTTTTTAAAATTACTTGCTTGTAAAGAAAACATAATTATGACATTTATTGAACAAAATTAGTATCTATCCTAATAAACATAAAAAACAACATAATATCTTCTTATCTTCAATGAACATTTATAAGTATTTCTTATTATTAAAATAAAAAGTAGATTTTTAAAATTAACAATCTCAGTTATATGTATTAAATCAAGATTGTATGTACAAGATGCACAGTAATATATGTATATATTATATATATATATATCCAAAAATTCTAAACATGAACTGTTTGATAAAAACAAAAAAAAAATGAAAAAAACATATTTCTTATAACCATACCTACATAATCTAATCAAATCAAAGTCACAATTGTGACAACCAAAAATATCATAATCTCCTTATATTTTTTATAACATACTTATATTTTTTAATTAAGGGTAAATTATGATGTAAGAAGACTAAAGCTTTTGCCTTTCTGGTAGCAATCGATTTCTTTTTGTTTCATATATGTTTCCGGCCTCTGAGAACAGCTTCTCACTGTAAACAGAACTTGCGGGACAGCAGAGGTACACTTTGGCCATGCGCGACATTTCAGGGTACCTAGAACTATCCCCGAAACCGTAATCGGCTTAGCCGACTAGTCGGTCTTATTACAACCGACTAATCGGCTAGTCGGCGAAAGTCATAATCGGCACATCTCTACAAAAAATGTAATTTTTTATAACTAAATAAAATAAAATAAAAAGTCGTTAGTACGTGACGGTTATTACGTTGCGAAATGACAATAATTGCGATAACCTAAAAATCTAATAAAAATGATTTGAAAAATTTATGACGCCAGAGCTCACCGTTCCGGGTGTTTTTGCTGCTTCGGCACACAAATTGATTAGATTATAAATACAGTAGCCACAGACTGGATAAAGAAGGATAACCAACTATACGGAAAAGATATAATTATTTTGATTTCCATACTTTACGGTAAAGTTAATTTATTAAACCAACAATTAATCATTACCAAACACTGTTTTTTTTATCAAATCGATCACGCAGAAGATACCGTTATTATTTATTATTATAATCACCTTTTATTATTACAAGTGCGGTCTTAGCACTCCCATAATGATTTGAATCAGCTGTCACTAATCTTGATATATTAAATTGCGTTCATAATATTGGAGTACCAATAATTTAACCTACTTTGGAAAAAAGTCTCCGATTGGATCTGGTCCGGGCAATATATTTTTATAGATTTTATATAATTACGGTGTGACCTCGATCGAAGTAATTACTTGGGCGAAATGTGTATTTTTTGCCCATTGTTGTGACAATGAAATACCGTTAGAAAAAACATAATTTTCTACCCAACGCCCTTGTTTTAAAGATTGCAATCCGTCCGTTAGGCCGGCCATACACTTTCAAGTATACTTGAGCTGAAAACATGCGCAAGTATACTTGATGGGCCTTGTGTGTGGAGTCAGTTCTGGCTTCTGGCGAACAACAAAGGAAGGTGGTTGTGCTTGCCATCAATTTTATCTATGGCGTCCATTTTGGCTCTAATTGCACTAATGTTAGCTATTAAAAAAGCCAGACGTGCAGAAAACAGCGTACTATTTGGTGCAGAGATAGGTCGAAAAAAAGAGATCACATAAGTTTATTTAATCAGTGAATTGAAATTCGCTCCGAAAGTCTGGCACACCAAATTATTTGCGTATGAACAAATAACCTTATTTGGAGCTTCTGTCATTAGTAAAAACCTCTTGGCTGCTTTGAAAATTGACGTTTCTTCCACATACGTGTATACTTTTGCAAACGCTGTTTGCACATGTTTCCAGATTGAAAATTCAAACTTTTTACTACACTTGTGGAAGTCAGGAAACTTGTGCAATATTTGTCCAAGTCTCTGCTCAAGTATACTTGAAGGTGTATGGCCGGCCCCTTTGCAGGTATTTCGGGACTCCTGAAAACTACCAGCTCTTTTACCATTAGCTTTGTTTAATGATTTTCTTTTCTCTGTTGTTTGTTTTCTTCTACAATCATTTATCCAAGGCCTAACCTCTAATAGAAACTTATCTGATATATTTTTTATCCAACTGCGTATTTATGTCAGTAAAAAATCATTTATTTAAATACATCACATCGCTCGTCGTATCATTGAAAAATTTAGTCCATGGATTCTAGTCTCCGTTACGACTTGTAATTAATTCCTCTTGCATTTTTATGGCTGATCGGTAGTTACTATTAAAACTAACAATACATAACTTTAGACGAAATACATTTAAAACTATATTTTGGAGTAACAATTGTCGTGGATCAAGTCAACCTCAATTTACTTTGCTAAAACCATATTATTAAAACGTGTTTAACAATCTAATACATTTTGTATGCTGACACTTTCAGCCTTATCAGAAACATTATTATTTCTCATTAGAAGAAAAATAGCTACGTTGAGAAGATAACATTCAGTAAAATCTGTGTAACCATGCAACATACAGTTTTATTAATGAAAAGTGGCCGCATTTGATATTATACCCTGAATTATTATTTCTATTAGCAAATTTTTGTCAGCAGTCCGTAAATTAATTTGGAGTTATCTCTAAATAGCATAAAATAAAGTTGCACTCCACGTCTGTCTGTTTGTGCGCTTAGTTCTTCTAAACTACGCAACGGATTTTGATAGGGTTTTCACTATCATCTAGAGAATTTCTTCCGGAAGGTTTACATATATGATACCTGCATATATCATATTTATAGAAAGTAGAGAAAAGTGGATGTTTTATAATAAAGTCGTAATAATATATTTTCGGGCACTATATTGCTAACGCTGGCCAAACTATGAGATACATCAAAATAATCTTGAGGTGATTTTTCACAAAAACGGCGCTCTACAAATTATCCAATTATTATTATTATTATTATAATCGACTACGGAATTGTATATGTTAAAAATGCCTACAGAAAAGTCCCGATTAGTAATATTACTACGTATAATACGTTATAGGTATATAATTATGTACCATATATAATTTAGTACCTTATAACTTTTAGGATGGGTTGTTTCACAGAATTTGAACAATTAATAAAATTTCAAAAATGATTTTCAAGTTCTGTTAATATTTCAGTTTTGTGACAACCGGTCAGTAATGATATCATAACAGAACTTGAATAGAACCTTCACAGAACTTTAAAATAAACATTGAAATTTTTTTAAACAACCCATCCTTAGGAAGAGCTGTTTCACAGAATTTGAACAGTTCATCAAATTTCAACGTTATTTTTCAAGTTCTGTGAAAGTTCTATTCAAGTTCTGTTATTATATAATTATGGGCAAGTAGCTTCGCAAGACTGAAATAATAACAGAACATTCACAGAACTTGAAAATGAACAGTGAAATTTGACGAATTCTTCAAATTCTGTGAAACTGGTTGTTTGAAAATTCTGGTTGTTTCGGAGAATTTGAAAAATTCTTCAAATTTCAATGTTAATTTTAAAGTTCTGTGAAATATTTTTGAAGTTCTGTTATTATTTCAGTTCTGTCAGGCAACTAGCTTATTACGATATAATAATAGAACTTTAATAAGACTTTCTCAAAACCCGAAAATGAACGTTGAAATTTGATGAATTGTTCAAATTCTCCGAAACAACCCGTCCTTAGTGAAATGTACTGTGAATGTCCAAATAAAAAAATATTATGATCATTTCGTACGGTGATGCTAATACGGATAAAACTAATTTCTTTATTTGAAATTTAAGGTTCGATCGGTCAGACTTTTGGATGTTGTGTTATTATTTATTCTGTAGAAATGTTTCAAGTACATCATCATATTTACCCATGATATACACGGCGTCCGGAAACTAGTGGTCATTTATTTGGAGTCGATTTTGTGGTATAACTTTTTTGATTAGAGCATTATTATTCGTTCTCAAGTATGTACATCAACTCCAAAGTTGGGATTTTTTAGGTTTAATTTGAAAATAAGTGCGGAAAACCGTAGACCTGGCTTCAAAGGTTTTTTTTTTGGTTTTCTGTTTGGCTCTAAAATGTATATTATCTTTCTAAAAATAGGTATCATTTATGTGTATCTTATAAAGTGATCAATGATAATGATGATATTATAAGAGCTTTATTGGTAGGCGCCCTACATCTTTGTTTATGTTCATGATACTGCCTACCTATTATCATCGATCAATTACAATGACATAATGTAAACATCACGCACCAGGGAAGTAGGTGTGCCGTATTTAATTGGTTTCAATTGCGTTTTATCGATATTTACTTAGCGTAAGTAAATAACGATAAGGAAGATTCACTATTATATCTCCAGAATCATTTTCAAAATTGAAATTTTAAACTCATCAAATATTAAGAGGAACGGCTGCGCGCTTTTTCATACAAAATTTAAATTTGGATTTGATGCCAAAATACCCGACCAATCCTTCCCAAACTCATTATGTTTAAATGCTGTAAAAGTGTCAAGGAAGGTGGTAAAAGGATTTGTAAAAATGGGCTACTTTTCAGGGGTTCTTTCAAGACTTGAGCGAAAAAATAGCCCGTTCCAAAGCTTGAACTGAAAGAGAGCGTGTATTTATTTCAGTTGTCTATACATATAATACATATTAATAACGTCACGACGCTAGCTCCGATGGGAGAAAGCCAAGTTATAAATTAGCACAAAGAGACGCTCAAAGCACGTTTTCCAATGAAATTGAAATAGTTTTGCTTAGAAATAAATACAATATAATGTTATCCATGTTGCATAAGTAGCCGAGAAAACTGGTTGGAACACGTCAACCATTTGTAAATAGTGGAAGTTGGCAACTTGCATTCATTCCCTAGGAAATCCGACCCTTGATAAAGTAACTCATGATATTATGGACTTTTTTACCCACTTCTTTGTAATGAGCTTTCAAGTGATTTGAGATAGTACAATATGGTAGGTAAGTGAGATAAGGACATTTTTTGCCACACTTCTTGGTCGCGCAGACCCGTGAGAAATCACGGGATATTATACGATTCGTTCTTAAGTTCAATAGCTCGGCTGTGGAACGAACTGCCGGCCTCTGTGTTTCCTCCCTCCTACAACATGGGACTCTTCAAGACCCATGTTCACTCCTTCCTCTCCACAAAAAGACCCTCCACACAGCATCCCCAAAGATGCCATAGGCCCTGAGGGAAATTATTTTCTTCAGGGCCTCCTGTGTGGAGTTAATATAAAAATAAAAAAATTAGAATTGTATTATAAGTGAAGCTGAAAGTATTTATAAAATATTTGCCTCAGGAGCAAAAAAGTACCTAATAAGAGGTACGAACAGAATTTTACCTTTCGATGATAACTTTAAAAATCATTAGTGAATCAGATTTAGATCTGACAAAAAATTTAAGAAAATAACTACTGGTTTCCACAATTGTAAATCAGTTCCAATTTTGATATTTAAAAGTTCACTGAACCCGAATAATTTTGCGATCATAGACAACCAAAATTAGTATGTTTCATATGTTTTTTACCACAAATAATTATTTGATTCGCGTTTCCTCGGGCATCTCCGATTTTTTTCTACCGTACACTTCAAATATATATGTTGTATAATGAGTGATATCCACATTCGACTCCGTGTCTCATTCCAGTGCAGATATAATGCATTGAGTCTTCTTTGGGCGTCCACGACTTTTCCTACCATTCACTACTGCATACCATATTGATACCGTTATAATACTACAATATGTCGACTTCAATTCGACTGCGTCTCTAATTCCAGTGTAGAGACAAACCGTTAAGTCTTCCTCGGGCGTCCCAGGCTTCTACTACCATTGAAACCACTTTTTAAACATTTCTGGCAATAGAACCCGTGACAGACCACGCTATACAGGGTTTTTCCAATAAGAGGTGTTTTTTTGATATTCAATCGTAAAAGATCAATGTTTTCGTTGCTTGTGTGGCACGTAGCGCCGTCTTGTTGAAAGTAAACGCTGTCCAGATCAATACCATCCAATTCCGGCCATAAAAAATCATTAATCACCTCTCGATAGCGCAATCCATTCATCGTAACTGTTGCTCCAGCCTCATTTTCGAAAAAGTAAGGTCCAATGACTCCGCCGGACCATAAATAGCACCAAACAGTCACACGTTGAGGATAAAGAGGCTTTTCAACAATAACTCTTGGGTTTTCCGAGCTACAGATGCGACAATTTTGCTTGTTGACGAACAAGCAAACACCACCGAGGTGGAAATGGGCCTTATCACTCAAGATGATTTGCATTTGATTCACTCAAATGAATTTTAATAATTTCAATGCGTTGTTGAAGCGTGTATTGTTCCATTTTTATTAATGGCGTAGTTTCTACTTGTCAAATGTCAAAAAATGACAGCTTCAAAAGTAACTTCTACCGAAATAGCGGGCTATTCAAAATAACACCTCTTATTGGAAAACCCTGTATGTTCGCGACACACCACCAATGGGAATTATGGCGAGCGATATGTTGAAATAGGCCAAGCCATGATGCGCATAGCGTAATGTGTCGCCTACCTAATAATAACGAAATTTAAAATTTTCAGCCAAATAGATCCAATAGTCTATAGGGCATTACACATTACCTTTTATTTATTTAGATAGATAACTCCTAAGTATCATAAACTATTACTGTTTTGTTGCATGCTAATGGAAAGTTGACTCGCGGAAGGGGGCGTATTGTTTTTTTTTACGAGCAACACTCACGATTTTGAAAGCAATTTAAATTGAATACATTTTTAAAATTCTACTGGACATCTCTCGAACATTATCTATCGAACTCTCCTTCGTTCCAATAATGCAAATGAAGGCCGTAGAATTATGGAAATGGGTAAAAATATAAATATAGTAAAAAAGTCAGAAAAAACGCAGGTGAACGAGGGTCATGTCAAAAGTTATTTTTTAATCAGTATTAGTGAAAGACCACCATTCAGAATCGAAAAGTTAGCTTGAAATGGGCCAAATCCCAATAGGCAGGTAATTATCAACCTTCCCCTTTACATTTCCTTCCTCCGTGTTAACACTAGTCTCACAACATTCCCCAAACCTTGAGACGTCATAGTCCGACTGGCGAGTAGTCAGAAAGTCTCGCAATCATACTCAGCTCGGTTTAACCCCCCGATCGTTTTAAGGTCATATAGGATGACCCGGGGTAAAGGGGTAAACGTTTTAAGGTAGTTTTTAAAAAGTAAACCGTTGAATTGTTTGTTTGGGAAAATAATTATTCTTCCATGGAAAAACATTTTAGTATGGAAAAAATTATTGAAATTTAGAAAAATGTTATTTATCCTTTTACTTCTACCATCATGTAGTATCACCTCCCGAAGTTAGTGCACTTTACCCCCGGACACTGCATATGACGGGCCGTCCATATTAAAGAAACTTATGCAAAAATACTATTTTTTTCTACGTTAGAAAGAGACTTTCTCAGGAGAAAAATGAGAATGACTGATTTATTGACTCCTGTTAAAAACGTGATTGCAATCCATTTCCTAATGAAATATTTGTAAATTCGGAATAAATGTATATATCGTGTTCCGACATCCTAATAACATATTCATGTTTTACAGATAGTTTGTTACGAAACCTGTCAAGTCATTCGTTTAAGGCCTGCAGTCCCGTTTTTAAAAGGAATACGAATAATTTTACCAAATTTTTATTAAATTAGCAATTATTAAAATATCAGTAAGTTTTCTCTGTGCAGTTTGGCTAATATGATGAATAGAACGCCATGAATAAAATAGTCAAAGTGAATAAATAGTCAAAGTGAATAAATAGTCAAAATGAATAAATAGTCAAAGTGAATAAATAGTTCATATTTCGTGCAGCTAATCTAACATTCGGAAAAAATATTTAATTTTTTATATTGTATGCACGAGTTAAAAAGAGGAGTTACAGTTTTCTTACAAATTCCCTAAATAAAGGGAATGTTTTGTCGAAATTTCGAGTTCTGTCAATTTTTTCTACGTTAGGAGTAAAAAATTGAGTAAAAATGTGGTAAGTGTTTTTGACAACATTTTTCATGTTTAATATTAAAATTTTATTACTTATAATGAGTAATGTTTATTTTGAATACATACACCGGAAAGATAATTTTATCTAGTTTCTAGAACATTATATTTTATAACGGAAAAATAATATGTATAATATTGAATTACATTGGAAACATTGCAAACTGGGCAAAAAAATTGAAAAGACTGAAGGTCCATACCAAAACCGTGTTCGCATAATTTTGTGCACGGCTGCTTCACTTACGTTGTTAAGTCCCCGCATACACTTGTTGCTTACCTTTCTTGATGTGTAAAGAACGTGATTGTGCATTATAAAAATATTATATTGCTCGTGTAAAACAGTATTCGTACTTATATATCAAACGTCTAATCGTTAAGTATTTAATTTATGGAACTAGGAAATTAATGTTTTCAAACATTTCCCATGACTCATTCGTGATACGCAATTTATATTCATAATAGCAGCGCAATTATGTTTTGTGTTATCGCGTCGCAATCCGCGGCCGTTTCAGCGGGAACTCTAAACTTACCGGGTTATTTATTTTCTAAATGAAAACAATGTTATTGCCTGACAACTAGGAAATTCTCGTTTCAAGACAATCAAATTGACAATATTACAATATAGACAGCCGACAATTTCTGCTAATTATCAGAGTTACACAATAACATAAGGCTACAATAACCACAAATACAATCTATCTATATAAATACAAATGTAAATGTTCGTTTGTTCAAAATCTTAAATCTAAATTTACATACTTATATTATATAGAAGCATCTTTTTACCTATCTGTCACCTGTGAAAACATGCTTTTTTTTTAAACTGCACCATCTGTTGAACGTAAAAGCAACACGCGCTATTGTTTCTCTATCTGCACACACGGACTGAGCCACAGCAACTACAGCTAGTAGCTATATAAATTTATTCATAGCAATGTTTCGAAGGCTTATAAAAAAATTATATGGGTGTGTTTTTTTAAGTACACTTCGCATTTGTTTTCGATGCATTGCAAATCTTGGAAATTAACCCACTTCCCGACATCCGATCGAGCTGGAACTCGGCAAATATACTCGTTTTCTTTTATTACAATGCATTCTATCAACTTGCTGTCCCACTTCCGCTAGCGACAATATTTAGGCGTAAACAAGACGGAGGCTGTTCCTCGCCGGTGGAAGCGTTTACCGCCGGCAGCTTTTACAGTTTGTAATTTTACAGAGTAGTTTTTGAACCGTATTCATCATTTTAAACTAGTTAATTATTTGTCTGAATTTAATTTCACACACGAATTTTGTCATTGCATTTTCTCAAACTATTCGTTTACCTAAAGTATTTTTAAAAAAAAGATAATTATCGCGACGTTTTTACCGCGAAAAGTGCAAATGACAGCTGTCAAACTCATAGATGACAGATGTCAACGCATGTACCTCGTGATGATGTGATGACGAACATGAAAAAAACGTGCTTGGTGCGAAGGGCGCCAATTCACGGATGCGGGGGAGCTCGAAGCTCAAATCTTTTGATAGTATTTGACACTCAATGTGAACACTTTTATACCCCTTGGGATTCGACCAACCATAAAAGCAGTTCAGTGAAATCATGACTACCTTCAGGTGCACTGCAATGTGCAGTGTATAGAGCTAGGTTTTACAAGTTTTTAATGCATTTCAGTATTTTCCATGAAAATTCGTAAGTAAAACGTTGACATTGTAGAGATGCCTGTCAATAATTTCAAATATAATTTTCAATAATAATTTAATAAGGAGAACTACGAATATAATCAAAATCTATTATACATTTATATATATAAATATTCTTGTAAAAATATTTAAAAAAAATATAGCCATAAAAAAAAAAAATTATATTTGGTTTTGAGATATTTACAAAATATTAGCTGTCTTCTAAGGGTCAAACTAGCTTAAGTCCCCGGCGTTGCCCAGGATTAACACACAGTTTTTTTTAAATCACATGTATACAGTAATTGTCATGAAAATTAAAAATTTGTTAAAATTAAAAATTGAAAATTGAAAATTAAAAATTTTGAAAATTAAAAATTTTGAAAATTAAAAAGTGTGCAAAATTTCATCAAGAAGTATCAAAATTCTGCCTTAAGGTGTAGGGGTGGTTTTTCGAAATTTCATGTAGACAGTGAACTTCCTCCTGTTTTGAAGATCAAGTGTGGAAATTTTCTTCAATAATGACAGGAATCACTGGTTAAAGTAAGTCAAGTACGACCCTTAACACCTGTATAATACCTAGTTAAAAAAATATATTTCACAAATTATATTTTTTTAACAGGTGTAGGTATATTTTATTTTGAACAAGTACTAACACTTACACTTCGCACTTTATTGTAATTTTGTATCAGTGCCATCAGGCCGCCAGTTATTTCGCGTAAATGGCTTCAACCGAAAATCGTCCTTTATTTGTTCTCTGTATTTCATTTTTCTTGTTAGTGTTGTTGTTGTTTGGGAAAAAATATAAATAAAATTGAACCTGAGTTGCGGTCGAGTTGGAAACATTGGAATGGCTAAACGCACGCACTATCCGTATTTTAATAGGCACACTGCGTTTTCATGCGCATAGCCAATCTGTAGGGTCCTGATAATTTCACATTATTTTTTGTAGAGTTTAAAAAAGTTAGTTTAGAAAAATTTAAAAATTTAATCTCAGAATGCAGCGTTTTCAACGTGAAGTTAGCTGAGTTTCATTTTCAAGCTCGTCAAAACTAAAGAAAATAGAAATATTATATAACTTATTAATATTTTAATTTACGGGAAAATCGCCTGAAAAATACGCACATATATGTCTTTGCGTTTTTTTCCTGAAAATGTGCAAAATGCGCATTTTTCATAAAAAAAATTTCATTATCGCAAACCCGAAACTAGACGTATCTACCAATCAGCTGTTAGGCTGCGGCCGGCCAACAGGCTATACCTATAATTTTTATTATATAGGTCGGTTACAGAAACGGTCTATTTTCCTGAAAATATAACTTTTTATTTGACCCTTGAAAAAACAATCCTCACAGAATTAAAACATAATTTTTCACATAATAATAAACTTCACTAGTACCGATGTGCGCTACAGACGTCTTTTTTTGGTTGAACGGCTGCTTCAATCTGGTTGAGTTAAACCATGTGGAGATACGTTTTAGAGCATGCAAACACTCAACTTTTAACCAATTTGGACCGTCAGTAGCGTGGTTGAGCGGTTGAATTAACTTTACTCAGTCTGCCTATGGAGCCATCGTGCATAATTATTTGTGAGGGTACGTTTATTAAATAAAATGTCAGGCGTGACTAATGGTTGTGAAGTTTTGGCAGATTGTGGGAAGTATCCCACAATCTGCCAAAGTAACAAGTAAGTGTAATAATCTTGTAGTAACAAGCAAGATGTAATCCGATAGAGATGCCAGGAACGAAGCTCTTGTGTCCTTTTGGAGTAGCAAAATTCTTTTTCTTTTCTATATTCTCTTCAGAAGGCGAAACAATATTTATTTATACATTGTGTAATAATATTAATGAATAACTATATAAAAGAAAAATTGAAGTGGTGTTCTACAAATGATTTAAAGTTAATAACAATAAATAAGTATCAATTCCTGTAACATAAGTTTAAACCATGATAGTACCATGATAGAGAAATAAAAAATTGCGCCATAGATATTATGTGGGCATTGTAGTGTTTCGCTAGACAGATCGGAAACGACTGAGGCCCATGAAATCGGACACGAGAATTGGATGAATTATTTGGTTCATCTGATTAGATAATCGAAAGCAAAATTTAATACATTATTATTCCCTAGAAGAAAAAGTACTATCATTTTTTCCTCAGATTTCCATGAATGCTTATAGTTACATATTACAATATATATTTAGTTACGGCTTGTTCCAATGATGTTCTTTCCTTTGGTTTCAGGGAGGCAACAATGCTGGTCATACGGTGGTGGTGGACGGAGTGGAATTTGATTTCCACTTACTCCCGAGTGGCATTATCAACACAGAGTGCAAGTCCGTTATAGGTGAGGCTTTCACAGCTATCTTCATAGTCCATTACTCAACATTCCTTTATAATTATTGTACTGGACAGCAGATGGATGTACCTAAATAATTATGCCGAATCCTTTGAGGCTTATCTTGCACGATGAGTCATCTTGATAAGATTTAAAATCACTGTACACTTGTCATATCACCATTTCAAGGATGAATTACTCTCACGACAAAACTGTGGGACCTTAGTAATTAATTCTCTGCACTATGGCGCATTTGTTTACAATATTTCTGTTTAGATATAAGAATAATTGCTCCACATTAACACGTGTAGAAACTGTTGAATTTTAACCCAGTAAATACGCAAACAACAGGCCCAATCAGTCAGTTCTCCGACGACTTTCATGACGTCGTGTTTCATTGCAAATCCTTCCCCAAGGTACCCCCGAGAGGAAACCGGCATTTTACAGTCGATGTCACTGGCGTTGTCCAGTAGTCCAGTGTCCAGTGTCCGGTGTCCAGTACAATTATTATTGTATCCCTTTTAAAATATCAAATTTGATGACTGGATTTTTTTTTAAATTTTGCAAACATTTAGAACTGCCTACCACAAACTGTCACGCTTTAGTCATCAAAATTTTAGCGACATTTTTTAATAGGTGTAACTACAACAACAAAATGCTGTTGTTTATATCATCATAAATTAAAAAAAAAAACATGTAAATTTTTGGCGGTGATTTCAAACATTGCAAACAGAATGTTTGCCGTGAAACTCTTTTGCATGTTCAAAAAAAAATGGAATTTGTTGAATATTTCGATCATAGCGACCAGAAATTCAATCAATGGAACACACTTCATAGGGTTTCGTTTGAGATAATGGTTTTTGCTTTCAACCGCCAATCTTTGAAAATAATAATTATATTAAAATAATTAAAAAAAATTTTAAATGTAGTTACTACACCTCAACTATAAAATTACTGTTAGAAATTAAAGCCTACTTTAAAAAATAACTTCATTAACTGAATTTAAAATCAGTTTTGGGCAATTTGATGATGTTTATATGTATAAAATGTTAAAAATGTACATATTTTATTATATTTGGTTTCACTTTCACACAAATCATTACAAAAACAAGAATGATTTCCGCATCTCCAGTGCAAGGAGCATAAATTTGAGGATTTTTCCATTTTACAGGTTTACTAGTATAGTTTCCTTTTGATTAAATATTCTTCCACACAAGTCACAAGAGACAAGAAGATAACAAAATGGTAGACTTTTATCACATTGTTTATACATATGTATATTTATAGTTGGGACCTGCACAAAATGATTGGTATACAATATTCATATAATACTATAGGACAGCAATGCCTCTACAGCCATTCAAGTAGGACCTCTCCCGATCTGGCCTGACATGCAGTTGGTGGGCAGACGCATCTGTCGCCAAGACCTGGACCTGTTAAGTCACCAAACGCAGAGAACCACTCAGGGTGACCTCTGGCTGAGGTGTTGGTTATCCAATACCCGTACCTGCCTCCCAACTTTATGCAGTGCCGTGTCCTTTCAGGGATTGGCAATCTTTTGTTAGTACACACCTCAATTAATCGTGTGCCCTTCTTGCAGGCAATGGAGTGGTGATCCACGTGCGGAGTCTCCTGGAGGAGCTGGAGAAGAACGAGGCCAAGGGAATGAAAGATGGCGCCAAAAGACTGATCATCTCCGACAAAGCTCATCTTGTTTTTGACTTCCATCAGCAGGTAATTAAAAATAATCTTTAAACAACTGTCATTTTTTCACATTCAAACCCAATGAACCCAAACATATTGTATAGACACATTATTGTCTCACAAAATTAACACAAAATGTGAAAGAAATAAAAACACCTACATATTAGAGATGAGTAGGTTCTGGGTTTTGTCAGAGGCCTCCGGTTGTGCTTCCTTTTAAAAGAACTCGAATTCTAGGAGTGGGTCTGGGTTCTGAGTTCTTGGGTATGAACTGTATGATGCAGAGTTACTTCCCCGAACTCTGTCCGGGACACGGATGAGGACTTGCACCAGTGCGGGTCCGGACCTGTACACTGACTCGGTTCATGTTCTCAGTGAGTGGTAATCAGAAAAATGAACTTAAAATCTTCCACACATTTTTTAACGGTATTCATAGTTTGTGAAAATATCCCATTGGCGGGTGCGGAGTTTCATTTTCAAGGAGAAACATTTAAAAACCCGCCAAATGGCGGAGTTTGCAGTGGACCTGATATGATCTCTATGACGTGTCTGTTAGTTTTGTAACGTCATTTAGAGAGTGTCTAAAAGAATAGGACTAGTCTATGTAATGCTAATGACGATGTGATGACTTGCCTCCAGGTGGACGCCCTCCAAGAGGCGGAAAAGGGCAAGCAGTCGCTGGGCACCACGAAGAAGGGCATCGGCCCAGCCTACTCCTCCAAGGCCACCAGGAACAGTCTGCGTGTGGCTGACCTCGTCGGGCCACCCGAACACTTCAAAGAGAAGTAAACACACCACCACCTGTGGATTTATTTCATTGTACACATTGACTACTACTTGATAGGTACTTTCTTTTTTAAATTCCTCCAGACATTATGTACCTACCGCCCATTATGATCGGTCCCTTGTCCTTGACCTGATTCCGCTTCAATACATTTAGTCTGTAGTAAAAGTTAAGGTATTTCAAGTATTGTTTTAATAATTATTGTTCTGAACACCACAATACAATATTATGTATGGTTATTAGGCTGCGTTAAGCAGTAATTGTTATAAAATATGCCGATTGCAGGTAGATAAAAGCCGTCTAATTGAGCGCAGCCTCTTAACTGTCAATTTACACAAGTTTTTGAAAAATTGCATTTGTTATGCAAAATTACTGGCTTATTAATAATGAACAGAGCTAATGAAGCTCATAGAATTGAAAGACGTCATATACGCAATCAATTGAATCCGTTTGAGCTTGTAGAAATGGAATTCAGAAAGTTGTTTAGGTTATCACGAATTATGGCTAAAGATCTCCTTGCCTCATGACCAATTAACTCCCTTTTTAGTGTCAAAATGTAGGTACATGTATATTAAAGTGAGTGTATGCCAATTCAACACTGGCAATTTATTCATATGTAGCCGTTTGATGTTTAGTAAGTTGATACATAGACAGTACCCTCTGGTGTTGCCATCATGGGGCGATATTTCATTTATATCGTTGTCAATATTGGCTTCGCTATCGACAAACCTAAAGAGTGCAACGGTGCTTGGGAAGTCTATATAAAATCATTGTCAGTTAAATCTTTAGATCCGATATTGTTATTTACGATTTGACTATTCTAGACCGTTATGACCGTTTAGTCGTTGTGAACAGTCGTGCTCGGGAATGATAACAATTTACTGACGTTATTGATAAGATCTTTTCCGATGAGCTTGTGCTAGATGCCTCAGGGTATATTAAATATATCCTCGTTTGTGTAAAAATGTTGGTTAAGTATCGTTAAATTTGTTTTTCAGGGTTTTACTGTCAGAATCACCTACGTCAAATTTTGGTCGTTTGTTTTGTATCGGATATTGGAGTCGCAATATTGTATGCCAATCAGTGTGTGGTTTTATTGTAGACTGTAATCAATATTTGACACAACTATTGTTTTATGTGGGTAACAGTTAGAAATGGAAAAGGATTCTGACTTACCCTTGGTTTTTTCGATCGATATTTTGGCCTTGAGGGTTAATGCTGGTTATCACTGCACAAGTTTCCGTAATAAACTCGAATTAAACGCAATAAAAGAACAAGTTTACTTCGCCGGTTTTCTTAATAGACTGGTAAATATTATGAAGAAATTGTTGCAATTTCACTGAATGTAGGTACTCCACACTATCAGACAGGGACAGGTAATTGGGTGGAGGAATGCAGGAGCATGTGTTCCTAGAGGGAGGGAGATGCATATAGTTGCGTCAACACATATACTCTAAAATGTCCTTTAATAATACGTTTGGCGTGAAAATCTCGAATCATATCTGGAATTGTGTGTTTTTTGTTTGTTGTCAGGTTCCAGACCATACTAAAGCAGTACCAGCGCATGTTCCCCGCGATGGAGGTGAACGTGGAAGAGGAGCTTGCGCAGTATGCGATCTTTGCGGATAAACTGCGGCCGATGGTGCGTGAGACCGTGTCCTACTTGCACAGTTCTCTGAACGAGGGGAAGCGGATCTTGGTAGAGGGGGCTAATGCCGCTATGCTCGACATTGATTTTGGTAAATATATACATACATACTGAATTAATATACTAGCTGATTTTCTCATTTATTTTAATTATAATAATTTAATTTTTAAGTATTTCCGTAAAACCACAGATTTAAAAAACTTATATCTAGCAGACAGGAAGGACTTTATCAACTAGATTCAAGAAGCTTATGTGTTGCTATAAAAGTGAAATTTTTTTTTCAAAATTTACAGCAAATCTCTCAAATCCAAATTCATTGTCAATCAAACATTCTAATAATGTGTCCCAACGATGATCTTTGTGTTCCAGGAACCTATCCTTACGTTACCTCTTCGAACTGTAGCATCGGGGGCGTGTGCACCGGGCTGGGCCTTCCCCCCCGGGTCATTGGAGACGTCATCGGAGTGGTGAAGGCCTACACCACCCGCGTCGGAGACGGACCCTTCCCCACCGAACTCACCGATGTATTTATTTCTGTTTCATTTCACAATATACACTAGTTGTTAAGGCCGAGTGTAGACCTGTCAAAATCAACTATTTTCGACACACAAGAACTCTGTTGTTCATTTCCAAAACAATATTTTTTCTAACTAGAATTTATTTTAAAAACGTTTGCCTGAAAACAGTAAGATGGCGGTAATGTAAATCTTCGTTATCATCGTTATAAAAGTTATGAATTTCAGTTACCAGATGGCACTATTTTTTTGTATTATTACGCATTGTAAAAAATATACCTACATTCCTCTTCCTAGCATCCCATGTTTATATATGACGGCCGGCATAGTCCAGTGGTAACGCATTGGACTGCCATTCCGAAGGTCGCGGGTTCGAACCCGGCGTGCGCAAATAAATTTTATTTGATTAATTTGTGTTATTTCACAATTAATTAATTAAAATAATATATAATATTTGCGGCACGTTCCAGAGTGGAAGATACTACCAGTATCGCCCTGGTGTAAGACCACCATTCAGAATTGAAACGTTGCTACAAATGGCTTTAGCCGTGTTTAGTGACTAGATCTGAATAGCCAGGTACTTCCCCACCTTCCTCTTTCCCTTCCCCGCTTACCTTCAGCCTCACAACATCCCCCAAATTGGGATGCCATAGTCTCACTGGCTCCAGACGGGAGCAGTTGGGACTCTTGTGAGGTATTCACTATAAAAAAAAATGTTTGTATTGACATAAAAAAGATAGTGCTATGTATTTGTCTTTGAGAAAGGAATGAAGCAACCGCAAACAACGCATAACGCTGCTTGCGGTTGCTTCTTTCCTTTCGTTTCAATGTGTTTATAAATTAATACTGTCACTTTTTCATACAACATTTTACATTTTATCTTTGGTGACACCTATAGCGGAGCGGGTGGGACTTCAACACTTCTCATTTTAAGCAGCCATATAATGTTGGAGATTTATTGCTTTCCCTACTTGAGATAGACAATAGATAAGCCGCCACCAATCTCGCCTTCACCGCCGCCGTTATAGACATCTGTGGGCCATATAGCCTGTCCGTGTTTCCGTCACTGAATCGCCAAAGACCATCGCCCTTACAAGAGAATCATCTGGCGATTCCTGCAACCCCGCTGCACAACCCCCGCGTCCCTACGCCCTTGGAAGTAAGAAATCCAACTGAAGCCGCGCCCTTTGTCTTCTGTCGATACGCAGTAATATTTTCAACAGTGAAATGACGATGAAATTAAAAACCGATTTACTTAGAAAATCATCGAGTGAAGAGTGCCTCACCATGAGTACCGTTAATTTACCCCCCCCCCTTCCTTTAATCATAGCTGGTTGATTTTAATTTCTTTGTAATATACAATTACATTTTTACAGCATAACATCCCTTTACTACTTTGTTTTATTGCAAATCATCGATCTTTTACCATGTTCACCAATTCATTACTACGCGGATGACAAAACAGTTCATGATAGATTTTTGTTTTACAAGCCCCCGAAGGGCACGAGGGAAGAGTTTTTTTTTTATTAAATCTATTTTTTTAATTGTTTTATCTACCTATTCTTAATCAAGGTGTCAGATGTTTGTTTAAATAAGCAGAGCTTGGTATGTTTATTTAATTTTTAAATTTGTTTTAAACACTCGAGAATTTTTTGGCATACAAATATGGCGTGTTTGCAAAACATCTTAGTAGTACTATTAGGTACTACCTAGAGTACTTATAGAACCTGAAAATATAGACGAGCCAATTTTGTAGAAAAAACTCCAAGTTAGGACAAATAACGGTAAAAGGTCTGTGAATGTTTTTTTTTCATGACCAGATTTTTTCATTATTACTTCGACGGTCTCCGTGGTCGAGGGGTAAGGCTCTCGACAAGCAATCCGAAGGACGCGGGTTCAAATTCCGGAATGTGCAAATAAATTTTATTTGATTATTTGGTGTTATTTCACAATTTAATTAAATATAATATATAGAATATTTGTGGCACGTTCCATAGTGCAAGATACTCTCAGTATCGCCCTGGTGTAACACCACCATTCAGAATATTAAGCTAGCTTGGAATGGCTTTGGCCGTGTTTGGTGACCAGAACTGAATATCCTGGTACTTCCCCACCTTCCTCTTCCTCGTCTCATTCCCCTCACCTACCTTCAGTCTCGCAACATTCTCCAATTGGGGATAGGCCATAGTCTCACTGACTTCAGACGGGAGCGATTGAGACTCTTGTGTGGTATTCAATTCAAAAATGTACTGCTAGACGTAAAAAGTAGAAGAAAAAAATAATATAACTGGAAGTGGGTGTACAAGCGTGTCTCCTGGGCCACGGAAAAAATATCATTGTAGTCCTGCCCCATGGTTGACCTTGGTTAATCTCGGTAAACCATGGTTATCGTAATAAATATTTAGAAAAATCTACTTATTTAGCCCTGAGGGGTTTTACATGTAGGTAGTACAATTTTAACATCATTATTTAAATTTAGACCGCAGAACGGGTATTATTTATTGAATAAGTGAATCTACCTGGCTATTCAGATTTGGTCACCAAACACGGCTAAAGCCATTTCAAGCAACGTTTCAACGAAAGATCTGTTTTTGAAAAAATAATAAAATACACAGATTTGGGAAATGAGTTCAAAGGAATTTGGCATTCTCACTATAAAAATATTACCATTTGTAATTTCGGCTACTGGCATTATACCTAGCTCTCTTATAAAAAATTTAGGCGTATTAGATCTATCAAAAAATTTATATATAAAAATGCAAAAGTCAGTCATTTTAAATACATGTAGGATTACAAAATATTATCATATATGGCTTGTAGAGCATTGACAACATGGTCAGGTTCTCTAATTTTCATACCGCGTTGAATTCGGCTATCCGCTAACTCTGGCAAAAGTGATTCGTTGAAAAACTTTGTCAGGCGTGGTAACACTTTTAGCTCAAATTCATTGTCAGGATATATTCTTATTACTTCTACTCCACTTTCAGAATAAATTATAATGTCACAGAAGTCCTTTCTTGTAATGAATAATTGTCCTAGAACTTGAAATGAATAATTATGTGACTTCTTCAACACAAGTATTCCATTCTGCACGGCAAAGAAGATATTATCTTCCAGAGCTGCGTCAAAAA
This sequence comes from Hesperophylax consimilis, assembly GCF_061612785.1. Lineage (NCBI taxonomy): Eukaryota > Metazoa > Arthropoda > Insecta > Trichoptera > Limnephilidae > Hesperophylax > Hesperophylax consimilis. The sequence continues at coordinate 32,973,481 of NC_142851.1, forward strand.
TAGTTTTGTTTCCGATTGAGGGCAGGCATTTTACTTCCGCTATACCATTTTCTCCAACCAATCCATCTGGACTTGCCCCCAAGTATGGCCATTCCTTTCTCACAAAAATACCACATGGCGACACTTTGACCTTGTATCTTTCCTCGTACAAGTCAATCGCAGTCTTTTCTTTGATTCCAAAATATTATCATATTATTAATATTTAATTTTTAAAAATATGGTATAATATCATATAATTTAATAATAATAATATTTTAATATAATTAAAATTATAATATATATTTTAATAATTATCATATATTATTTATTAAATTATATGATAATTATTAAAATATATATTATAATTTTAATTATAATATATATTTTAATAATTATCATATAATTTAATAAATAATAACTTAATAATATAATCGGTTTGAAAAATAAACAATAACCAAGACTCCGACCATGATAGCGCCATCTGTTGGGATATTTAAAAGAAGCTTTTAGTTCGATGTTCTACCGTATTAAAATTTTCAAATAGGCGCCACCAGACGGCCTATTTTAAAAGTCATTTAAAAATCTAAGTATTCTTTCTTAAATTATAGTATAAAAAATATTAAATTAACTTTAAAAAATGGAAAAATATAATACCAATAATTTATCGTTTAGTTTTGTTAAATAAACGTATCCAAAGTTTTATAATCTGCATTTTAAAAACAAGAACAATTAGTGTTTATGAAAAAATTAAACTACGAACCTATTTTATTTATTTTTTAGTTTTTTTTTTCGTACGTTTAAAAAAAACCCCTTCAGGTATTTTTTGACGATATTCAGCCTTTAATAGTATTTTTTAAAACGCACGTATTACGGTCTGAAAAAGGTCATATTTTCGATTTGATTTTGATAATTACTAAGCCTATGTTAATTTAAAAAATGTATAAAAAAATTTTTACTTGTTGAAAACACTATCATTATCGATTTGCTTAATAATATTATCATTATTTTAAATTAATAAACAACTACACTCGGCCTTAATGATGAAGACTTGTAGCAGGTGGATTAGTTTGGGTATTTGGGAAGTATGTTGACGTGAGATGGAAAGGCTGATAGAGATATTGAAAGAACGATGAATGCAAAAAACTCCATTAACCTCTGGAAAACCATTTGTGCACCAGTGACAAAAAATTTTCCCGTCGACAAACCGTTAATGCGCTGCTGGCATTAGAATTTCGCCCTAGCTGGAATTTTTTGATATGCGATTTAAACCTGTATACCATGAGAAAGTGCATAAATTTTTTTAACAGAATCGCTTGCACTTGAAACACTTAAAATGAGGCGTATGTGTGGTAAAACCGTGAATGTTCGTGTGAGGTGTGCGGAGATTCGCAAAGAATACAAGACTGATGCATGCGTAATGAGTAACATTAAGAAAGGGACATGGGCATGTAGAGCGAATGAACGAAGAAAGAAGTGCAAGAAGAATATATGACGCGGATGTGAATGGTAAAAGAAGTGATCAATTGAACCAGATACTTTATTCAGGCTATGTCAAGAGTCAGAATAACAGAAGAGTATGTATCAGGCGTTTTGCGTGATGCGAGACATCTATTGATAAACCGTGAAACTATTAGCAGTGAAAAGCTGTTAGCTCTGAATATCGAAGTTACGAGTTAGATTCTGGAACTTTTAAAATAATTCCTAAATTTTTTTTATGTATCCTAAAATTGGCCACATTTTGGCCAGCGTAAATTATAATTATTTTGTCCTCTTCATAGACAATGTCTGACTACTGGTTGTTTGCCCTGTCTAGAACCTCGGCCATCTTCTGCAGTCCAGAGGGGCGGAGATCGGAGTCACCACCCGGCGGATAAGAAGATGTGGCTGGCTGGATCTAGAAGTTGTTAAGTACACCGCTCTGGTCAACGGGTACTCTTCGTAAGTTATGCATTGTAATTGTCTTAACTCAAAAAAACTTATAGAGCATCAGACTATTGTAATGGGTGTTTTACGCAATGCTTTTTTTTCATACTGATCACCACATGGAAACGGAAAGTCTTTACTTTTCACAATCGTTATATTCATCTTTAAGATGTTATAGTTGCCATTAGAGAGAAAATAATATTTTGCAACATTACTAAATCTTCAAAAAATGGCAACACCTTCAACATAACAATAAATCACATGGAAGTATCTGTCATTTGCCTTTGCAGTTGCCATCAACAAATCATCAAAAATACACCATAACAAACATAATACACGTAAATAAATTATAGGTTTTTTTTTATCAATACTTTAAATATATATAATGATATTTTCCTTGTGATTTGAATGACAGTCAATTAAAACACAATTGAGTTTCTCTGTAATGAAAGAAGAGGTTTATTTTGTTAATCTCACAAGAGTTACATACAGAAAAGCATTCAGTAACAAAACATTACCTGTAATGAAAGAAACGACATTTAATGTTATTAATTTTATGTCAATTCCTTAATCACAATCCCGATAGGAATTACAAATTATTTCCATCAATCTGTCATGTCACAACCCATAGATTATTTTTACTATGTCTTAAACCATAGATTACGAAATATTGATTCGACTGTGTAGGTACTGTGGCGCACATCCAGCCAGTGACAGTCCACGACACACACAGCCAAAATGACGAGACAAGCTCGGCATTAAAGAAAATTATATTTTTCTTTACATCTCCCCCCCTAGGGAAGAAATAAACCCCAACCCATTAAGTATCCTCTTTTTGGTTCATTAATGCAGGTACTGGAGTTAACTTTGAGATGTGGAAAAAATTCGATTCTGATTTTTGTCGACCAGTGTTTATCTTGTAAATTGAGTTCGATAATTTTTCTATAATTTTGTAGGGTCCGATTCTCAATTCGTCTAGCTTCTTCCTATTAAGTTTGTTTCCATTCTCCACAAAAACAATATCACCAACGTTGAAGTTGAAGTGTCTCCTGCTTTTATCGTAAATTATCTTGTTGTAATTATGTGACTTCATAGTATTTTCCAGAGCTTTTTTTCTGTCTTGCATCAAACTGATGTCGGTCTTCTTAAGTTTTAACTCATTTGGCAAAATCGTGACATCTGTGCCGTTAAGTAGATACTGTGGCGCATATCCTGTGACAGTGTGCTCCGTTTCATTATAGATTTTTACACAATTATGTGCTATAGTTGTCCAAGCTACTTTTGAGTCATTTTCGTTAATTTTGCATCTAATTTTATTGACCAGTGTTTGGTTCAATCTTTCATTTAATCCATTTGAGAAAGGTGAGTTTACTGCAGTAAAAATTATTGGAATATTTTTTTCATCCAAAAATTTTTTGAATTCTCTAGAATTGAGACCCGGGTATTGGTCTGAGAGTATCATGCCGATGTCATTAGTTTCTGTGGAATTTACGAGTTTGATGAAATCATTGGTATTTTGAGTTCTTGATGTCAAAATATATGCAAACCTCGTAAAATGGTCTGATAGCAAGTGCAAGTATCTCTTTGTTGACCGTGAACCCCCAAAACCGCCTATTGTATCAATGGAACATATTTCAAAAGGTTTTGTTGCGGGACCCAAGTGGGACATCAATCCATATTTGTTTTGACCTCTTGATTTGTTCTTTAAACATACTGAACAACTTTCGCAGGTTCTCTTTATATTGTTTGTCATATTTTCTGCTGTGTACAACGAGCTTATCATTTTTTGCATTTGTTTAATTCCTATGTGACCTAGGTCTGTATGAACATTTTTGATAAATACTATGCTGAATTTTTCTGATAGAATTATTTTTTCTCTTTTTTTTACTTTTTTGTAATAAACATTATTCTTCGATATCAATTTATCTCTTCTGCACTGTATCTTCTCATTTTTCACCTGATCTTTTAAGATATCTTCTAATTTTATTAAGTTGATAACTTTTAATTGCTCATCTTGGTTCTCATCTGGTTCTAAGACTGGGTTTCTGCTTAGGCAATCGGCTTCAATATTGTATTTACCTGGAGAATATTTAATTTGAAAATCATATTGTGATAGGTAGTATGTTAGATCTCCTAATTCTTCATCAGTTCTTGATTTTATATTCATATTCTCTAATGGCTTGTGATCTGAAAAGACAGTAAATTTCTTACCTATCAATAGATGTTGCCAATATTTAATACATTCTTTGATAGCTAGACATTCCAGATATATAGCTTTCTTCCTTTTTTGAACTTCATTCAATTTCTTTGAGAAGTAAGCTACTGGTTTTTCCTCATTGTTTTCTTGTGGCTGTTTTAGGATAGCTCCCACTCCTAGTATACTAGCATCTGTGTATACATGTATAGGCAAGTTCGGGTCAAATATGGTCAATATTGGTTGAGAACATAAAAGTTGTTTCATCTCATCAAATGACTCTTGGCATGCCATAGTCCAATCAAAGGTTTGACCTTTTCTCAAAAGATTATGCAACGGATCCAATTTTATTGCTATTTTTGGCACATATTTATGGTAAAAGTTTATTTTTCCCAAAAATTGTCGCACGTTTTTCTGCGTTTTTGGGGTTGGAAAGTTTCTTATTGATATCAAGTTATCTTTCAGAGGTCTAACTGAATTATTTTGTATTATGTGACCCAAATATTTAACCGAGTCAGCTGCGAACGTGCATTTTGTAAACTTCAGTCTTAAGCCTTCACTTTCAATCGCTTGAAACAGCTGTGTTAGATGTTTGACATGATCTGAGAAAGTTTTTGAAAAAACCAGGATGTCATCTATGTAATTTACTGTGAAATCTCCGAGTTTGTGTTTCCGTATTATGTTACACATTATCCTCTGAAATATTGCTGGTGCGGTTTTTAAGCCGAATGGCAAACATGACCATTGGTAATGTCCTTCTTGAGTGACGAAAGCAGTTTTGTGCCTGTCTGTGACTCGCAGAGGAATTGACCAAAATGCTGAGTTCAAGTCTAGTGTTGAGAAAAACTTACAATCTCTTGTTTTTACCATCAGGTCTTCAATAAGCGGGAACGGCTGTGATTGAGGGATAACAATTTTATTTAAATCTCTGAAATCTATGCACAATCTAGATTTTTTGTTTTCATCTTTTTTATAAGCCAATGTAACTGGAGCTGCAAATGGACTATATGATTCTTCTATTATATTTTTTTCTAGTAATATTGCAATCTGTTTTTCAATCTCTTTTTTATCTTCGATTGTGCAACGATACGGTCTTTTATTGCAATATTTTTCCACTAACAAATCAATGTGTGCTTCATAATCTTTTACCTTTCCAATGTCATATTTGTCCTTTGCAAATACAGATTTATTCTTCACTATTAATTCATCAATCACTTTTTGTTGATCAAAGTCTAGATGTTTTATATAAGTAATGAAGTTTTTTTTTGTAAAATTTTCATTGAAGTTTATTAAATTATTAGATTGGGTTTGATTAGAAACTATTTCATTTATTTGTGTTGGAGCTTTCTGACTGATTTCTAAGTTTTCATCTTGAATTAAGCTAAATTTTTGTATGCAATCAAGTCCAATTAAAAAATCGTAATCAAAATTTTCTTTGTCTATTACAAAGACATCCATATTTTTTTCAATGTTAAAAATAGTTACATCCAGTGATATCATACCAATTGCCTTTTTAACGCCATTAATTGTTTTTAAGTTAGTATTGTTCGAATAACCTGTTTTTTCATTGTTTATCTTCAATAACCTTGAGTTTATCAATGACACATTAGAGCCCGAGTCATAGATTCCAAATACTTCAACATTTTTATTTAACACTAACTTTACTTTAATTAATGGCGGCACTATTAGTTTTTTTGGTTCTCACATTGCAGTTCGCATTCTAATTCTGAATTATTAATGTGCTTTATTTTCCTCTTATCATTTTCATTATTATTATTCTTTGTTCTGAACCAACATAAATCTTCTGAGTGATAGCGCACACCTTTATTTAATTTTTCACAAATGCTACATTTTTCTTTCAACGGCTTAGTATCATCTTTCTTTCTCATATACTTTTTCTTCGAAACTAAATGTTCTAATTTGCCAAGTTCATTAAACAAGTCTTTTGTTTCTATAATCTCATCCTTGTTGATTCTATCTGTTATATAATCTGGTAAACCGGCAGCAATTATATCGGTTAAAGTCCCCTGATCAATTGTTTTTCTTACTTCAAGTAAAAGTCTTTCTTTTTTAACCGCATATTCTAATAATGATCCTGATTGATACTTGAAAGATAAAGCATACCTGCTAGCAGTCCAACCTTTATCACCATAGGTTTGCAGAAAGTTTGATTTCCAATCTAACCACTCTGATTGTAAACTAAGCTTTATCATCATGGACGAATACCAATCTGTACATGATTTGTCCAAAAATAATCTGAAGATTTCAATTTTTTCTTCATCCTTAGTAATGTCAAACCTTGCACATTCTGTTTCAAATACTTCCATCCAGTGACATGCACTTATATTTTTTCCATTAAATTTTTCAAGTACAAACCTGTCAGCTAACTTTTTCATGCTTTGTTTTTCGTTTTTCTGCTGATTTTCAACTAATTTTTCCAAAATTTTCACTATAGGGTCTTCTGAACTCCTGTTATTGGCAATAGACACTTGTTCTTTGGTAATTTCCTCTAGAAATTGGTCCTGAAAAATTATGTTTTTATCCTCATCCACATATGTTTGTGAAATATCTTCTGTCATTTTTATCCATACACTTCTGGTTTGGTGTCTTTTTTTTAATGTATTTTTTACTGTAGCATAAGCCTTAGAGGTGTAGATAGGTTTGTGGAGTGATGCTGCTTGACATTCTTCAGGAATCAGGAAAACTTTGTCATCTTGTGTAACAATTGAGGTTATGGCAATAAAATTAGACTTTCCGTCTGTTGTTGGTTTTGATTGAAATGTAAACTTCAACTTTTCCATATTGTGACAAGAAATGTCGTTTTATAATGATATTTTCCTTGTGATTTGAATGACAGTCAATTAAAACACAATTGAGTTTCTCTGTAATGAAAGAAGAGGTTTATTTTGTTAATCTCACAAGAGTTACATACAGAAAAGCATTCAGTAACAAAACATTACCTGTAATGAAAGAAACGACATTTAATGTTATTAATTTTATGTCAATTCCTTAATCACAATCCCGATAGGAATTACAAATTATTTCCATCAATCTGTCATGTCACAACCCATAGATTATTTTTACTATGTCTTAAACCATAGATTACGAAATATTGATTCGACTGTGTAGGTACTGTGGCGCACATCCAGCCAGTGACAGTCCACGACACACACAGCCAAAATGACGAGACAAGCTCGGCATTAAAGAAAATTATATTTTTCTTTACATATAAAAAAAATAAACACGCAACATTTCAACATATTATACAGGGTTTTCCAATAAGAAGTGTTATTTTGATATTCAATCGTAAAAGATCAATGGTTTCGTTGCATGTGTAGCATGTAGCGCCGTCTTGTTGAAAGTAAACGTTGTCCAGATCAATACCATCCGATTCCGGCCATAAAAAATCATTGATCATCTCTCGATAGCGCAATCCAATCACCGCAACTGTTGCTCTAGCCTCATTTTCGAAAAACTAAAGTCCAATGACTCCGCCGGACCATAAACCGCACCAAACAGTCACACGTTGAGGATAGAGAGGCTTTTCAACAATAACTCTTGGGTTTTCCGAGCCCCAGATGTGACAATTTTGCTTGTTGACAAAGCCACCGAGGTGGAAATGGGCCTCATCACTCGAGATGATTTGCATTTGATTCACTCAAGTGAATTTTAATAATTTCAATGCGTTGTTGAAGCGTGTATCGTTCCATTTTTATTAATGGCGTAGTTTCTACTTATCAAATGTCAAAAAATTACAGCTTCAAAAGTAACATCTACCGAAATAGCGGGCTATTCAAAATAACACCTCTTATTGGAAAACCCTGTACTAACCATAGACTTCCAAATTAATAAGACAAGCCAATCAGGGAAAGGAGAACAAACCAACTTGCGCTGGAGGCCACTTTCGGTGATTTGTCGATAAATGAATTTGACAGAATACAGGCAACTCGCATTGTAATATCACCATTCGGTCCTTGAAAATAAAATATGCTTATGAATTACTAGTCCTTTCTATAATGACACACAAATTGGCTGCATATAAAACTTAACTACACATCCCAAATTGGATAAACAAAAATTTGGGATATATTGAAATAATTTTAAACTTTTTTCCACTCATTTTTTTACCGTCGCCAGTTTCAGCTTATAATAGCCATCTTCAGACTGGACCAGTCTTTTAGCGTTTATGATTTTAGTGTCGCAACGTCAGGCGATTTGTTTAAGAACGAACATTTAGATCCTGCACAAAAAAGTCCCACAATGGACAGCGCCGCAAACCTTTGCCTTACCTGATTTCAATGTGTGCTCTTCGGTTATCGATGAACGACTGATGTCATAGTTTATTCAAAGATTTCTCGAATCCTCTTGGTGCCAAAAATACGGACACATGGTTTGCCTCCAGCTCGTCGACATGATTCCCAGGTTTCATGTTAGGGCAAGTCCATAATTAGAATGTCTATGATGGTTAAGTAAAACAATTACAGATGTCAAATAATGTCTGCCATCTTAAACTGTATGAAAATCGGTACCAAAATACAACAAATCTATTTTTTCATCCTGAATCAATATGAAAAGATGTTCCATATGGAAATTGGACGAAGTTCATTCTCTTCAGATGGAGCATCTTTCATTGAAATAATGGTATAACAAGAACAGCATTCCCACCTGACGCCTGTGCTCTAAAGATCTGTTTGTTGAAGTAGGGGTATCTATATCAAACGGACGGCCGGTTGCACTTGCGTTTTGTACAGGGTTAGCAGTTGTGTACGATTAAAATATCTGAGGGCCCTGTACAGTTTGCCGTTTGATAGAGCCCCGTGCCTGAGCCTGTCATTTAGAGTTACACCAAGCATATCAATAGAAGGCTTAATGGGAAGATCACAACATAATTATCGGCAGTATGTATTTATAGAATTTAATTTGTATATAATAAATGTTTTGCTTATTTCAGAATTTGTTTAACCAAGCTTGACATTCTGGACGAATTCGACGAAATCAAGGTGGGAGTAGGCTATAAGATCAATGGAAAGAAAATAAACTACTATCCATCCTCCATTGCCGAGCTGAGCAGCGTTGAGGTAAACAAATCTCTCTTTCTTACTGAATCAACATGGACAACCTTTGTGGTCAAACAGTTAAGGTCCTTCTTCCACACGATACGCAAGTAGGTTTGAGAGTGGGTCGGTGGTTTGGAGCCTACACCAGGTGAAGTATTCCCTCATGTTGGAGAGAGTGCAGAAGAAATTTCTGAGATTCCTCTACCTGAGGGAGTATGGCCACTACCCGTGGCTTTATTCTACTGACTTTCTCTTGAGCATGCTCGGTATGAACCATCTACGGGTCAGAAGAGATGTGCTTATTGTATCGCACTTCTTCAAACTGATTCGTGGATGGTTTGAAAATCCGACTATCATGGAGAGTATTAGTGTCTATGTTCCTGATGGTTATCTCCGTCACCGACAGCATAGACTGTTTTATCTCCCGGCCTGCAGGACTAACTTGCCTGCAGGACATGCCGGTGGGGAGAGCAGTCTTGCTGTTGAACAGAATCAATTCGGATATCGACATATTTATCTGAAGGTGAAGCTGAAGCTCTATTGATGCTGGTATAGTTGATACACTGCTTATTTATGATGTAATACCATTTTACAAGTGTACTTAAAAACGAATTAAAATGTAATTTTGTAATGTTTTTAAAGGAATGACAAATTGAACTGAATTGAAAAGTATTCGATATTCATAGATACTTTCATACATCTTCGTAGGTTCGTACACAGGCCGACATTTTGTAAACTCGCGGAGATGCCAGTCTCTCGTGACCAGCCTGGCGAGGTTGTTCCCACTCGACGCTTTAAATATGGCGTCACTTGTGACAGTCATTTTGTTAGGAGCAAAACAGTCCAACGAAAAAAGACAATATAAAAATGACAGCTGCAGGCTACAGCTAATGTTTGGTTGTGAGTCAAGTTATGAAGCATTTGTGTTTTGACTTTAGGAGAATTTAACAATGATTGGTGGCGAAGCAGGTCTCGTGATTCAGTAGCGTCGTGTACGGACTGTTGTTTGTGCCATGAGGACACAACATGAGTATCAGATACTTGCGTATTCCTATGGAAGAAGAGCTTAAGAGAATTCACTACAAATCTAGAAGTTGCAGGTTTAAATCCCGGCGTATGTATACAGGGTTTATCGGCACGTACCCGACAAACTTTAACCAGCTATTCCTTAGCATATTTGGAGTAAAAAATCTTATGTGCACTTTGCTGTCCGGTAACGTTTTTTTTTAATAAAAAAATTATTATTCATATTTTCACCACATGTCACCACTGTTTTATCCTTTGTCAAAGTTTGAAAACCCATCTGACAAATATTTTATTCGAATTCCGTTGAATAATGCACGCACTTTTACAATCACACCGAAATGGCACGGCACCATTCGTCTCATTTTTAACTATTATTATTTAGTGTGTGCGAAAGAGCGAAGACGCTTTTTGACATACTTGCTTATAACAGCTGTCGAACACGAAACGCAATGCCAATGACAGTGATGTAGTGTGGAAATTTTAAATTTTTTTGTTTTTAATTGAAAAAAAAATGCTACCGGACAGCAAAGTGCCCATAACATTTTTTACTCCAAATGTGCTAAGGAATAGCTGGTTAAAGTTTGTCGGGTTAGTGCCGATACACCCTGTATAAATCTTATTTAATTATTCATTTCCCTTGTTTAAAATTTATATCATTATTATAAAATAATGCATAGTATAATACATTTGTGGCGTGTTGAGTGGTAGATACTCTTCAGTATCGCCTTGGTGAAAGACCACCAATCAGAATCTAAATGTTGCTTGAAATGACTTTAGCCGTGTTTGGTGATCAGATCTGAATAGCTGGATACTTCGTCACCTTCTTTCTATCTCATTCCCCTTTGGGGTCTCCCTTTAGATGGATTTCAGTTCCATCGATACTAAAAATACTTCAATTCATTTATTTTATTTCTTATAAAATAGTACAGAATTACAATTTTAATGCGTTTTCAACCGCACAGGCTAATTTGTTCGCTTTTGGAAACGGCTCATACGGTCTCATAAAAAATGTGGTGTCTCACTTACTCTTATGGTTAGAAATGTAATTTGAACGGCGTTAGAAAAAGAAAACACCACACTTTATATTCAAATATAGAAGTTAACCAAAGAAGAATTAAAATGTACAGCTTTATGAAACCGAAGTACCGTAAACTTTGATTTTTTATTTAATTTTTTTTTTTTAAACAATTTTTAAGTGAGTTGACAATAATGTTCATAATACATTTGTCTCATAAAATGTGTGTTTTTCATTATCACTAATTTTAGTTTAGTGTTTACGTAAAAAAACGAATGTAGAGAATTTTAATATTTTTGAAAATTACATGTTTATTTCTATACGTAATAAAATTTGAAAGTGTATTTCATCACCTTTCAAAGACAGTATTTAGATTTTTATTACATTCAGAAATATTCCATTTATTGGATTTTATTGCAAAGAGGAAATACTCCAACCTTCTGACAGAATATTCCAGAGGCCTTAGGGGTTAAAGATAATATCGATCAGTGAACCAAATAAAATAAATAAACATAAAAAGTAGGTTTTATACAATCCGCACAAAGCTTGCCGTTTATACTCTTGCTTCATTCATGTTAAATATATCAAATTTTTTTAATGTGTTTATTAAAGAAAGTAATGTTACATCATTTACAGAAAAATATGTTGCAATGTACTGATAATTTTATATAATATAATATTTTATATCCAAAGTGGTACATAACTCTCCACCGGCGTGTCGGAAGATAATACAGTCCATGCTGTCAGTAACGGAGATAACCATCGGGAATGTAGAACTGAATGCTCTCCATGATAGCCCAGTTTTGAAACCTTCTGTGTTTGAAGAAATATAATATGCACATCCCTTCTGACTCGTAGATGGTTCATTCCCAAGATAAAGTCAACAGGATAGAGCCACGGCTAGTAGCCATACTCCTTCAGGTAGAGAAATATAATATGCACATCCCTTCTGACTCGTAGATGGTTCATTCCCAAGATAAAGTCAACAGGATAGAGCCACGGCTAGTAGCCATACTCCTTCAGGTAGAGAAATATAATATGCACATCCCTTCTGACTCGTAGATGGTTCATTCCCAAGATAAAGTCAACAGGATAGAGCCACGGCTAGTAGCCATACTCCTTCAGGTAGAGAAATATAATATGCACAACCCTTCTGACTCGTAGATGGTTCATTCCCAAGAGAAAGTCAATAGGATAGAGCCACGGCTAGTAGCCATACTCCTTCAGGTAGAGAAATTTCTTCTGAACCTTCTCCTTGTGTCTATTTCACCTTTTGCATAACAAAATGTCCAATGTTCTTGTTTTACTCAATGGAATAATGTGTTTGTTTATTTGCAGGTTGTGTACGAAACCCTCCCTGGCTGGATGTTGACCACAGACCGAGTCAGATCGGTGGAGTCCCTTCCTAAGAACGCTGTGGCCTACATTGATAGGATAGCAAAGTTCCTTAATGTACCTGGTACGTTTCCATTATCCATCATCTATTTATAACTACCGACACGTTTTGCCACTCTTGGCAAGTACCGATTCTCTCTGCCCTCAGTTAGATGATGCACCTCAGCGTGTAACGTGGAGTCACACACTCCTTACGCAGATGGCGATAATGTTGAAATTCCAAGTGCAAAAAAACATTTCCAAAATATATGTTTTTTTTTTGTAAAGTGTAAGCACAAATATTTAAATGTTTTCCAATGATAATCTAAAGAACCTAATATGCCACATTATACAAAATAACCATATCCGAAAAGGGGTTGTAAGTAGGAGATTTTGGATTTTCTTTATAGACCTGGTACTTAATTTTTTCTTGGCTTATAAAACAACTTATCAAAAAAAATGTTAATTATAGCAAAGGTCAAGATGTGTTCTACTTGCATTATTTAATTATTAGCTTCTATAAAAGTTTTTTGACTGATAAAATTTTTAAACCAAAACACTCAATTTGCATCGCCTTAAATCTTTGATGTGACTTTTAGAACAGGTTGTCTCACAGTACTTGAAGAATTCATCAATTTCAACGTTAATTTTCAAGTTCTGTGAGAGTTGCATTCAGTTTACATTAAAATATCGTTACGGGCCAGTTGCTTCACAGAACTGAAATAATAACATAACTTGAATAGAAATTTCCCATAACTTGGAAATTTACTTCACAATTAGATGAATTGTTAAAATTCTATGAAACAACCCGCCCTTAGCTCATTCAAATTCTCTTGTGCATCTAAATTCATGTTATTTTACAATTGCTCTTGGGTATTCCAAATCTAATACAGCTTCACTTGTGTGCTATTTTCTTTACCAATGTTCTTTTATGTCAATCTTTTATGAAATCTTCAATCAATCCACGTTATTTTAGGTGACACCTAGCTAATACAAATTCTCTTATGTATCCACAGTTAACTTTTCTGTGACACTTCTACCAATCCAAGTCACTGATGATTTTTTTCTTCTTCCAGTGAAATGGGTGGGAGTTGGAAAGGATCGGGAGTCCATCATCAAGATCAACTAATGTTCCAGGCCGGCTAATCCAATAGAATCTCTGTTCTCCAATGCAAACAACAACAAATATTTTTTACCTGTTCTTGAATAGAATCTCCGACTGAATATTTACGCTGTTCTCGAATAGAATTTACAAGTTGAATATTTTCACTGTTCTCGAATGTAATTAACTACTTGAATATTCCCACTGTTCTCGAATATAATTAACTACTTGAATATTCCCACTGTTCTCGAATATAATTAACTACTTGAATATTCCCACTGTTCTCGAATATAATTAACTATTTGAATATTCCCACTGTTCTAATAATAAAATTAACTATGTGCTTGATTGTTTCCACTGTTCTCGAATATAATTATTACATATTTGAATAGTTACACTGTTTTCAAATAGAATTTGCAACTATGAAAATCTATTTCTGATAGTAAAGCGTCATGACACCGCAATTCTATAAATAATAAGATGCGGGGCCATTGCTTTAATGAATAGGTAATATTTTTAATTTGAAGTGTGTTACAGCAACACCGCATCATGCATTATTTCAATAATGTCCTGTGTAAAGAACCCTTTCTGCAAATATGTTTAATTTTTTTTTCACCTTAGTAATTTTTACTGAATTTGTTTGTTTGTTACCACATACATATAAACAGAAATATTATACATTACATAGAGCCTGTAACATAATTAATGAGAAATGTTAATTTCAAGCCAAAGTAAGTACATATAAGGTTACAAAGAATATACCAAAATAAAATTTCTCATGTATCATCTCGACGTAATGCTTGTTTTGATTGCTACATTCTAATAGATAAATTTATAAATGCAAAAATATTTAGTCACATTATTATTTTGAGGTTAGACTTTTTCGTTCTTTGGGAGCAGAGATGGAATAGCTAAAAGAAAAAAGACATTAAATGTCAGTTATTTTTATGACTTACACGTTTCATAGTTATTTATGCCATTGTCATGGAAAGGAGATTTTTTTTTCTTAATTTTATTGTATTTTAAATAGTATAAATATTATCAAATCAAAAAAATATTTTAATAAAAAGTTTTTAAAATATTTTTTTTGCTTACATTTTTTTTTAAATCGGTGTGGCGGTTTTTATTTTATTTTTTAATTTTATTTTTCACTTTTATTTTTCACTTTTATTTTGACTTATATCCAGTTGTATGTTTATGGGGTGAGGATTAATATGGCTAGTATTTATTTTTTTAAATAAATAAAAACATTTACTCAATACCGTTACTTAAAACTAGTAAAATATGAATGTACATTTTAAGCACAAAGTTTGCTAATTTTTTATTACATTATGTAGCTCACATTTGAAGTCTACTTCATCATACATTAAAAAAATAATGTGTCTTAAAAAAGATATTTATTTTAAAAAAGATATTGCATCTTTAAAAAAAGTTTAACTCAATAAAGATATTGGTGAGTACGTCTCCGGTTTAGTCTTGTTATATTGGTGAGTACGTCTCCGTTCCACGCATGCTTAAGATTGTCTACTTTTGACTTTTTACACTGCTTTCAATTTAAAATTATAAAAATGTAATTTTATCCCTATAGAGGCTTTTAATTTATAATTGAATACATTTTTTCAGGCTGATTGCATTATCGCGGTCCTTATGACAAAGTACTTCATTATTATTTCTTTTGCATTTTTTAAGTTCATTTTCCTTTGATGGTGCTATTCTGCAGAAAAATAATTTCTATCACAATGTGCATATTTTTTTGCTGAATTATTTTTGTTCTATGTATTAAATGGTTTGATCTATATGATTGTGTTTTAATTAATATTATGCGAACCCTACCCTTTAGGAGTAAATTGGAGAGATTGATTAAATAAATTTATTGTTGTACAACAATCAATCCAAATCAACAAAAACAAATGTGGGGGCGCTGTCAGCATGCTGACAAGGTTCGCTCATCTACCCCCTCGGTAGCGGTGATCGGTTAGGAAGTTGTGACGTAGCGTGAAGTTAATTTATCACCAGGAGATTTGAATTTACTGCAATACAAGTAGCGTCAAGCGACTCTGAATGCATTTGCAAATGATTTATTTAAGATTATTAGCAACTCATATGGTCTGACAGAAATCGTTGCATCTCCCTTATTGTCATGGTAAGAAATATGATCTAAACGGTGTTAGAAAGCGAAAACACCATGCTTTATATTCAAAAATAGAAGTTAACCACCGACGAATTCAAAAAACCAACGGTTCCGAAAACAATTAAAAAAAAAAATGACATTGTAAACTTTTTATTAATTATTTTTAAATTAAACTATAAAAAACAGTGACAGTAACGTTTGCAATACATCACTAATTTTAGTTACAAAAAACGTAAGGTGAGCCATTCTTATTATTTTTTTTTTTCGCATTAATATTTTTGATCTATATCAAAAATTATATATTTATTTATAATAATACAACTTGTAAGCGTATTTTCTCACCTTTCAAAAGCAGTTTTCGGATATGTTCAGAAATATTCCATTTATTGGAGTTTTATTGCTAAGCAGAAATGGCAGATGCCTGAAGAGTAAATGTTGGAAAAATGTCGAGAATATTTGCAGAGTTACCTCTACATTGAGGTTATTAGCACCTTATATATATATAAGTACCCAGGCACTTCCCCACCTTGTTTTTCCCCATTTCATTCCTTTCCCATACCGAAATCGCCCAAACTCTTCATCACAGCTATATGGAATAATACAATTTATTAATTTATGATACAACAAATTTCTACCAAAATAAGCCAAATTTTAACATGGATAAACATACTAGTATATTTTTATTACATCTATTGGGCAAACTGTTCAGTTATGTCAACCAAGTACGAATGTTTGGCATGCTTCCCGACGATGCACTGGTGCCGAAGGAATAAATTATGGTAATTCCTCTGAGCTTTTTCCAATGAAATACCAGTAGAGCGAGGACAGCTTTCCCACCTGACGCCTGTCCTCTAAAAATCACAATCTGTTAGTTAAGAATGGGGAATCTATCAAACCAACTGCCTGTTTTTTTTTTCTCAAGTATTTTGGGATTCCAGACTAGAGGTAGCTGTCAAATTGAACACTTGTTGAAGGTTTGTAATGGTGATGTTTTCGAAGTATGTAGTGGTTTGTGCAAACCTACATAAGTGCGTGGAAAGATGGAACAAAATTAATATTTACTAGCAGACGTGTACCCGTCGTTGCTGGGGGCTATGAATGGTTTGAAGTAAAGTTTTGAGGTTATGAATTCTAGTGTACCTGAAAACTGGGTATAGTTTTTAATTCTATGTATAAATAATATTATTTTTAAGAATTGAAAAAGTTAATTTTTTTGTAAGTATTTATTTCACTTGATCGCATCATGTCTTCCTCAACTTTTCAATCATTTACTTTCACGTCAAACATCCTCCTTGCACCCCTTTTTTGTTCATGCATATGCCTAATTTTGTATCACTTGATCGTGCCATGTCTTTTCCGACTTTTTCTACCATTCTCTACTATGTATCACATTGTTACTGTTAAAAGCATTACATTGTATGGAATTTAATTTAACTCCATATGATATCATTCCAGTGCAGAGATAATGTGTTTTTATTAATATTTTAATCTTTTAAATCGTCAAGTTTACCTCGTCCTTTCGGCAAATATTTACTTTTCTACCATTCACTACTGTATGCCACATTGTTACTGTTAAAAACTAAATTATATCGACTATAATTCGACTGGTGCAACGCCATTAACATAGATTTACCAAAAAATATTATTATATACCTAGTGAAAAGGGAAGGAGATCGTTCCCTTCAGACTCCAACTGGTCTTCGAGTCAAGTCAAGAGCTTGCAAGTTATCATCGCGTCTGGGTCTCACCCAAGGCATTGTGAGCTTAATTCCTCAACTGGCTAAATCCTCCATCACGACACAAGCAACATTTTCACTCACTGTGGTGGTAGTAGGAGATTTTCAAATATAATGTTTGTATTTCTTAAAAAAAGTGGATGAAATCATTCCTTTCGAACTTGAACTTGATTTTGAGTTACGTCACGAGTTTGAGGGTGGCCCGATGTCCTCTTTTCCAAAAAATGTCTGTATAAGCGAACCTTGTTAAGTATAAATTTTCTAAGAATCTTGGGCTAGAACCCTTAATCTGGCTCAAAGGGTTCAGTAATCTGGCTCTGCCCGGGCCTGGTCATTTTTACCCCCTAAACCCGGCATGAGCTCCGAGCCGCCTTAGGTCGGGTGCGCTGGGCTTGTTTCTCGTGTGCCCATAGGGTAAAGATGGAACTGACTGCCTGCTACTTTTATTGTTATTACTAGCATCGCCCTCAATTTTATTAAAGTACAATACTAAGCAGCCATATACAAATAAAATATTTGAGGATGTCTGAAATAAACTTTCTTCCCAGAAGTGTACCAATTTTTTCACATTCAAAAGGAAATATATTTTAACCTCGCAGTTTTTTGGAAAGAGGAAAATAAAATAGTTAACATCTTCATAACTTCACTTATCTGAATAAAATAATTATAAATAAAAGGATAAAAATTTAAATTATTTTTTATGATTGAAGCCTTTTATAAGAGATTAGGTAAGTACTAGAAAAGCATAGATAAAAACTGTTGCCGGTAAGTACTAAAACTGTCATTGAATAGCCTTATGGCAAAATATATTTGACAACAATGGTGGATTATCAATTGTATTTGACGTTTATGTGAATTTATAGTACTACGACAATAAACAAAGTATTATAAAAATGAAGTACAAGTGTTAAAAAAAGTTCAATGACGATCGGAAAATATTAATTTATTTATGCGATTGTTTTATAAAATGTGTGAAGCTTGTTCTGAGTTTTCACAGCTGCTAGTGACATGTAAGAAATATTGTTGTTAAATTTTTTTAGGCAAAAATATAGTTAATTAGTGCAAATTCTCGCTAAATGATGAATGTAAATACATCGTACAATATTTGAGAGTCGGAATAACGAGTAAACACATTTAATTTATCTTATTTATCGCAGGTGAAACGAGACTAAGCGCCGATGTTTCGCAGTACCCACTTCTAACCCGATCGGAGGTGGAGTTAGTTACAGCCTACGTGCTATCCTGGCCGCAAAGGTAATTATATGATAAATCACTCAAATCCTGCAAATTTCCGGAAGATCTGGATGCATTTTGTTTACGTTGTCAATAATTGGAGCATTGTGCCAATTCATTCAAATTTAGCCTAACATGTTCTCATTTCATTATATCAATGAGCAGTCTTAACTCAAAACGCCTTTTTAATGATTATTTTAAATTTTTATATTTTTATTTCGTCGTTTTCAGGCAATGCATGTGCTTCTACAGAGAGGATTTGAAAAACTTTGACAGATTCAACTTAGTTGTGCAAAGTATTTTATATCTGGCTGTTTGCCAACTGAAATTTCTCAAGAAGGAGCTTGTCGCTGCAACACTAGCCAAGGCGAAGAATGCAGAAGAACCCGCCACAGGGGAGGCCGGACCTCCCAAGCTACCGGCTGAGCCAAAGACCCCCCCGGGTTCTGGCGGAGAACCCATTCTGCCTGTCAAACCATCCAACACTAATGCAAGTGAAGAAGCAGCGACAGCAGAACCTTCAAATGAGCCTTCAACATCGCAAGCCAGTAATGAAATCGCAGCGAATGATGACCAGCTGCCATTTGAGGAGGAACCGTGGACCACGGAACAGAAAGAAAAGCTCATGCAATTAGTTTCCAAAATATTTTTATTAAATTTTCCTTTGTATCTAGCGTGTAAGCACTCCGCCTTCAGTAGACTAGACGACCTAGCGCCCCAAGAAATAACGAACCTCAGTGTCTTCTGCGACCTACACGATACGGAGATCCCTGTCTACCTACTCCGGAATGTCAATCTCTTCTGTAAGACTGGCGGTATATGCGCCATGAGTGGCGTGTTTGAGAGCGCCACGGCAGATAACTTGCCCGTGTCGATGGCGCACGCAATTGTGGCAGCCGTGGGTGACCTGAAGCTGTGGCTGAACTACCGGGCCGTATCGCAGTTCTTCCTGCCGCTCCGCAGCAAGGTGCTCAAGTACATGTGCAGTCTGGAGGACAAGGAGCTGAGAGTTCCGTCCGTCAAGACTATGGCAGGTTAGTCAAATACTCCATACATATTGTCAGATGCAAAAAAACCCAACAAAATTATCAATATATCATTGCATATTCGTAAATAAATATTTCCAAATACGTGTTTTAAAATAAAATATACCTATCTTAGACAAAAATGGTCAATAGTTGACTAAATGGTTTATGGGAACCATTGAATACGCATTATTTTGCTCAAAAAATGACTAATATATTTTGAGCAAAAATTGGTTTATTAAAATTCAGGAGAATGGCTCATGCGATCTGCTTTTTCAAGTAATGTTTTATTTTTAAATGGTAGTCTTTACCTGGTAGGTCCTTCTTCCACAGGAATACACTCATATCCTATACTGGTGTAGTGTATCCATGTTGCAAACAACTTGTCACGCTAAATGGCTATATGTTTATGTACAGTGGTACCTCACGAGATATACGAGTTTAATTCGTTCCGCAACCTTGCTCGTATCTTGAATTACTCGTATATCGATGCAGATTTCCCCATACAAAACAATTAGACAACCCCCAAAATGTCACCCCAGTTATTTTTGTTACGTGGTTTTGAATAATAAAAACGTATTTATAAATGACAAATATTTATTCTACAAAAACAAAAAAGAGAATGTAAATAAATAAATTAGATATCCTTACCGGGCTTTGCCTTTTTCGCTACATTTCTCTCGCTTTCACCTGTAGGCCGTTTAGAAAAAAACATGTCCAAGGAGGTTTGTTTCTTCCTCCCTCTCAGAATGTTCCGGAAATGAGTTAGGCAAGTGTCATTAAAAAGATCAGATGCACGACCTGTTGCAACTTTTTCTGGGTGTTTCTTTTCCACGAACTGTGAAACTTTCTCCCACATTCCTAAGATCTCCTTTATCTCACTTGTAGAAATAACCTCCTCCTCCCTGACTCCTCGAAACCAATTTCTTGCATAACATCCGTATGCTGCTGTGACTGTAACTCTTGTATCTCCTCAGTCGTCAGTTCCTGGGTGTGCTCCTCGACGACTGCGTTCACGTCTCTCTCTTCCACCTCTAGACCCATGGATTTCCCCAGAGACACAATCTCCTTCTCTACTGACATATCGGGTTTCAATTCTTCGTAGATCCTTACAGCTACAGCTTCAGGCCACAGCTTTTTCCGCTACCGGCCGACCTGCTAAACCAAACTCGTATCTCGAATTTCGCTCGTAACTCAAAGCAAAAAATCACTCGCTCGCCGGCTCGTATCTCGAAAAACTCGTATGTTGGGGCACTCGTATGTCGAGGTACCACTGTATATATAAACATAGTATACAATCTACCATAAGTGGTTTCCGCAGAGTAGAATAGAAAAATTAGTTTTTTTTTTCGTGCCTATTGGATATGGCGGCACACAAGAGGTTAGTGGGTAAAAAGGGCCCCATTCAATGTCTGACTATTATACATCTTTTTGTAGATTTTATGTGGGGCGCCGTGAAGGACCCAATGGACTCGCCGGTGTCTCTGGACGCGGATGGGCTGGACCTGGCCTTCAAGTACTTCAGCAGCTCCACGCTGACCATGCGCCTGGCGGGCATCACGCAGGTCAACACGCAGATCTCTGTCTTCAACGAGATGTGCGCCAGCGAGCCCGTTATGGAGGCCGACTCGGTGGGACAGCAGCTCGCACAGTGGCTCTGCTCCAATCAGATAATGCAGCATCTGTTCGGGCCCAATCTTCACGTCGAGGTAATGTCGCTCTCAGTAATCCGCGGCCTTATTACTGACTAACTACCGTAATTTGCTGTTATTTTTATAGTTGACTGCATAAAATTAGCTCTATAATTCGCATTTATTCTTGTGTCGAATTCAGCAGCCCGTCACGTGTCTAGACTCGTGCGCCAAGCTTTTCTATACCGACGGGTTGGTTTATCTTAGCCCGTCGTCTCACGGGTCGGTAAGCAATCGACATAAACCGAGTGCTGTAAGACCCTGCGTAGAAAATAAAGTTTGTTATAGTAAGGTAGCGTCTGCGGCGCAGTTCAGTGTGGAACTTTCCTGCACAAGGTCTTACAGTATTTGGTTTATGTCAATTGCTTACCGGCCTGTGGGACGATGGGCTTACTCTTACACTTTCAGTTACTTGCTCTCGCTGACCATTTTACCAGCCATCAGGATTAATTATTTTGGTTTAAGGACTGTTGCATGTGTTTCTTTTCATTTCATTTTGCCACGTTTTTTCTTTAAATTAGCTTACAAAATGGAGCCTTCTCGCTAAATGCTAATTTTACTAAAGATGAATAGCGGTGTTTGTTTGGTTTTCCAAAATACCAGCATATTATCCGCCGCTTTCACTAATAATTGGACACTTGTCCGTTTTTTGGGGTGGCAGATTAAGGAATACTTAACATCATGTTGTTTTTCAAAGGTTCAGGTCATCTAAGGTTCGTAAAGCGACATATTGTCATGGAACCACTTAACATGCTGTACATGAAACGGGTTAGAAATGAATTGAAATCTTTTTGTGGTCATATCTTCACTACTTGAAGAGTTTGCGTTATTATTTTCAATAGAAAACGTGAGATTTGCTACAGTATCATACTGTCAAAAAAATTTACTGAATTTATAATGTTAGCAATCATTTCAATTGTGGTATAACGCAAATGGTATGTGTCGGCCATCTGCCATCCTGCATCACTTACCATTGTCTGCATGAAACAGTATTGATTACGCAGCTACAATCGTCTTCCACTACGAAAGTGATTTCCAGCGAAAGAAAACACTATTTACAGTAGTGGTTAACATGGTCCAATTGTTCAATTGTTGAATGTTTTCAGGTGATCAAGCAGGCGCACATAATCCTGAAGTTCTTGGCTGTGGAGAACCGCATCACCGACGAGCATGTGGACCTGATCTGGCAGGCGGCCCAGCTGAAGCACTGCAGCAAGCAGGTGTATGATCTGCTGCCCGGCTTCATCAAGAACCTGGCGGCGGGCCCGTGCTCGCACCTCTACCAGCTGCTGTGCAGTCTGCCGCCACGGGACCACAGTGAACAGGCAAGCAACCAACCAACCTACAACAGACAAACACAAATATGGTGATTTTTCAAAAGAAGCAAACACATTGTGACTTGACATTTTAGATAAATTTAATTCGGTACCTCTGTACCATAATCAGTACTGTTATAAAAATAATCCTGATGAAGGTTCGGAGGTACCGAAACCAGTGAAAATCTTTAAATAGTATAAAATAATGTCACTATACTCACCGGATTTTGATAGGGTTTTCACTATCATTTAGAGAATTTCTTCCAGAAGGTTTACATATATAATACGTGCATATTATATTTATAGAAAGTAGAGAAAAGTCGATGTTTTGTAATAAAGTCGTAATAATATATTTTCGGGCACTACATTGCTAATGCCGTCTAAACCTTATGAGATACCTCAAAATGATGTACTGCAGAATTGTATATTTTAAAAAGATCTATAGAAAAGTCCGTTATGGTATATGTCTATCTACTAAGGATAAACCCTAGCAACGCCGGGTACACGTCAGCAAGTATATCAATAAAGTGACTTAATACCAAGTATATGCAAATATAATGTGTAATTTGATAAAGCCATTTCGTTTATACTCGAATAGTAGCGACAAAATCGCTTCATGTGACGAGGTAGTCACTGTAAGTGTCTCAATTAGCAGCTACTAAAGATAGAAGTGACTAGATTAGAATGTGTTATTATTTATTATTATTATAGTGAATGAGCAGGCAGTACTCTGCTGATGCGCTCTTATCTAATTACACAATAAGTTAGTCCTTTCTATCTGAGCTTTAAATTGATTTATATTTGTATCGTCGAAGACATGTTGTGGAAATTTGTTCCATGCATCCACTACTCTATTTGCAAGGAAGTGTTACGTAGGATTTGATGCAAAAGGTGTTTTGTAAATTGTATGTAAAAAGTGTCCACGGAGATTTACATTTGTGTTAGTGAAGTCTCGGTCAAGTCACCCCCTTTTCTTCTTTCTTTTAATGTTGGTAATTTTAGTTCTTTGAGCCTAATCTTCATATTGCTGGTCTCTTAAAGCTCTTGGTATTTTTGTAAATCCTCTCTGAACTCTCTCTTTTAGATCTACATCCGTCGTGAAATATGGACTCCATGTTTGGAGACATATTCCAGGAGAGGTTGCGCATGTGTTTTTATATATTTTTAACATCATTATTATTATTTAATGAGCAGCAACATTCTGCTGATGTACTCATATCACAATAAGTCACAATACACAACTGTCATTGAGTTGTTTTAAATTTTAAAATTAGTTAATCCTTTCTTCTCTCCAAATAAGAATTCAATTAAGCTTAAAGTTAAGTTATTAGTAGCATCGCTGACTATGTTGTGGAAGTTTGTTCCATGCTCTGTTCCATCTCTTTGCAAGGAATTGTTTCCTAGGATTGAATGCAGAAGGTGTTTTTTAAATGGTTTTTGGAGCGTCCGCGGAGATTTACATTTTGTTGGTGGTGAAGATGTCCGGTGTTAGATCAAGGAAGGGTTTCCTGAGTAAGTATGTTATTGAATTCCGTCTCCTGACGATCCCCGTGATATGCGGTTCCCATTTAAAATCTCGTGATATGTTAAGTGTTATCGTAACGTCACTTTTCACATTCTTTGAATGTTATCAATATTTTTTCAGTAATGTAAATCTATTAAACTAATATATTTCCAGAGTCTGTACCTGGCGTCGGCCCTGATGCGTGTGATGTGGTCGCGCAGTTCGCAAGCGGCCGCGGCGCTGGCGGGCGCGTCCCTGGAGCGTGGGAGTGCCGCACAGGCTCCGCTCGCCGCTCACCAGCATGCGCATGCCCACACGCACACGCACCCGCATGCGCACGCCCACGTGCACGCGCCGCCCTGCTCGCTGCTGCACCACGACTCCTCCAGCGAGGCCAGCGTCAGCATGGATCCGACCAATTCTGATGAGGATCCGGTATGTTAAACCCAATTCTTCTAGTAGGGGAATATCACTATTTTTTATAATATTACTATGTTACATAAACTGTAATATACATACATAAAACAACTGTTAAGTTTATGTAACGGAAATATCAAAGTTTTATCTATCCGCAAAATAATAAGAAAATTTGAAAGCTTTTAAATAAGAGTATTGCTCTAGCAATCAAATTTATATATCTAAATACTTGTGCATGTGGGTTGGTTACTCTGCCTGAATGGTGATTGTATTTAGAATAATGTTAACCACTCAGAACATTAGAACGTCAAAAGACGTAAATATGATAATAGCGGTCAAGACATTAGAACGTCTTTTCACGTAAACGCGCGAGATTTTACAAAAATCGATTTATTTCCATCACTAGTATACGGATTGCCATGATTTAAAAAACAGAGTATCAATAATGAATAACGCTACGCGTCTGTATTCAACAATATCTATGGAACGTAGAACTGCATTACTTAAGCCGATTGAAACTTGTTCGTTCATAATTTATTGCGTTTCTAAATAATTTATTAAAAATATTTTAGTTTGGACCGTTAATATTTTGAGGTGACTAATAGTTTTTAATTATACAGGGTGTCCGGAAACTCGTAGTACAAGCGGGAAACTGGTGAATCTACATCACATTTGGAGTCGATTTTGTAGTATTTTTTATTTTTATTTGAGCTTTCGTTATCGAGTAAATCGAGTTTGAAGTTGATTTTTTTTTTTTTTTTTTTTAATCAAATTCTTATAAATTATTACTGAAGATCAAAGTACCCAACTAATTAAAACTATTTGAAAGTAAAACAAATGAAGAAACTCGGATTTGAAGCATTATTTTGAAATCACCCTTCATTTAACTCGGTGTAATCATAAAATATTTCTGCTCTGCAGGGTTTAAACATCTGTTATTCAACCCTAAACACCAGAAAAAACTTTAACCCTAAAATAGCCGAAAAATATTTTTTTTTGGTTTTTTTTTTTTTTGAAAATGCTCAAAACAAAAAACTTTATGTTTTTTTGGGTTCCCCATGTGGTGTAGATTCTCCAGTTTCCCGCTTGTACTACGAGTTTCCGGACACCGTGTATTTCTTCAATATATAAAGTGTTATTTCTTTGTGATACTCAGAAAAAAGTACATTTTTCACGGCTTTGAAATAATGGTTATCGATTCTTACATATTTTTGACGTTTTCATAAAATATATATTTAGAAACGTAAATATTTACTTATAACAACACAATGCGATATTGGATTTCATAATCTTTCCAAAACATTTTTTAGAATGAGGCTACGTTTCCCAAGACGTGAGTTATGATGCTTTTAGCAAAACTCGTAAATAACACAAAAATTATCACGTTTTGACAGTTTTCAAAGGAACACATAGTATATAAATGTCTTTGTCTGAGAGGTTAACAATGTATTATTTTTTCTGTCTTCAAAGTAAATTGCTTATTGTAGGAAAAACAAAATATTAACAAAATTCTACTACAGTATATTATGTTTTTTTTTAGATAAATAGAAAAAATAAACTAATCTAATTACTTTCCACAGTGTGAAGAATTGAGTTCATCTGGTGAAGAAACGGGACCAACTCCCCGGAAGCAATCCAAGCAGCAAATTTTAAACACGGGTAACAAATTAACTATAGTCATAATTTTATTCCTTATATAAAAATGAAACACTTTGTAATAATAATCTAATAATCTGCATGTTTCAAAGCCAATGGTTTCTCCGCCAGGTAGTGAAAATTAGCTTTGTATCAGACGTAATGTGTGACACACAAGACTGTAAACAGGGCGGTGATCCCAATCCGTGGAGGCGTGAGATGTCTTCCTTCAGTGGCGTGGAGGGGTAGAACGGGGCCGTCTCTGAAGCCGTTGTAGCTGGTCCGATGCTGATTCTGGTCCTTGTCGTAGAGTCCGGGTCTTGTTGTAGAGGCAGAGAGGTCCGGGGTGAGGCGAGGGTCAGAAGAAGAAGAGAAGGCGAGTAGAGTCAGAAGTCGGAGCGAGGTAGAAGGCTGAGCAGAGAGAAGTGTAGAGCTGGTGGTGGTTGCTGGATATCTAACTTTTCAAGGGACTGTTGCCCGTTTTATAGGACCCCGGCGGCCTTCGCTGGCCGAGCGACGCTCACACGGGCCCGCTTTCTCTTTGATTCCTGGAATCGAAGCCCGTGTTTGTGACGCGCCCGCGGCCCGCCGCCGGGTTGGCTACCGCCTCTCGGCCGGTAATTTCGGGCTCGTGGTCGAACGCGACCACGGCCTCTCTTTGTTCAGACACGATCCTCAGAATCGCGCTTGGGGAACGTTCTGACGGCGAATCACCTCGCACGCTACGACGGCGCACGGCCCCTTGCTTCGGGCCGGGGCCGAACGTTCCCTCTCGTATAAGCACGACTCTAATAATCGTGCCCAAATTAAATGCTCTCATGATTGTACCAGCTCTAACAATACTTCTCTGCCCGTATACCTCTATCCAAGCTCCGACGTTTCATTTATTGATAACTTTTTACATTTTCATACATAGTTACATTTACATTTCAGTTACATACATTTTATACATTTAGGATTTATTTTATTCTATAATTCTATATTTATCTTATAATCCTAACGTGGGTGACTGCGGCCGAGCCCGGAGCAGTACGTCCGTCACAATTTATTGTTTTAACATTACATTCTTACAAACAGAGGGTTACACAATTTATCTTTTCATATATTGACATTTTCATTTTTACATAATTTAGGGTTTATAGTTTAATTTTACATACATTTACTCCAGTTTATTTAATTTAAGGACAGGCAAAGTTAAGGCAAATAAAAGATTTTAATATGGGGCGACCGCGCCCGATCACGGAGCAGTACGTCCGTTACAAGCTTTAACTATTAAAGCCATTGCCTTTGAAACATGTAAATTGTTATTAATTAAAGTGTTTCATTTTAATATAATTAAAATGACTTCAAAGACTTCACAACTTTTTCCTCTTCATCTAGTCGAGTCGGGAACCCGTTACTTCTGCCAGTTACGTCCTGGCTTTCCTATCTTGTGCCGCTTCAGTCTATTGCACGCTCAGGCTCTCCTTGCACACTTTCTGCATCTCTTCATCTAGTCGGGTCGGGAACCCGTTACTTCTGCCAGTTACCTCCTGGCTTTCCTATCTTGTGCCGCTTCAGTCTATTGCACGCTCAGGCTCTCCTTGCACACTTTCTGCATCTCTTCATCTAGTCGGGTCGGGAACCCGTTACTTCTGCCAGTTACCTCCTGGCTTTCCTATCTTGTGCCGCTTCAGTCTATTGCACGCTCAGGCTCTCCTTGCACACTTTCTGCATCTCTTCATCTAGTCGGGTCGGGAACCCGTTACTTCTGCCAGTTACCTCCTGGCTTTCCTATCTTGTGCCGCTTCAGTCTATTGCACGCTCAGGCTCTCCTTGCACACTTTCTGCATCTCTTCATCTAGTCGGGTCGGGAACCCGTTACTTCTGCCAGTTACCTCCTGGCTTTCCTATCTTGTGCCGCTTCAGTCTATTGCACGCTCAGGCTCTCCTTGCACACTTTCTGCATCTCTTCATCTAGTCGGGTCGGGAACCCGTTACTTCTGCCAGTTACCTCCTGGCTTTCCTATCTTGTGCCGCTTCAGTCTATTGCACGCTCAGGCTCTCCTTGCACACTTTCTGCATCTCTTCATCTAGTCGGGTCGGGAACCCGTTACTTCTGCCAGTTACCTCCTGGCTTTCCTATCTTGTGCCGCTTCAGTCTATTGCACGCTCAGGCTCTCCTTGCACACTTTCTGCATCTCTTCATCTAGTCGGGTCGGGAACCCGTTACTTCTGCCAGTTACCTCCTGGCTTTCCTATCTTGTGCCGCTTCAGTCTATTGCACGCTCAGGCTCTCCTTGCACACTTTCTGCATCTCTTCATCTAGTCGGGTCGGGAACCCGTTACTTCTGCCAGTTACCTCCTGGCTTTCCTATCTTGTGCCGCTTCAGTCTATTGCACGCTCAGGCTCTCCTTGCACACTTTCTGCATCTCTTCATCTAGTCGGGTCGGGAACCCGTTACTTCTGCCAGTTACGTCCTGGCTTTCCTATCTTGTGCCGCTTCAGTCTATTGCACGCTCAGGCTCTCCTTGCACACTTTCTGCATCTCTTCATCTAGTCGGGTCGGGAACCCGTTACTTCTGCCAGTTACCTCCTGGCTTTCCTATCTTGTGCCGCTTCAGTCTATTGCACGCTCAGGCTCTCCTTGCACACTTTCTGCATCTCTTCATCTAGTCGGGTCGGGAACCCGTTACTTCTGCCAGTTACCTCCTGGCTTTCCTATCTTGTGCCGCTTCAGTCTATTGCACGCTCAGGCTCTCCTTGCACACTTTCTGCATCTCTTCATCTAGTCGGGTCGGGAACCCGTTACTTCTGCCAGTTACGTCCTGGCTTTCCTATCTTGTGCCGCTTCAGTCTATTGCACGCTCAGGCTCTCCTTGCACACTTTCTGCATCTCTTCATCTAGTCGGGTCGGGAACCCGTTACTTCTGCCAGTTACGTCCTGGCTTTCCTATCTTGTGCCGCTTCAGTCTATTGCACGCTCAGGCTCTCCTTGCACACTTTCTGCATCTCTTCATCTAGTCGGGTCGGGAACCCGTTACTTCTGCCAGTTACGTCCTGGCTTTCCTATCTTGTGCCGCTTCAGTCTATTGCACGCTCAGGCTCTCCTTGCACACTTTCTGCATCTCTTCATCTAGTCGGGTCGGGAACCCGTTACTTCTGCCAGTTACGTCCTGGCTTTCCTATCTTGTGCCGCTTCAGTCTATTGCACGCTCAGGCTCTCCTTGCACACTTTCTGCATCTCTTCATCTAGTCGGGTCGGGAACCCGTTACTTCTGCCAGTTACCTCCTGGCTTTCCTATCTTGTGCCGCTTCAGTCTATTGCACGCTCAGGCTCTCCTTGCACACTTTCTGCATCTCTTCATCTAGTCGGGTCGGGAACCCGTTACTTCTGCCAGTTACCTCCTGGCTTTCCTATCTTGTGCCGCTTCAGTCTATTGCACGCTCAGGCTCTCCTTGCACACTTTCTGCATCTCTTCATCTAGTCGGGTCGGGAACCCGTTACTTCTGCCAGTTACCTCCTGGCTTTCCTATCTTGTGCCGCTTCAGTCTATTGCACGCTCAGGCTCTCCTTGCACACTTTCTGCATCTCTTCATCTAGTCGGGTCGGGAACCCGTTACTTCTGCCAGTTACGTCCTGGCTTTCCTATCTTGTGCCGCTTCAGTCTATTGCACGCTCAGGCTCTCCTTGCACACTTTCTGCATCTCTTCATCTAGTCGGGTCGGGAACCCGTTACTTCTGCCAGTTACGTCCTGGCTTTCCTATCTTGTGCCGCTTCAGTCTATTGCACGCTCAGGCTCTCCTTGCACACTTTCTGCATCTCTTCATCTAGTCGGGTCGGGAACCCGTTACTTCTGCCAGTTACCTCCTGGCTTTCCTATCTTGTGCCGCTTCAGTCTATTGCACGCTCAGGCTCTCCTTGCACACTTTCTGCATCTCTTCATCTAGTCGGGTCGGGAACCCGTTACTTCTGCCAGTTACCTCCTGGCTTTCCTATCTTGTGCCGCTTCAGTCTATTGCACGCTCAGGCTCTCCTTGCACACTTTCTGCATCTCTTCATCTAGTCGGGTCGGGAACCCGTTACTTCTGCCAGTTACCTCCTGGCTTTCCTATCTTGTGCCGCTTCAGTCTATTGCACGCTCAGGCTCTCCTTGCACACTTTCTGCATCTCTTCATCTAGTCGGGTCGGGAACCCGTTACTTCTGCCAGTTACCTCCTGGCTTTCCTATCTTGTGCCGCTTCAGTCTATTGCACGCTCAGGCTCTCCTTGCACACTTTCTGCATCTCTTCATCTAGTCGGGTCGGGAACCCGTTACTTCTGCCAGTTACCTCCTGGCTTTCCTATCTTGTGCCGCTTCAGTCTATTGCACGCTCAGGCTCTCCTTGCACACTTTCTGCATCTCTTCATCTAGTCGGGTCGGGAACCCGTTACTTCTGCCAGTTACCTCCTGGCTTTCCTATCTTGTGCCGCTTCAGTCTATTGCACGCTCAGGCTCTCCTTGCACACTTTCTGCATCTCTTCATCTAGTCGGGTCGGGAACCCGTTACTTCTGCCAGTTACCTCCTGGCTTTCCTATCTTGTGCCGCTTCAGTCTATTGCACGCTCAGGCTCTCCTTGCACACTTTCTGCATCTCTTCATCTAGTCGGGTCGGGAACCCGTTACTTCTGCCAGTTACCTCCTGGCTTTCCTATCTTGTGCCGCTTCAGTCTATTGCACGCTCAGGCTCTCCTTGCACACTTTCTGCATCTCTTCATCTAGTCGGGTCGGGAACCCGTTACTTCTGCCAGTTACCTCCTGGCTTTCCTATCTTGTGCCGCTTCAGTCTATTGCACGCTCAGGCTCTCCTCGCACACTTTCTGCATCTCTTCATCTAGTCGGGTAGGGAACCCATTACTTCTGCCAGTTACGTCCTGGCTTTCCTATCTTGTGCCTCTTCAGTCTATTGCACGCTCAGGCTCTCCTCGCACACTTCCTGTATCTGTTTTCTGCAGCTTTGTCTGATTTCTTTATTTAATTATTCAATATTTGAAAAAAAATAACATTTATGTATGTTTTTACCATTAACTACATGCAGGAGGCCCTGAGGAAGATAAATTACCTCGAGGCCTAGGTTATCTTTGTGGACGCCATGTGGTGGTTCTTTTTGAGGAGAAGAAGGAGTGAACGTGGATCTTGAAGTAACCCATATTTTAGGAGGGAGGAAACACACGAGTTGTTGAACTCGTAAGTCGTTGATTTTATACGTCGTTACGTACGTAGCAAGTCTTGGAAACGACCCGTTTCTTATGTAACCAATGTCACCCGTGTACAAAACCGAAACCGTGCACAGGTGCTGAAAGGATCAATGACGCTCGTTCCTCAGAGCATCTTCCATTGAAATACTGGTAGAACAAAGACAGCACCACCTGACCCACCTGAAACCTTTGAATTATAGATTGCAATCCGTCTGTTAAGATGGGGAATCTATAAAACGGACCAGATTAAAAATGTACTGTTTTTTGTTACAGTAACGGATCAGAAATGGCTCCGTGAACCAGAAAATATCGCAAAGAAAGAAGGAGAGACCTCGAAATCGTCACAAAAGTGAGTTTGAACTACGTTAAACTTTTATAGTGATTTATTTTTGGTGTATTATGCCGTGTTGCACTTCCTCCTCCTTTAGCCCACGTTTCGGACAGCATTACAGTGTCCATCATCAAGCCCTGTACATCTGCCCTGCGAAAGGAAGGAGGTAGCGCTGCTCTGCATAATACCCCAAAATTAAATCAATATAATACTTTTGGCCGCGAAAATTTCAAATCATATATATCTATGTAAAACTTGTTTTCCAGAAGCCATTTTTATAATTGACTGAGCTTAGCGAAATCCTGTTTTAACTCAACCGTTGAGCAATTCGTCTATCAGTAAATTTGTTTGTACGTTTCGTTTCAAAATAGTGATTTGTACTTTCTTATTTAGATTTTTTCAATATTATGGTATCTACCCGCCTAAAGAAAATTTGAAAAAAGAATTGTCCACGAAGTTTCTTTGGACAAATTGTATACAAATTCCTTATTTGAAATTTAAAAAAAAAAGTTTTGGAACCATACGGTTTATAATTAAGTAGGCAGGTATTTAAGTACCTACTTACAAATCTAATGATTTTAGTTTTGATTTATTAAATAAGAGAAATATAAACATACTTTTTTGGACGCAAGGTCTACTGTTCCCAGAACTACTAGTATTATATTATGCTACTGTAATCTGGGTCCCCTTCTGAGAACCAAAGTTCCAAAGCCGAGCTTTGAATTAATCAATTTGTTTATTTTTTACTATCCAGGCGCACCAAAGATGATGGCGCCAGTTCGGGGAGCGTCAGCAGCGGTGTTGAAGACATCCGGAGACCTCCAAAGAAGAAGGTCCTCAGGAAGAGGAAAAACACAAGACGTGGTACACATTTAACTATGTATTCATCAGTAGATCTTGATGTCGTCTCCGATGTCTTTTTTTTACTTGGAAAACAACAGTTTATAATATTGTTGGTTTATAGATGTACATGATGGACGGTCTCATAGAAATCGTTGTCTCTTACTGTCATGGTGAGAAATATGGTCTTGACTGTGTTAGAAAGAGAAAACACCAAGCTTTGTATTCAAATCTAAAAGTTAACGACAGAAGAATTAAAATGAAACCAATGTTTCCAGCCACAATTTGAGAAATATTTATGAATCTTTCATATTCATTATTTTTATATGAAACGACAAAAAAAATGAGGTGACATATATTCCATTTATTTGGATTTTATTGTATATTGGAAATACTCTGAATATCTTCTGACAGAATATGCCAGAGACCTGAGGGGTTAAATAACCCAAACTAAGAAAATAATAACTTATTTAGTGCATATATTTTCCATCCCCCCCCCGACCTAAATAGTTGTTTCTTGTTCTGTGATATTTCAATAATTTGCTCATATTTAGATGTAAGAGGAATATGTAAATTTTATCTTTCATTTATATTATTCAACGTTTTACTTGATGTCGTTAGTATGTTTTGACATGAAGGTATTCAACTTATTTAACCAGCGTTGCAATATATTGTGTAAATCAAATGGCAAATACATAAGTAATTGTTTTTATAACTTTTTCACCACTAAGCTTTGACTTGTTCAATGAAATTGGCTGGTATTATTTTCTTAGTAGCTGATGTTATAATATGTTGTAATGTGTTCCAGATATAGCGAAAGTGGAGCTGGGCGAGCTAATCGAGTCCATCTCGGACGCGGAAGAAGAGAGCTCGGGCAGCGAGGCGGAGGTGTGCCAGCTGCCCACGGGAGCCACGCTGCGCCGCACCGCCACGCTCAAGGGGGAGGGGGGACAGAACATGCACCAGTGCCCCGCGCTCTGCGACACCATCGACGCAAGGTAGTTTTTATTATTACATGTACTATTTTAGCCAACGGTTTGCAATCTTTAGAGCATAGGTGTCAGGTGGGAATCTTTGTTATATTATACCGGTATTTCATGGGAAGATGCTCTCAGGAACTTACGTCATTGATCCCTTCTACACCAGTGCATAGTCAGGAAACGCGCCCCCTAAATTTGTAGAAAAGAACGATTCGTTTCTAAAACTCGTTCTCGAGTTCAACACTTCTACTGTCTTCTTCTTTCTATCTACAACACGAGTCTCTTCGGGACCTATGTTCACTCATTCCTCTCCCCAAAAAGACCCTCCATACAGCATCAGCCTTATTTTCCTTTTTGTATATAGAGATTAGCATCCTAATGACCGGTGCTTATACAGTAATAGTTAAATCGCTCCCATTGTTTCCTCCCATTTTGTTTTTTTTTTTAATTATAGCTGAAGAGTCCTAGTTAACTATGGCAGCTCCAACCTGATCACTGAGCTAATTGTACCATATCAACTTCAGTCATTTTTAATTGCAGAGAAATGCCGTAACATTGGTTTGAGGCAGAGCTCAGTAGGTAAAGCAATGCCCCGGCAAGGCGGAGGTCCTGGGTTCAATTGCGAACAAATTTTTTGTTTTTCTGTTTTACATTTTTCACTTGAGAGTGGTTAATATTGTCTAGTGATTAACCCCTCAGGCCTCTGGCATTTTCTGTCAGAATTTGTGTATATATCCGCTTTGCAATAAGATCAAAAAAATGTAATATTTCTGAATATCATCGAAAACTAAAAACTGTTTTTGAAAGGTAATGAAACGAGCTTTCAAATTTTATAAATAGAAATAAATAAATAAAATAAATTTTAGAAATAAATTTTAGAAATACACAAATATTTTTTGAATTATTACAATTTTTAATGCACACATAAATTTTTTTAAAAATAGCTCACCGTAAGTATTTTCTTGAACCAGTAAACTTAAATTAATTATAATGAAAAAAAAAAACACATTTTATAAAACTAATGTATCATAAACACACGACTAGCCTCGAGCGAAAACGGTCTTGTGGCGGCAGCACTGCACTTCTGGCAGGGACCTATCTACAAGCGATGGAGCGAATTCCTGATGTGGTAGATTAAAAAAATATAAATACATATATATTTTTTTAATATTTTTTCTTTTTTAAACAAATTTTAGTTTCATTATGTTTTTTTTTTGCATTATTATATTTTGTTTTCGTTTACTGTGTTATATTACAATATTTTTAATATTTAATTTATATATTCTATGTATAATATGGAGCTCGTGGGATTGCACCACCTTCCCCAAGATCTAGAATAAACAAGAAAAAAAAATTAAAAAATATTGTTACCTCACTTTTTTCACATAAAAATAATTAGTAAAAAATTTTAAAAGTTTCATAAATTTGACTCAAATTGCGCTTGGAACCTTTGGTTTCACGGATGTGTACATTTTAATTCTTCTGTGGTTAAATTCTAGATTTGAATACAAAGCATGGTGTTTTCTCTTTCTACCATTGTTTAGATCATATCTCTCACCATGACAGTAAGGTAGACACAAGAATTTATATGAAACCATATGAGCTGTTCCCAAAAGCGAACAAATTAGCCCGAGAGGTTAAATAAATTAAATATCTAAATCAATTATTTGTAGTCCCATCAGAAAGTGATTTACTCGATTAACAATTATTTGTAGTCCCATCAGAAAGTGACTTACTTGATTAACAATTAATTATTTTTAGTCCCATCAGAAAGTGACTTACTTGATTAACAATTATTTGTAGTCGCATCAGAAAGTGACTTACTTGATTAACAATTATTTGTAGTCCCATCAGAGAGTGACTTACTTGATTACCAATTATTTGAAGTCCCATCAGAAAGTGACTTACTTGATTAACAATTATTTGTAGTCCCATCTGAAAGTGACTTACTTGATTAACAATTATTTGTAGTCCCATCAGAAAGTGACTTACTTGATTAGCAACTTTTTTCTTCCTCGTCTCACTCAGTAATTTCCACTTGCAGGCAACTCATGGAGCTGATGAGTGGCGATGACGGGGAGGCCAGTCTGTCATCTGCAATGACCAACAAGTCAGATAAGAACATGGCGGATTTTGACGGCGAGGAATCGGGGCTGGAGGAAGAACTGGCCAGATTGGCAGCTCAGGCAAGTCGGAATGCAAACATTTTTTATTATTACCATTGTTCTTTTTGGTGAATGTTTCAGCGACGTGTCCATTAATTGCATTCTCTCTCCATTAATTCTAGTTTTTGGATTTGGTGTTATATTGCATCCATTGGTTTGCATTTTTCAAAAAACGTTTATTTTAGTGACCCACCAAAGTTTAGATTTCGGTCAGTAATAATAATAATAATACTTGGATGACTTGTATAGCGCCGTTTTTGTGCAAAAACAGCTCAAGGGCGCTGTAAAAAATTATAATACATTTCTACAGTGATCTATGTTATTACTTAACTATTTATGGAGAAAATATACAGTACAATACTTACCTGGTAGGTCACTTGAGATTAACACTTAATTAACATTATCTAATTGTTTATTGGCGAAATTTAGATACAGGATTTAGGACTCAATTGAAAAGAGTTTCAGCCGCGGTTTGGATCAAAAATTTGCCAATATTTTGACTCAGCCGTTTGTGGTTTGTCGTATCACGTTCAGCTTTAACTAGGGCACGTTGGTATGCCTCTAGAACAGGGGTTCCCAAACTTATATATGTCGCGCATTCGATACTGAATATTGGACCTTCACAAGGGCCACGCCTAATGTAACTCTTTAATTCCAGGCGCAATGCATGGGCGGCTACCGCGTGACGCCCGGTCTGGGCGTAATGGAGCCGGGCTACGCGGCGCTGGGGTTCAGGGCGCCCGACGGCCCGCCCGCCGACTGCCCGCGGCACGCACACCTCGACCAGCATACGCTTCACTTCAATCTCAAGATGGACGACGTGTGCAAGCCGGGCAACACACTGCTCTGGGACCTGCTGCAGGATAACTATATCGTGAGGAAATTACAGCTTTCTTAATTTATTCAAACTTACATGCATGTATTCTGCACGCTAAACGTACAGTGTAGTCCCTATAATTCGAACAATTAAACACCGAGCCCAATATCTTGATAATTTACCGAATGGTGCGGTAGTGAGCTAGAGAGGTGCGGGGTTTCACTCTCATTTTATAACTCAAATTTACTTGTGATGAAATTTGATTCATCACAGTACACAGCACCAGATCTCGAGGTATTTTCTAGCATCGTAAGGGAAGGGTTCTGAATGGTGGTCTTTCACCATGGCGATACCGAGAGTGTATCATATTGCGACTTTTGTTGCTAATCTACTAATGATTACAGTAGAACCCCGTTAATTCGAACCCCGATAATTCGAAAAAACGCGTAATTCGAAATTTTCGCAAAAAAAATTTCCGCTGAAAAATTTTTTCATACAAAATTTTTTTTAATTCGAAATTCGTTAATTCGTAATTCGAAATTTATTTTTGTCCGCGCACGAAAATTTGTTCGTGTAATTCGAAAAAATTTGATTTTTGCGAAAATAAATCATAATATTTCGTAAATCTGAATCTAAAAGTCAGCCGTGGCGGTAAAACGCCGAAAAATGTATTTTTACGTGGTTATACATCGTCCTAATTAGTATTATTATTTTGTAAATCTGAAACGATTTACACTGGAATGTCATATTTTTTCAAATTTATTTCGAATATCCGAGTTTAAAGGGCCGAGAAAATACATTTTACGCGGATATGTGTCGTAGTTTTACGAGTTTACGCCAAATATCTGAATTTAAAGGGTCGGCCGCGACGAAACTCGGCCGCGTAATTTCGATTTACGCGTAAATATATCGTATTTCATCACCGCGACGGAAATCGGACGCGAAATTTCAATTTACGCGGAAATATATCGTATTTTTACTAACTTTACTTCGAATATCCGAGTTGAAAAAATACGGCGCGACGGAAATCGGCCGAAAAATTTCGATCCATGCCGAAATATGACATATTTTTACGAATTTACTTCAAATAACTGAACTTAAAAGGCCGGCCGCGACGAAAAACTGCCGACAAAATTCGATTTACGCGGAAATATATCATATTTTTACGAATTTATTTCGAATATCTAATTTGAAGAGCCGGCCGCGACGGAATACGGCCGCGAATTCTCGTTTTACGCGGAAATATATCGTATTTTTACGAATTCAAATTCAGATATTTGAAATAAAGGGCCGGCCGCGACAGAAAATTACCGCGAAATCTCGATTTACGCGGAAATATATCGTATTTTTACGAATGTCTCAATTTAAAGGGTAGGCCGCGCCCGAAATCGGCAGCGAAATCTCGATTTACGCGTAAATATATAGCATTTTTATGAATTTATTTCGAATATCTGAATTTGAAGAGCCGGCCGCGAATCCTCGTTTTACGCGGAAATATATAGTATTTTTACAAATATCTCAATTTAAAGGATAGGCCGCGACCGAAATCGGCAGCGAAATCTCGATTTACGCGTAAATATATAGCATTTTTATGAATTTATTTCGAATATCTTAATTTGAAGAGCCGGCCGCGACGGAATACGGCCGCGAATCCTCGTTTTACGCGGAAATATATCGTATTTTTACGAATTCAAATTCAGATATTTGAAATAAAGGGCCGGCCGCGACGGAAAATTACCGCGAAATATCGATTTACGCGGAAATATATCGTATTTTTACGAATATCTTAATTTAAAGGGCTGGCCGCGACAGAAAATTACCGCGAAATCACGATTTACGCGGAAATATATAGTATTTTTACGAATATCTCAATTTAAAGGGTAGGCCGCGACCGAAATCGGCAGCGAAATCTCGATTTACGCGTAAATATATAGCATTTTTATGAATTTATTTCGAATATCTGAATTTGAAGAGCCGGCCGCGACGGAATACGGCTGCGAATCCTCGTTTTACGCGGAAATATATCTTATTTTTACGAATTCAAATTCAGATATTTGAAATAAAGGGCCGGCCGCGACGGAAAATTAACGCGAAATCTCGATTTACGCGGAAATATATCGTATTTTTACGAATATCTCAATTTAAAGGGTAGGCCGCGACCGAAATCCGCAGCAAAATCTCGATTTACGCGTAAATATATAGCATTTTTACGAATTTATTGCGAATATCTGAATTTAAAGGGCCGGCCGCTACGGTAATCGACCGCGAAAATAAAGAAATAATTGGTATTAATACGAATTTACAACTAAAATACCACCCAGATTTGTAGAGGCGGCCGAGAAAATCGATTTTCGGCGTATTTTTTTTTTTTTTTTGTTTCATAAAATTTCGAATTACGTGGGAATTCGTTAATTCGAAATTTGATTTTTGATGTCCGCTGGATTTCGAATTAACGAGGTTCTACTGTATTTTGTAAACAAATTTATTTAAATTCAAATGTCTTCTGTTTTTGTTGTAATATGAAACTGTGTAATGTAATGTGACTAAGCCACTGTTATCTTTTGTCAGAAACAACTGGGAGAAGATTTAGCACTCGAAGCAGAGAAGGCTCTGTGCACTCTCCTGGGGTACAACACTGACAAGTTCATACGCTTCAAGTTCATTGAAGGATGCTTGGACAATTTAGCAAATCACAGGCAAGTATTTACCTAAGCGTAACCTGACATTATAATAATTAGGATAATACTGGCGCAGACTCACAGATTATTATAATTGTTGGATTGATAATTGCATTTTAGCTAAAAAGCAGACCCTTGAAAAATCACAAAATCTGATTCCACTTACCTTATTATAGGTAGGTACATTAAGTGCTAAAGAAGTTTATACAAAAGAAATACACATTTCACATTTTTCTCTTAAAAAACATTGTATTTTAGGGTTCCATGATAACTCCTCAAAATGACAATTCAACACACCTATCAAAAGTGCTACAAAGTTATGAAAATATAATTAGAACTATTTAACCTAGTTTTTGTTTCATCACTTTTCATAACTTTATAGCACTTTTTATGTGGGTTGAATTGTCATTTTGATGAGTTGTCCGGTCACCGTATTTTAGATAGGTACTCCGATCGGTCCCAATTTTGAAAATGACACCTTGTAATTAAGATCACCGCCATCTTTATAATTACAGGCCATGCCATAAATAAACCACTCACTAAATCGATATCTTCGGGCTTTTTGTATGAAACAAATTGGTCCTAAAAAACCATAGATATGCCAATATATAGATAGTACAATTCTCATTCGGGGCCTACTTATTATTCTATACACCAATGAAAAACTCTGAAAGTTTTTTCTATAGACTCTCAGAGTTTATCATTGGTGGATACAGTTAGGCGATCATATGATGTCACAATATTTCGGTTACAATTTTCGATCGGAGTTATACCCCCCTGGGCCATAGAAACTGCACTGACTGTTAAAGAGACCTATTTCGGATTTCTTGCACTGGGTTTAGTAGGGTTTAGTACTAAAATTTGCTTAAGAAGTCAGGTATCTTTAACTGTTAGTGCAGCTTCTACAACATGGCCTGTATTAATAAAGATGGCGGTGCCGAGATGCATCAAAGATGACAAAATGTAGCATGTGTAATAAACACAACTTCCATCATTTCTTCTACTGGTTAGAAAAATCAAATGGTACATTAGGGAAGACAAAATTTATTACTTGAAGATTGAATTGAACAATGCCAAAAGTTAGTTATACTAGTTATAATAGTTATTATACTATTATTTTATTTACTCATACAATAAATCAGGGGTGGATAAAAAGCTCTAAGAGACTTATTCAGTTATTTAACATAATTTATTTCAAATGATTGCCATAACAACTTATCGGTCAAATTAATATCAAGTATCAATTAATATCTTTTGATTCTACAGGGCGCCATGTCATAGGATAAAGTTATGGTAAACTTGTAGAATTCCGCTGCATGCAAAGGATGTTTAAAAAAACAACACTTGATTTCAACTTAAATATCTAATGGAGACAACTATTGAAGTCGGGGGTTTAAGTAAACATGCACCAATAGGTTTTTATGGTGTTAGTTTGGGTTATTTTAATAATTTGTGCATATTTCAAAACCTTCATACACAACTTTGATTGAGTAAAAATGAAACTTTAATGCATCTTTTACCATCTCCCACAACATAAATAGTTATTTCTTGTAGTAATTAAGCCAAGTGCTATTTATAAGTGTGCTAGTGCTATTGAAACCAAGTGCTATTTATAATTTTTTGCGCATTAAGCATGTAGCAGAATTGGACAAGTTTATTACTGATTGTGAATGTTCGTTCCCGCATTTGCGGGAATCGCCATGTTTGTTCAGCTCCTGGAGAACCTGTCATTAAACCTCTCTGTGTCTATGCCCACCGTGAACCGAAGCCACAGATAAATGTACAGCCGTCACCAACGCTGCCCGCCCACGAATAGACACTCAACTGAAATGAATATTTTTGATTATTAATCTCCATTCGAAAATAGTATTATAATTCTTCCTCTTCATAAAGCCTAAACAACAATTTTTTCCATAATAATAATAATAATATTTGAATGATTTGTATAGCGCTGTTTTTGATCACCTCAAGGACTCTGTACAAATATATAATATATTTCGACAATGCTCTATCTTAACTATAGACAAGACATGTTACCTACATTAGAGAACATATTTTCTTACAATAATTTTGATTTTGTGCTCTTTACAGGTCTGTGGCAGTATCGCTACGCTTGTTGCCCAAGTTATTTTCCTCATTTCAACAACTTCGAGGAATGGACATGCATCAGGTAACTTATTTTGATTACATTTTTGTCTTACGTCACCCGTGCACGCACACTTTT
Organism: Hesperophylax consimilis; assembly: GCF_061612785.1. Taxonomy (NCBI): domain Eukaryota; kingdom Metazoa; phylum Arthropoda; class Insecta; order Trichoptera; family Limnephilidae; genus Hesperophylax; species Hesperophylax consimilis. Next base: position 33,015,094 of record NC_142851.1, read on the forward strand.
TCCTTAGAGCATTAATTTAGAGGTTTCGCGCTGTCTAAAAAAAAAACCATAAAGATCAAAAAGCCTTAAATTTTTTTTTATGTTACTCCTCACAAAAGCCCCCCTGTCTGTACAGTGTAAAGGCAGGGAAGCTATGGCGCCACCCGATTGGGCAGCGTTGTGAGGCAGGTTGAGGTAGGAGCTGTAGAAAGGGATTGAGGAAAAACAGATGCCAATGCAAAAATTGATAAAATTCATGGGGTAACTCAATGACCCCTCATGGTAACACAAGTTTTATGTCGAAGGTGAAAAAAACATAAAATAAAGGAAGATATAGACTAATCATATTTTTCAGGTGGTCCTCTGGGCAGAGCGCGAACATCGCATGATGGAGCTGTACTTCCTGGACCTGAAGCACTATGTGGGGCAACTCACGCCGCCCCGGGGCCTCCCTGACCTGCAGTCTCAGCAGTCTCAGCCGCAGCAGCACTCGCCTGGCGCCATGATGCAGGCCAACCTGCTGCTGGTGCAGACAGGGCTTGTATCCCCCCTCTTCTCGCACATCTCCGAGATCACGGTCCGCCTGCAGTTCCTGACTACCATATTCTCGCCGTTGGGGTCCCCTAATAATTTTAGGTTTGTTTGATGAATATGTAATATTTTTTCTGATTTAACGTTTAATTCAGAAGTTGTCCATAATGATTATAAAGCAAAAATCTATTTGTTTTTTGAAATGTTCAAATTAGACAAGCAAAAAATATTTTAATTCTTATTTTTCTCTTATCTTGTTCCTTGTCAAGACCCGATTCAGGTATTTGATTGACTTGATCGTGCCATGTCTTCCTCGGACGTCCATAATTGTGAGGATAAATTCAGTAATGCTGTTTTTCTTATCCATTTTTTTTTTTTGATAATAAATTCCCTCAGGGCCTATGTCATCTTTGGGGATGCTGTGTGGAGGTTTTTTTTTTAAGAAAGGAAGGAGAGGAAGATCTGGGAAGGAAAAGGGTGTGGGTAGGAATCTGGGGGTAAGTGTGTCCACGAGTGACGGACATATGAATTCATCCCTCCCACTGCGGTGCAAGGAGGTGGGTTGAGAGAATCCTGCTGGAGAGGTAAAAAGATCTCCCTCAAGTTGTCTCCAAATCTGGTCCGCCACACAGTAGGTGGGCTGACGCATCTGCCGCCAAGCCCTAGACAATCCTTACTCCATGAACCCGGGCACTTCTGCTAAGTCACCTAAATTAGCGAACCACTTAAGTGTTGGTAATCCAATGAATGGTTCACGGGGTGGCGGTACCCATACCGCATCGCAAAATATATCATACTGTCAAATTTGAGAGTCGTGCAAAACCTCACATTTGAATCTAGTACAGGGTTTTCCAATAAGAGGTGTTATTTTGAAAAGCCCGCTATTTCGGTAGATGTTACTTTTGAAGCTGTCATTTTTTGACATTTGACATGTAGAAACTACGCCATTAATAAAAATGGAACGATACACGCTTCAACAACGCATTGAAATTATTAAAATTCACTTGAGTGAATCAAATGCAAATCATCTTGAGTGATGAGGCCCATTTCCACCTCGGTGGTTTCGTCAACAAGCAAAATTGTCGCAACTGAGGCTCGGAAAACCCAAGAGTTATTGTTGAAAAGCCTCTCTATCCTCAACGTGTGACTGTTTGGTGCGGTTTATGGTCCGGCGGAGTCATTGGACCTTACTTTTTCGAAAATGAGGCTGGAGCAACAGTTACGGTAAATGGATTGCGCTATCGAGAGATGATTAATGATTTTTTATGGCCGGAATTGGATGGTATTGATCTGGACAACGTTTACTTTCAACGAGACGGCGCTACGTGCCACACAAGAAACGAAACCATTGATCTTTTACGATTGAATATCAAAATAACACCTCTTATTGGAAAACCCTTTATAATTTGTTCTAAACTCAGTGTTTTTTTTTATTTTTTTTTATTTGGTACATTATTTTGTTACAATTTATGTTTTCCAGTAATGTAGGCCTCACTGGGTGGCTTGCCCGTGCTGAGGCCTTCATTTTATAATATGAAAATCTTATCTACATATTACATTTAAAGAGAAGATAGTAAATTTGAAAAGAAAATAATAAATTTAAATTTAAAAATAAAAATACATAATAATACATTTAAAATTAAAAAAAATAATACAATGAAAATAATCTTGTGTGTTTGTGAGTGATGTGTGTTTATGTTGGTTTTGTGTGTTACGTGTAGGTTTTATTTTTATTTTATGCTATGACATTTTGGTAATATTGTCTTTTTTGTTGTTTAATCCATTTTGTAATTTTGTGTGTGAATTTATTTTTATTTTCCTCAATTTTAATTTCAATTTTTAGACTGTTGAAAGCTTTTATAGCATGGTATTGGTAGTGTCTTTGTCCAAATGTTGAATTTACTGTTGGAGTTTTAATGTTTTCTTTGTACGCTTGTCTAACGTGTCTGTTAGTGTTATTTTGCGTATGTTGAAATTTATTTTTTTTGTTAAAAATGTAGTTTAGTAGTGTTTTAACGTATAATTGGCGTATATCTAGTACGTCACAGCTGTTGAATATTTGGTCTGTATCGGTCAGTCTATGTTTTTTTAGTATTACCTTTAAGATCGTTTTCTGTGCGGTTTCTATGTAATTGATAGCCGAGTTTGTTGCTCCTCCCCAAGCAATAATTCCATATTCTATTATTGATTGGCAGAGTGCAAAATATATTGTTTTCAATTGTTTTATTTTATATATGTTTCTTATGTTAAGGAAAATGTGGATTGTTTTGAGAAGTTTATTTGTTGCCACAGTAATGTTTTTTTTTTAAATTTAATAAAATTTCTGCATTTTGTTGTTGTGCCGTACCTGCTGGCTAATAATAACAACAACCTGTGATGTGTTCCAGACTGACGCTGGAGCAGGTGGACACACTGTGGACGTGCCTGGCGCACGACCCTGAGTGTAGCGACTGCCTGTTCTCTTGGCTGCTCAGCCACACCAAGTCCACGGACCAGCATGCACTTGGCATCGACGCACTCAAGTACCTCTATATCGAGAAGATGCCCACGCTTAATCCAGAGGTTCATTTTATATAGTAATAATAATAATGATTGGATCGTTCCTAGAGCGCTATTTTCATGAGAAAATCACCTCAAGGGCGCTGTTAAACTTAATTTGTACATTTAATCTATTCCCTATCACTTTACTTATAACCTAGATTTGTTACAAGTGGCTTAAGTGACTTACAACTAAGACTTATAACTAAGATGAATAGCTAGTTACTCACAATTAAGATTTATAACTAATATGGCTTATCTATAAATGAAAAGTCAATGATTTAAAGTTGGAAATTATTGTGATTGATTTTTGGGTTATTATGCTGTGTTGCGCTTTCCCTTTCTTTAGTTAACGTTTCGGACAGCATTACAGTATCCATCATCAGGGCAGATGTGTAAATTGTGGTGAAGTGTGTATTTACGTATGTATAAGCGATACCGTGTTGAGCGAGTCAACACTCTTAGGGTTGGTATTTCAGTATAATTAGTTAAATTAATGTGGTTTTCAGCGTTAAGTTTTGGTGTAATCATCTAAACAAAACTACATTAATTTAAGTAATTATACTGGAATACTTGTCCTACGAGGATAGACAAGCGCAACACGGTATCGCTTCTAAATACATAAATACACACTTCACTACAATCTACACATCCTGCGCTGGATGGACACTTTAAAGCTATCCGAAACGTTGGCTAAAGAAGGAGGAAGCGTAATACGGCAAAATAACCGAAAAATAAATCACGATAATACTTTTGGCCGTGAAAATCTCGAATCATATCCGACTAATATTTTTTTAATCTTTCAGACAATAAGCATAATGGGTCTCAGCCTCTATCAGCAGCTGTGTAACTTAGCCCGCATGGCTCTGGGGCAGGGCGGGGTCGACACCAAGGACCAAAACCATCCGCACGTCCTCGCCATGGACCACCTCTGGAAGATTGCTTTGAAAGCGAATAATACTGGTAACCAGTCATTGCATTATTTTTAATTTGCATCCCAACTCCCCCTCACTGTGCAAAGCCAATGGGACCATGGCATCCCAAATCGGGGTATGTTATGGTGCTGAAGGGTATAAAGGCAAGCAGATGGAGGAGGAAGGTTAAGAAGTATCTGTTTATTCAGATTTGGTCATCAAACGCGGCTAAAGTCATTTCAAGCATCATTTCGAATGGTGGTCCTTCTCCAGGGTGATACTAATACTGGTATCTTGCATTCTGGAACCTGCCGCAAATATAGTACATATTATTTTATATTAATCGATTGATTGAGGACCTTTGTGGTTGAGTCGTTACAAGCCCTAATGGTGCTGGGAAGTAACCGATGCGACTCCAGACTGGTGATGGAATGCAGCACTTTTCTTAAAGAACTCGCTACCATCAGTAAAATAACCCTAATCTGGGTACCAGGACATAAAGGTATTGAGGGCAACGAGCGGGCTGACGAACTAGCAAGGAAAGGGGCGAAAGCACCACTTTTAGGATGCGAGCCGGCCGTAGGAGTAGAAACTTGCCACACAAAATTACATATTGATAGGTGGGTCAAATCCCAGCACTACAAAGCATGGGAGAGGGCACCTGGAATGAGACAATCCAAAGTACTCATAAAAGGACCAGACCCTAGACGAACCAAGAAACTACTCGATATGGACAGAAACTCGCTGAGGGAACTGGTAGGACTACCACGGGACACTGCCATCTCAAGAGACACATGCAGATATTGGGAGTGGAAAACACCAATAGATGCAGGAAATGTCAAGAGGATGAAGATACTCCAATTCACCTATGGTGCCAATGTCCTGCCCTGGTGGGAACTAGGCTCAGATACCTGGGGAGACATACAGTAGGACCAGAAGACATAGCCACATACCCAATAACAACCCTGGTGAACTTTATTAAAGGGACTGGGTTGTTAAATGAATGAGGTAAAGTGGGAGATAGTACAATGGGCCTATGGCCTAAGTGCTCACAGGAACTATGTGTAAACCGTCTCCGCCCTTAAAAAAAAAAAAAAATCCTCGGTTATGAATCTGGAGTGTAAGTAAATTTTATACGATCAATTTGTGTTATTTCACAATTTATTCATTTAAAATAATATTTTGTATAATTGCGACATTTTCCAGATTGGTAGATACAATCAGTATCGCCCTGGTGAAAGACCACCATTCAGAACCGAAACGTTGTTTGAAATGGGTTTAGCGGTGTTTGGTGACCAGATTTGAATAGCCAGGTAGTTCCCCATCTTCCTCTTTCCCTCCCCACTACACTACCTTCAGTCTGGCAACATTCCCCAATTGGGTGTGCTGCATTCTTACTAGCACTGTGAAATAACAACATTACCATTTAATGTGGGGAAAACAGATTTCAAAGTACCCCACAGTGTAGAGAATGTATTTTCCATTTGATTTACTTTCTCAGTAAATCGGTTTAACTGGTAATTAATCATTTTAGACCTCATAAAAATTGAAATTGAAAAAGAATCAATTTAATATGGCCTCAATGTTCAAGTTTTAAAATGGCCCTGAAATTGAAATAGAATCATATAAATAAGTCGTCTCAACGTGGCCTCAATGTTCAAGTTTTAAAATGGCCCTGAACGCCGAAACAGCTGTCACAATAATAAAAAACTAAAATACTTACATGACTTAATAACATTGTTAAATTTGTTTTAAATTAAATTGAAAAAAAATTAAATGGAGTTCTACGAATTAAACACAAAAACATAGTGAAATAAAACATATTAACTAAATAAATATGACTTGTGCTCGCTGGGATTTGAATCTGCGACCTTTGGATTCATAGTTATTAGTTATTTATATAGATTATTTATTCCAGATGTTTCCATGGGAGCCATTCAATACCTGAACAGCTACTACATGGGCCAGCATCTTCAACAGGAGGAAGACTTTGTATCAAAGTGCATGTCCCACCTGGACACGGCCGCCGAGGGTCTCGGCCCACAGCCCAAAAAGGAAACCACTACCACCAACGAGTCAAAAGAAAAACCCTCCAAACCCGAAGACGACCTTTCGATTCCTGACGGCAAAGAACCTGATGGTGAAAGCGAAGGTCTGCCCGCTGCAGTTAATATGGCGGATTCTACCAACGGTGTCGGTAGTGTTGGAAGTACCGGAAGTATCGGAAGTCCGAAGAAGGCTAAAAGTCAGACGCATCTGGAACATTCTACAGAGGAAGCTTCGCTGCAGTGCATCCAGAGGGCGCTGTTGCTGTTAAAAACTCATTTAGATACTTTTAAACGCAGGTAAAATTATGTTCAGTATGTTTTTTAAGGTTCCCAGAACTTCCTCTCCTTCCTTTTCTTAAAAAAACCCTCCACACAGCATCCCAAATATGACATGGGCACTGAACGAAATAATTTTCCTCAAGGCCTCCTGCATGGAGATATGTAATTTTAGTGTAAAAAAAAAACATTGAATCAATAGAAAAACAAACAAACCTAACCTAATCTACCCTATTCTTTAATCGTGTTGTTTTGTCACTATTCCGTTTTATCCTATTACCGTTTTTTTTTAAATTTTTATATTGACTAAGCAGAAAATCCGTATGCTGAATTGCGAAAATTCTCAAATTAATTGTTTTGTAGCAATTATCATTGACGGAGTTTCGAGCGAAAACGTTTTGTAGTAATGGTCTGCGACCAAGTTTCGGGAGAAAGTGTGTAGCTCAAAAGTGTTAAGTGTTACAGGAGCTGTTTTGCCCGGAGTTCTAAACGAATTATCGCAAAATCCTCCTGTTAAACTGTTTTATAACTGTTACGGTTAACTTGGCCTAAACGGTTACGAAAAAACAGTTCAACGTTATTTTACTCGCTTTACTTTTTGCCGTTTTAAAATTTTCCATATCTATTATTCAATTATTTCAGTAATTCATTAACATTTTGCAGATTGCATTGTTAAAATACCTGGAATGTTGTTATTTATTAATCAATTATTACAGATATGCCTATCATTTGCGGCGATGGGCTCTGACGGGCAATTCAGTTTGTGGATCGAGCATTGAGGGGGCCCCTTTGAAGGTAATTCTGCAAACGGGAGGAATTAACCTAAAGGCCACCCTCAACATGCACAACACCGATTACGTGGCGGATTTAAGAGCCCAAGTTACTTATTGGTGGGAACAACAGGTACAAATTATTCTTCAGAATTGTCTCAAATAAGTTGAAGAGCGAGGGGTGATAAATGTATAATTCATATAGAAATGTGTTTTTCAGGCTCAGAGTGACGAAGGTACCTCGTCCCTGGTGAGCGACGGCCCTATCAGACTGATAACTCAAGGACAGGAGCTCATCATAGACTATGACGAGAGGACACTGTACGACATGAGCTTCAAGGATAATCAGGTAAGTTTTTTTTAAACTAAATTATGTGTCTAAATCTACCAGGACTCCTTTAAAGGGTTTTTAGATGGTATCACTGGCTCCAGAGTGTTGGGACTCTTGTGCAGTATTCACAAATACAAATACTTACTTAATACTATTTTCCAGCTGGTATTTGTATCCGTGGGTGTAGCGGGGGCCCGCGCCGGCCGGGGTGCAGAGTGGCCCTCCCAGCAGCCGCCGCCCCTGCGCTCCCTGCTGCCAACCCTGCTCCTGCTGAAGCCGCAGTACTTCCACCGCCTCTTCGCGCTCATGCAGACCCTGGGCCAGATGACCATGCCAGGCAGTAAGGGGGTAAGCGGAATATACTGACAAATTAATGTGGAATCTGAAGGATCCTACCAATTATTTGATTTAATGTAAGAATTCCTGCTTAATGTTGTTAATTTTTTTCAAGACAAACCTAAAAAAAGTGTAACGCAATTAATTTTTGGAGTAAATCAGTTTTTACCGAAAATATTAACATCACTTGAAACATCATACAAATAAAAATAGTGGATGGGTAAATAAAATCAAATATAAATAATTGTTTTAATGTGGCTTACCCACAGTTTGATAATGGCCTTGAATGCCAAAACAGCTGTCACAATAAGAAAAGCTAACATACTCTTAGAACTTAATTCGTAATAATATTATTAAATTAGATATATTTTAAATTAAAAAAATATTAAATTAAATTGAGTTCTACGAATTAAACACAATAACGATAAAAGAAGAATAGTAGTATCGGCTTTATAACAACTATGAAGTAAATAGTAAGCAAATATAATGATGTCCCTAGTAAAGTCATACGCTGTTTAGGCTATTTTTGCAGTAAACTTGTACAGGTTTTCAATTGTAAATATTAGAAATACTAATTTAAAATTTTTGCAGGAGCGCGTTGCTCACATGAAGGCGCAGCTCCTCTCACGCCGCGTGTGGGACATCCTGCACGCTGTGCCGCTGAACCCCACTCTCCTGGAAGCTTTTCAGGACCCCGTGGAGCCCCAGTTGCCTGGATTGCTGAATCCTGCTTCCCCGCAGCACCTCATGTATTCGCTGCACATCGTAGACAAACTCAGTATGACGGGTGTGAGCTCGCCCCCCGCCTCTCCACACAAGGGGGCCACGCTCAAGTCCATCACCAGCTCAGAGAACCCGTTGTCTCCTGAGGAGGATAAGGTGGAGAAAGAGTCATGGAGTCAGCTCTTCATCAGGAACGGAGGGTTGAGGCATCTCTACGATATTCTCATGTCAGGTATGTTCCTTGTTCCTTGTGAAAGAGGCCCTAAGGAAATATTATTCAATCAATGTCAATGTCAATCCCCTGTCATCTTTGGGGATGCTGTGTGGGAGTATTTTTAAAGAAAGAAAGGAGAGGAAGTTCTGGGAAGGAAAAAGGTATGAGGGATAGGTAGGAATTTGGGGATCAGTGTGTCCAGGAGTGACAGACGTCCCCTACTGTGGTGTAAGACGAGACTGGCCTCTCCCGATCTGGCCCACCAGGCAATTTGTGGGCAGGTGCATTTGCCGCCAATACCTTGACAAACCTCACCCTAAGATCCTGGCACCCCTGTAAAGTCAGCAAATGCAGTGAACCACTTGGGGCGACATGCGGCAAAGGTGTCGATTGTCCAAGGAATAGTTCTCGGGGTGGCGGTACTAACTCCCAAAATGAGTGTTATGCAGCATGCATATCACCATCTTCATAACAATTATAATAATAATTAAATGAAAAAAAAAATGTTTCAAACTCTATTAAGTTTATAGGTCGACCGTTTTCGGTTGCACTTAACATTCTTCAGGAAAATGGAATAAATATACTGAATATACAGAGGATAGGGAACAACATTAAAGTTGTTCCCTATGTAACCCCCACTCTTCCCCTACCCCTCTACCTACCCCTGCAGCCTATCCTTGATCCTCTATCCCTCCCGTTTCTTTTTTCGTTTTGTTTACCTTGTAGTTGTCCTCCAAGTTTAAAGTTGTTCCCTTTGTCCCTATGTAACCCCCACCCTTCCTCTACCCGTTCACCAGCCTGTCTTTGATGTTCTCTCCCTCTCGCACATGCTTTCACTTTTCCTTTTGTTTACCTTGTAATTGTCCTCTGTATTTAATTATGTTTATATTTCCATTGTCCTCAAGAAGGTTGAGTGCAACCCAAACCGGTCGACCTATATAACTCAATAAAGTTTTATTTCTCATTTATATAATGTGAAGCCACAAAGTGTTTGCTTTCTTCGATAATATAATAATAGTTGTTGTAAATGGACCTTGTTAAATGATAACACTTTCTTCACAACAAAACACTTTATCTTTATTTAGACTAAAAGATCCGTAATTGTACTCGTAACCTTATAATTATTAGGAATAAGTATGTAGGACTACCTGTTGGCCAACGTCAGTTCAGAACACGGAGAGGCAAACCTACACACTAGAGACATCTTTTGGCGAACTCTATAAACTTTGAGCTATTAGCATTAGAGCCATCTATGCTACGTAGCTCAAACTAGTGCAATAAAGATGCGAATTGTTTGATTGTTTTGCAGGAGTGTTACAGAGTGAGGACGGTGAGGACAATGAGTGGCGGCAGGACTGCCTGGTGTTGCTGTTGAAGCTGATCGGCCACCTGGGCACTGTGTCCAGCAGCAACCCCGATGGCCAGCCCTCCTCCAAGCTGTCCGACTTGCTGTCCATCCCCACTCTGCATGAGGTACAATCCTCATTGTTTTACTTTGATACATATTGTATTTTTTACATATACACAATGTGAAAATGGCTAAAGAAGGAGGTAGCGCAACACGACATAATACCCCAAAAACAAATCACTATAAATCTATACTACGCCTCGTAAAAATGACCAATTGTCAGATACAAACAAAATCGCAATTGTAAAAGGTTCAAAGTGATGTTAGAACCTTGTAAAATAAATGGAATATTTAAAAGCTTGATGTTAGAACTAAGTAATGATTTTGCATTCAAAGGCAATTTTTTTTAAATGTCCGTTAAAACCTCGTCCAACTGATGTGACGATGTGGTAATATCTTCAAATTGTTTATTCATGTCAAGAGATCAACATTGTTTTGAAGTAGACCATTGTGTATAAAATATGTTCATTTTGCTTTGCAGACGTTGCTGTCGCTGATGGAAGTGGAGAGTACCACCAACCGCCTCATGAGCATCCTCTCGGAGGCCGCACGCCCCCGGGACCCTTCCCTGTACAAGACTGGCTTTTGGGGCAGAGCACAGGTATGATATCTATTTTTTTTTTATCGTTGATTTATTAATTATTAAAGTGTTTTTAAAATAAAATATCCCTATTAACACACTTCAGGTGGGAAAGGTAGTTCCCGTTCGGTCTATTGATTTTTAACAACGGAGAGGGTAGTTCTACCTTTTGCGTCTGCCTCATTTCAATGGCAGAAAAGAAAAAACATTATTCAATATTTTGAAGTGTATAGTATAATTACATAGTAGGCTCCAAATGAGAATTGTACTGTATATATATTGGCATATCTATGGTTTTTTAGGACCAATTTGTTTCATACAAAAAGCCCGAAGTTATCAATCTAGTGAGTTGTTTATTTATGGCAAAGCCTTTAGAGCCATTCAAGTAGGACCGGCATGAAAGGTTGAACTCCCCTTCCCATAGGAAGTGTGTTAACTGTGTATTTGTATATTGCTCTTATGTTTGTGTGTGCTGCAGGTGGTCCAGCACTGCATGTGGCTGGTGGTGTGTTGGGCGCACTGCCGCGCCGGAGCCTCGGCCAGCGTGGTGTGCTCGCCCAGCGTGCGCCACTGGCTGCCGCGTCTGCTGCTCGAAGACCCGCAGCCCGCCGTGCGCCGCGAGGCCTGCTCCGCCCTCTATCGCCTGTGTCTCGGCCGCGCCGGACAGTCCGTGGCGGCCGCCGTACTACAGCACCTGCTCGAGCATCTGCCCCGCGCCGAGGGCATGCGGCCCTGCAAGCTGGAGGTAAATCTTTAGTCACATCCGAGTTTAAGAGTAGGAGATGTGTTGGTTTAGTATCTGAATTGCCGGGCACCTGCTCAGCCCCATCTCCTTCCCCTCCCCACTGTCTTCTGCCTCACAACATACCCTTATTGGGGATGTCATATGCCATCCGGACGATCGCCGAGCAAAATTTGGACTGTCCCAATAATTACGATTGTGAATTTTGGAAATAATTTTCGTTTTCATATTTTAAATTCATATCATTGATGAAAAATTAATATCCTGGTTGAAGAACAAAATTTGTTTTGCTAAATTTGTGCTAATCTGCTAATAAAGCGGTTTAATGGCGGTTAAGAACTAAAAAAAAGTAACAACAAAAATTCTTACAAGATTCTTGTTGAAAGTTCAAACTTTGAAAGTTTTGAACTTCAAAAAGGTTGAGAACCCTTGACACAGGCCTTCTGGCTCCAGAAGTTTGGGAGCGGTTGTAACTCTTGTGCAGTATTCATATGAAAATCCATAAGGATCCTCTGTCTTATTTTTATTCCGTTTTTGACCCGTTTGATTTGACCCACCTTTCAATATGTAGTTTGGTTTGGCAAGATCCCGCAATATTTTACTGGTTAGCTACCTTCAATTGGTTTTGTTTTATCATTCACCATAATTATGCATCAATTCATTAATTTAATGTGTTATAATATTGATAATAATTGCAGGCAATGCACCACCATGCGACAGAAGAAGGCAAGGAGCCGTACGGACCGGCCTGCAGAGATTACTTTTGGCTTGTCTGTAGGCTTGTCGATGGCCTGCCATCGGAAATACTTAAAGGTAACTTATAAGTTTAAGATTTAAGGCATTTAAAAAAAATAAGTCGACAACAATGACAACGGTGTAATGAATTGGTGCATTTGAAATCCAAGCAAACAATAGTTAAACGTTTGAATCATGAAACTCGCTCACATGGAATTTCTTGTTCTTTGTTATCTTTGTTTGTTACCCACACCGTATACATTATGTTAACTTCAAGTGCAGACCCATGAAAAATCACGGGATGTTATATTTCTAATTTTGAAAAAGACGATTAAAATAATTTTCTGCCTTTTATCACTTGTCTGAATTTGTTCAAAGAACAGTTTCAATTTTGAAAATGACCTTTAATTTCCAAGCAAATTATAGTTCTACAGTTCATTGACCCAGAGTTACACACAGACAGACCGAAATTAGTATGTTTATTTGTAATTTGAATTTTTTATCATTTTTGCATTGGTCCTAACTTTTTTTTTATTGAAATTTTTTTTTTATAAAACGTGTTGCAATACAAATAAATGCAAAATAAATAAATGTGATAATGTATGAATGTGAATGTAGCAAAGAGTGTGTGCTGAGACAGCGTGGCGGTCTATCTTCTATGCCTATGGTTAGTTAGTTGATATTGTAATCAAAGTGACGATTCTTCCAGAAAACGGCACTGACGAATCGACCGGTCTGGACCTGAATACCCTCTGCTTCCATCTCACGGAGTCGGTAGGGTCGCGGGAGATTATCGAGCGGCGTGACGAGCCGTCCGTACCTGACGATGGACTGTTTGGCCAGCTCAACCTGCTCACCCATCTGGTCAAGCATCCGCTGCCCTTCAAGTCCAGTGAAGGAGCCAAGAAACTACTTAACTCGGTAACGTTATTTATGTTCATGACATATTAGTAATAATTCTCTTCCCACCCTCTCCCTGTTAAAATACCAGGCATTTTGTAATGTAATAGATTTCCACTATTTCAATACCTAAATGTATTCCTATTTCAACATACCCAATAAAATTGGAGATGAGACTATTTGTGTTTGGCAATCCTGGCTTCTTTTCATATTTTCTCACTCTAAGACCCTTATTCCACAGGGATGTGCAAGTATCCTATACTGATGTTGTGTATTCATGTTGCAAACAACTTGTTGGGTACTGTCCGTACATGGCGCTACTGAAATCAAAACGTCAAAACCAGTTTTCATTACCTCACTCTCAATTGCTATTGCTGTCATTTTTTTTGTACCTAGCATTGATCTAAAGCACATACATTGTTCCAAATGTCTGACTATCATATTTATTAATTGCTCCTCCATGTTCAAAGTCTCGATGACGTGAGTAGAAATGACTTCGACCGATGAGGTTACGGAATGTCGGCAACGTGTGCCTGTGTGCAAACCTCCACTCTGATCCTTGAATCATCGAGTATCGGATATTTGCGTATCCATGTGGAAGAAAGGCCTAAGAACGTTAAAAAAACCCTTCATGCGATTCGTAAAACAACAAAATAAACCAAACAATGATTCTGATTTATAGTGAAAACATCATTATATTTCCCATGTACTTAAAAAAACTCTGTTTGACCAAATTACATTTTCAATACCAAAACTTCAGATCTCAGTTTTACTTTGTGTTGTACCACATGAATAATATTTATTGGAAATGTTTCAGGTGTTTGGATTTCTGTTTGATGTGGCCAAATCAACTGCCAGACTACTTCCCAAGTGCAAATCTCAGAAGTCCCGGGCGGCCGCGTACGATCTCTTGATAGAGCTGGTCAAGGGGGCCCCGGAGAACTACATGATCCTGCATCACAAGCTGATGGCGCACCACCAGCCCGGACCGCACTCGCCCTACCCGTGGGACTACTGGCCCGCCGAGGAGGGGCGCTCAGAGTGCGGCTATGTGGGCCTCACCAACCTGGGGGCCACCTGCTACATGGCCTCCTGCATGCAGCACCTTTACATGATGCCGCAGGCTCGCAGCGCCATCCTGGAGGCGGATCCCACCAAGAGCAAACACCAGCACACGCTCATCGAGATGCAGAGGATGTTTGCCTACCTGATGGTAACCATATTGCCATATCATGACCTCATGTTTTATTTAAATGACTTATGGCCATTTTACATGACACCTTTTTTCATCCAGTTTGTCTAATCGGGATGAAAAAGGGACGTGTTCTATTTTGGTAGTTCATACCGTGCGTGACTTGTGTTGATTTCGTAAAGACAAATACTATTTTAGAAAGTAGTTAAAAAGACCTTTTAGATTTTTGTATTAGAAATATACTTTAATGTTTAAAACTTTATATAATATTTTAATTTCAAACATGAAAAGAAGTTGTTGAAAAAACTGTCACTTCACTTATCTCGTTCATACAATTAAAAATGATTAGATATTATAATAACAATTCCCAGAGAATAACCAAAATATCAGATATTTTGGTTCCATTTCGTCATCAATATAAACATTGCATTTTTTGACTTTTTTATTTCCTACACATGCGAGAGGCATTTATGTTATTTAATAACATCACTCTCATGGAAGTTTTATTAAATTTACGCGGTAAAAGTCAATTGAGAAATACAGAGTTTTCCAATAAGAGGTGTTATTTTAAATAGCCCGCTATTTCGGTAGATGTTACTGTTGAAGCTGTCATTTTTTGACATTTGACAAGTAGAAACTACGCCATTAATAAAAATGGAACGATACACCCTTCAACAACGCATTGAAATT